>NC_139220.1:32143471-32743471 GCF_055691185.1 Crinia signifera
TTGCTATATGGACCAGGGGAGGGGGATATAGACTGATATATGGTCAAGGGGAGGGGGGATAGAGACTGCTATATGGATCCAGGAGAGGGGGGTAAAGACTGCTGTATGGTCCAGGGGAGGGGGATAAAGACTTATCTATGGTCCAGGGGAGGGGGAAAGAGACTGCTATATGGATCCAGGGGGGGGGGGATAAAGACTGCTATGTGGGTTCAGGGGAGGGGGGGGGGATAAAGACTGCTATATGGGTCCAGGGGAGGAGGGGTGTAGAGACTGCTATATGGATCCAGGGGAGGGGGGTAAAGACTGCTATATGGTCCAGGGGAGGGGGGATAGAGACTGCTATATGGTCCAGGGGAGAGGGGGGAGGGGAGCTAGTAACGGAGCCCAGGGAGAGAGAGGAGCTTGTATATACAAGATATTTTGTGCATGGCCCTCAAATATTCACTGGAAGTGTTACGCGGCCCCCCAGCTAAAATAATTGCCCACCCCTGGTATACATCATTAATTTCCCATGGGCGGAAAAGGCTGCACCGCGCCATGGTGGGGTGCTATTTAAGCAGAGGGTCACGTGGGTGGTGTAGTTGGATCCATCCTGCTATGCTGCCAGTGCCACAGACTGCAAGACTAGCTACTACTAGTAAGTGTCCTGTTTTTTCTATAACAGTCTGTAATGGGCATTACGGTGTGTGTCATAATATGTTATGGGCAATATATTGTGTGGCAATGTGTAATGGGCATAATGGTGTGTTCCATAATGTGTAATAAGAGTAATGGGTGTGTTCCCTAATGTGTAATGGGCATATCGGTGTGTTCCATATGTTTAATGGGCATTACGGTGTGTTCCATAATGTGTAATGGGCATTACGGTGTGTTCCATAATGTGTAATGGGCATTACGGTGTGTTCCATAATGTGTAATGCCTCCTTTTTGTGATGCATACCTCCTTTCCATGAGGCCACGCCCCCTGTTTTGCTGCACGGCATCACCGTGGAAGGGTCTCGCCTACTGCAGGTAGGCCTGTGTGCTCAAAATGCCAGGGGCCAATTTCTGGTCCCAGTCCGCCCTGCCTCTAGGAAATGCCCAGTGATCCTTATTAGGCTGTGTTTCCCACAGTCTGCAAAAACAGATTATCAATATCGGAGACAAAGGTGTTTCTTGTGCTTCTTCCTTTCATAATAAAGCAAGGTAGGGTGATAGTGGACCAAGGGCGCCTGACCGGAGTTGTGTTTACCAGCTGCTGCTCTAAAAACAGGATAGTCAGTCCTGTACAAAAAACAGTATACAAGAGAAAAGTAAGCAGCGCTACTAATAATTCTAGTACAAATCTAGTACAAAAATGTATTAAGTGAGCTAAAATTAACATACTAAGCCAGTAATAAATCAGTAATAAACATTGATGTTGATAGATGTAAATGCGATGAATTAAAACTAGATAGAAAGGCCTCACCAAACCAGACAATATGTTGAAACGTGGCCAGGAGAGTCCAGACTTTATGAGTCCAAATGGAACAACGACAGTACCCAATTGGTACAGTCCAGAGGGAGGACCAGGTGGAACAACCAGGAGTGGCCAGGGTGGCACAAACAACCAACTCCTACCGCTGAGTATAGTGAAGCGGGGTGGTCTCCTCAGCCTCTTGGTTCCATAGAAGGTGCTGTACTTTGTTTCCAGATGGAAAATGGAAGAAAGTTTGTATCCAGATGGAGGGTGGAAGGGGAGTCTGGTTGTAAGTCATCGGGTCTGCAATCCAAGGCCTTTAGCTGTAAGGAGTGGTGAGTTTCCTGACTGGTTTCGCTACTCCAGGTAGCTTTATCAAAGGATATCTAGTATATGTGGGTGTCTGGCTTTAAATACTCTAATACATGGGTCATGTGACCAATTAATTAGATCAACCAATCTGTACATGTATAAATAAATAAAAAATAGCACTTGAATAGGAGGCAAAGAACAATTGGTACTGCTTTCCTAGCACGGCGCCCGTCTCATTGATTGTATGCCTTAAGTTTAAGGTACTTAAGGCATACAATCAATGCGATGGACCCGATTTTTTAATCTCATGCATCTTATGCATACATAAGCTGCATGAGATCCATGCGGTCCATGAGATGCATGAGATAAAAAATTGTGAGCCCCTAATAACCATTGTTAACGCCACCAGCACTATCAATGCCAACCCGAAGCTTCCTCCGACCTTTTCATACCCCACTATGCACGTCGGCGTGGAGTTGATTTTATATTGTGTGCCGAGCGCAGCGAGCCACCGAACCTGAAGCGTGGCGAGCGCAGCGAGCCCCGCAAGGGGATGCGGACTACTTTGCATGTATTCCGCGTCCCCTCGCGGGGCTCGCTGCGCTCGCCCACGCTTCCGGCTCAGTGGCTCGCTGCGCTCGCCACACTATATAAAATCGACTCCACGCCGACGTGGATAGTAGGGGTTTGAAAAGGTCGCAGGACGCGTAGCCGCCGCCCCTCGCTGCGCTCGCCACGCTTTGGGTTGGCGTCAATAGTGGGGTGGCGTTAACAATGGGGGGGGGGGGCATTTCACCCATGAGGGGGGGTTAGCAAATAAAATTGGGGTTTTGGGGGCTTTTTACATTGATTCAGTATGCGCTGTTGACTTCCGGGCGGCCGTACTTAGCCGTCTCCGGAGGTGGTAGATGATTGCGCATACGCCGCTTGTTATCCAGGAGAGCTGGAAATGGTGCGCTGATTGGGCTCACTAGGTCATGTGGGCATAGATTATTTTCATTCATAGGTCAGCGTTCTTTCTTTCATAATAAAGTGGTGGGGAATGTGTTCTACTGGTTTTCTCTTTAAAGAGGATAATATATGTCAATCATTATTATTATTATTATCCTTTATTTATATGGAGCCACAAGGGTTCCGCAGCGCCCAATTACATAAACAAGAAAGGAAAACAGTGACCTACAGTTGAAGACAATACAGGACAAATACAGGGTAAATGATTATAGGAACATCAGCCAATTACTGCAACATAAGTATCCAGGTGGCAGCAAACAGCATGCTTTGGTTCAGTCGAAGACTACAGAATTAAGAAAGGAAAAGCACATGAGGTAAGAGGCCTGTGCGAGCTTATATCTAAGCTATGAGCATCAGATACAGTAAATAACCCTTGTTTAACCCTTATTAGTCTGTTTTTTGTCCCTCCCTGATTAATGTATGCAGCAATCAAATTGATTTTCATTTTAACCTGTGGTCATGCCACTAAAGGACTAAAGGTCACAGGTACAAGTCGACTGTCCAAGTGGATATGATCCCTGCTTTTAAAACATGTTTATGATAATCCTGCTTCTGCGGAAATGTCACTGCTGCTTCAGCACCACCAAAACTGTGGACAGCTCCCTGACTGCACAGCAATGCTCATTCTGAGCAAAGGAACAGAAGCAGATGCACTACAGTAATCTGCATCTGGAACAAACCATGTTGCAATGCAAGGGTACAAATACATTGACTGTCTTTGTATGCAGGTAAATAGTGGCTGCTTTTGCATGTAGCATGTAAAAATGCTGGCCAGCTTATTTTTACACTGCAATTCAGATTTGATTGCAATTCAAAACTTTCAAACTATGGAGTTACATTTCCTAGTGGAAGTTGAATTAGGAGATATATTTCAGGAACGCCCAGAAACCAAATCTTAAAATGAGTTTACCAGGAACAGAATTAATAAGAACAAAGAAGAGTAAATTGTGATTGGGGATGGAGGAGAAGAGAGATAAACGATATGGGGTATTTATCCCCTGTAAAATGCCGCTTATATTATTAGAATCTGTCTTCAGATGAAAGAGGGTAGAGTAGCATAATACGCTTCCAAAAACCGATTTAACCCACATTGTTATAAACTTCAAGCAGTGATATACAGTATAGTACGACCAAACCCTAGCTATTACTATTACTAACTTAGAAACAGACAAACACAGGTATGTTGTGTCACATGCACTGTAGCACAATGTACATAAAGTAATGGTTCCATCAGTAAGTTACATTGGGGGTTATTTTGGTTCACTCTTTCTGACATATTCCTTCTTAGATGGACAAAACCATGTGCACTGCAGGTGGGGCAGATGTTATTTGTGCAGTGAGAATTAGATTTGGGTGGGGTTTTACTTCAAAGTGTGATCTATATTGCAGTGTAAAAATAAAGTAGCCAGTATTTACCCTGCACAGAAACAAAATAACTCACCCAAATCTAATTCTCTCTGCACATTTTACATCTGCCCCCCTGCAGATGGTTTTGTCCATCTAAGAAGGATTTTGTCAGAAAGAGTGAACTAGAATAAGACCCATTGGCACAGCCATCTGGCAGTCACCTTAATAACTTTACCCCCCACAGTTCATCGGGACTGGTAGCCAACAAGCATGGAAATTATATTAGTTTTATTGTTCGGCTGTCACGTGCAAGGCGCCCCCCCCCCCCCCCCCCCCCCCAGTCCTTGGACCCTATCAATGCATCCCCGGATTGGCCACCCTACCGACAACCATTGGCAGACAGTCAAAACACAGACACATTCAAAATGCAGACACTCGTTATGCCAACATGGTCAAAATGCCGACATTTAAAATGTGAAATCCAAGGGGGCATAGAGTTCAAGGGGATGCGGTAGACTTATACTGTGTCCATGTCGACCTGTGTTGACATAGAAAAGCCCCCCAAAATAAAACATGTCAACTTTTTTGACAGGTCGACATGTTAAATGTCACCTTTTGACAGTGTCAGCATTTTGACCGTTGGTATTTTGAATGTCAGGAAATCATACTGAAGCCGTATTTTAGGTCTCACATGTGGATCTTTTAAGATGTGTCAGTGAGAAATGAATACACCTGTGCACCAGCTAGGAGGTCTGGAGACAATGATCTGTTGGTAGCTCTCGAGGACTGGAGTTGGCTTCCCCTGGTCTGCTGCAGATAATTAAATAAGGTCTAGGTTTGAGTAAGCCTAAAGCAAAATTGAGTTCCACCAGGCTGCCAACTCAGTGGTCCCAGACAGTGGTGTACAGAGTGGGGGGAGTGGGTACTTTTTGCCCGGGCCCGGTCCGCTAGTAGGTCCAGCACCCTACATCCCCCATTGCAGGGAGCCACGCAGTGGGGAGAGATGACAGCACCGCCTCTCTCCCCAGCTCAGCACACGTGCCATGTGATGTCATCATCTCTCTCCCTCACGTTTATTTCTTTTTTCACAGGAGCATATCCACGCCCCCTCCAATGACCACGCCCCCTCCATCATACCGGGGCCTACCGACCTGTCGGCGCCCCTCGTCTCAGAACAATAACTGATGGAGCCACAGTGACTTCAAATGCTGGTGCCTGAATTCAAACATAGAAAGAGAGAAAATATATTTATTAACTATCGTTTGATAAACTAGCATGCTGCAGTCTTTGTAAACAAGATCATTAAATCCAGTTTAAGATCTGTGCTATTCCGTGATGCATTACATTCTATTTTGTTATTATACACTTTGTCAAAAGTCACATTGCTAATGTACTTTATGATGCATGGACTCAAACAGTATTAAATTAAATGGTAAGTTGCAAATCTTTGGAAATGTGTTTTTTAGAAGGCAGCGTTAGATTAACCTCTGACAGCTCAAGCAAGGCCGGAACTTATCAGCAGTTTTAATAGACAGAATGAAACTTATAGAATCGTATCGTATAGAACTGTTTATTAATGTCTGTGTCCCTAAAGTCATGAAGAAACGGTAGTGTGAACAAGCGGGGTCCCAGATTACCCATGCACGATGCTACATGAAACCAGGGGAGGATTATTGAACAGAATGGCACACTTCACTTATCCAATTCCACATGGCAGTTTTTTTTTTATTTTTGTTTATTTTGCACAAATATAGCAAAAAGCATACATAAGCAGTCAGAGCTGCCCCCCCCCCCCCCCCTCTCCCGGAGCTGTCAGTGTGCTCCCCCCCCCCCTTTCCCCTGAGCTGTCAGTGCACTCTCCCCCGAGCTGTCAGTGCACTCCCATCTCCCCCCTCATCTCCCCCTCCCTTAACTGCCAGACTCGGTCCTCATTCAGCAGGTCTCAAAGCAAATGCTTTTCAATGCAGGACGCTGGTGGCAAATTACAATGCAGCATCGGCTTGTGAGCCAATCAGAGCTCATGTACCTGCAGTCGCTCTGATTGGCTAATGGTACACAAGCTCTGATTGGCTCAACAGCCGGTGCAGCATTATAATTGGCCGCCAGCGTCCTCCATTGAAGAGCAGGAAAATGTGACAATAGTCACCCAAAAGCGCTGGACAGTAAATGCACTGTACTAAAATAATCAGGTTATACTAAAATGTACAGTAACCCAGGTAGAGACACAGTTATTTATTGATTGGGCAGTGCTGCAGCCCCTATTAAGAGGGTGTGTACCTCTAAATTGCAGACAATAGGAGTGTGACAGTCTAAGTGGCAATCAGCCACAAAGTCTGTTAAGGGGCGCTGCTGTGCTCAATCACACAAATACCAATATAACCATATAAATTTATATTTTATTTGTAAAAAATATAATGAACAAATTTAAGTACATGAAAGTGCACTTTTACATGGACTAAACACAAGACAGACAAGACTTACAACAAATAACACTTAGAAGTCATTTTAAATTGCTGAGGCTGTGAGGCTAGAAATGGCTCTTTTAACACCTTTAGCATAGGTATAGTGGGATAATGCCACCTTATAGTTACCAGTCCCGCTCTTGGTGGATAGTCCTTGGTCAAAGTATTTGTAATCCAAATGAATGATGGTAAACAGCAGGATTGCAGTTTCCCTTTCTTACCAGAGTTGCGCTCCGGATAATAGCTTTTGTAGAAGGTACTCCTGCACCAATAGGGCTCCAACAAGCCACAATGGAGACTCTTAGCCAGCGGACTTTTTAACCAGCAGTAATCTGGAGAAATAGCACAGTTCAAAACGCGTTTCTCCGCCTATGTAGACCACATCAGCGGCTTCCTCAGTTTAACTGTGTATGCATATAAAAACGAGTTTTATAGCCGCAATTTTCCCGCGGCTCATTAGCGCCGTACTTCCTGGTGTGCGCTCCAAGCCTTATTCTGAGCTGCACATATTTATGGTTTCTCGCGGCCATCTTTACTTTGCGTTCCACGCCTCGTTTTGACTTTCCAAACCATTTGTATGTAAAACGGCGACCATTTTTATTCACGATCTTTTGAGAATGACAGAACTTTTGTATTCCAAGCTTTATTTTGAATATCGTGTTACTCTGTAATCAGCACTCATTCTGTGTGCCGCATTTTATACCAGAAGTAGGTGTATTCCAAGCCTCTTTTTTTGTAAGCCCTCAGAGCCAAGCCTCGATATAAACAGCCATATTTGTTTCATGCCATTCTAGCTCCAGCCATCAGTTTAATCACATAACAACATATAAACATATAATAACAACAAGACAATTAATTTGAATGGTACCATTATATCATTATAACAGAAAAATCATCCCAGCCCATAAAAATTATTATTATTAATATGAATGAATATGAATATAAATGTAAATAAAAATAGAGATAAATAAATACAAAAATAAAAATAAAAATAAAAATAAAAATAAATTCATAGATAAATCATTAATAATCCCAAAAAAATAAATAAATATTAATATAAAAATACCAATAATTACAATTGCAGAATAAAAATAAGTGGAATGATAATTTCTCTTTATAAGGAATAATCTAGTGATCATAATTTCACAATTCACTAAATATTTCATAGATCCTTAACATCCAATATAACGAATTAAAAATATATATATAAAAAAATATACTAAACAGTTCTCATTATAAATACGAAAGTAAGACTGCAGACAAGTATCCACAGAAATATATTTTACATACTGGTCATAAAGGTAATAACAAAAATTCATACCCCAACAAATTTATATGGTTATATTGGTATTTGTGTGATTGAGCACAGCAGCGCCCCTTAACAGACTTTGTGGCTGATTGCCACTTAGACTGTCACACTCCTATTGTCTAAAAATTATCTGGGGACCCCACCCAGAGGTTTCTGACAGAATTCAGTCATTTGTTAGATGACGGACTCACTGGAGGGGCGATATCCAAAGACACACATGGTTTTCTTTATGTTCCTTATCCAGTCACTGCTACATATTATTTCCTTCCAAAGATACATAAGACACTTATATGTCCGCCAGGTCGCCCGATAATTGCGGGTATAGGATCTATGACAAACAACCTTTCATATTTTGTTGACAGTTATTTGCAGAAATATGTCCGAGAATTACGGTCATATATCAAAGATACCACCAGTTTTTTGCAAAAAGTTGGAACGATTGATTGGAAAGATACTTACTGTTTCATTACTAGCGATGTGGAAGCATTGTATTCTAATATCAGCCATGAGCTTGGTATAGCCGCAGTGGATTACTATTTATCCAAAGATCCTGAGTTGTCGGGCGACCTGGTGACATTTATCACACAATCTATTAGGTTTATTTTAACTCACAATTATTTTATTTTTGATTCAGGTTTTTATTTACAGTCACATGGTACGGCTATGGGGACCAGGTCCGCCCCGAGTTTCGCTAACCTCTTCATGGGCAACTTTGAGGAGGAGCACATTAGGGGGCGCGACCTCGGGGCGAGCCTGGTCCTTTATGAAAGATATATAGACGATTTATTTTTTATTTGGGATGGGGATCACGATTCTGTTATTCAATTCACTGATAGTTTAAACAATAATAAATTTGGTTTGAAATTCACAAGTTGTTTTCACAAAGGTGGTATTAATTTTTTGGATATCGCCCTGAAAGTTAAAGGAGGAAAAATTGTGACGGAAACCTATGTAAAAAATGTTGACCAAAACCGGTATTTAAATTATCATAGTAATCATTATAATAAATGGAAAAACAACATTCCTAAGAGTCAATTCCTGAGGATTAGGCGGAATTGTTCTACTGATGCCGCTTTTGAAAAACAATGTCTGGTACTGTATGAGGCCTTCATGGAACAGGGGTACCCTAGGAAGATACTAGATGAATCATTGGCTGTTGTAAGAAAAATAGAAAGGAATTCATTGGTCAATAAACAGAAAGATGGGGAACAAGAAATACGAGAATTAGAGGAAATAGATAGTTCAGGATCCAACCCCCGGAGAAAAAAGAGAAAAGATAAAAGTGCTGTGTTTGTAACACAATTTAACAGTAAAGCCATGGAAATCAAGAAAATAGTCAAGAGAAATTTATGTTTACTTAAATCAGATGAAATTCTGAATAAGGAAATTAACTTCGAGAACACAATAGTGTTTAGAAAATCTCGAAATTTGAAAGACCGGCTAGCGCCCAGTTTTTATAAAAAGAAGGGGCAAACTAGTAAGTCAAGTACATGGCTGCCGGGAAAACCGGAGGGGTATCATGTTTGTGGGGGGATGGGGGGTGGAACTAAAACCTGTGCATCATGTGCAATTATTGATAGGAAGACTATCAATTTCACTTCCTGTGTCACAGGGGAAACTTTCCCGGTAAAAGATTTTATTAATTGCAAAACAAAATATGTCATCTATCTTCTGACATGCGGGTGCGGCCTTCAATATGTAGGCCGCACTATTAGTAATGTGCATGTGCGGTTTATGGAACACAGGCGTAATATCCTAAAATTCAGCCACAACAACAGTCTATACAGACATATGGCAGGATGCCAAAGAGGAGAGATGAGAGGCATCAGGATGGTGGGGATCGAGCATATTAAAAATACACCGAGAGGGGGGGATAGATATGTTCGGTTATGCAAAAGAGAGGACTACTGGATTTTTTGTTTGCGTACATTAACTCCACTGGGCCTCAATGATAGTATAGAACTTAATAATATCTGATTGATAGGCTGAGGGTTTGTAGTCATGTTGGGGTATGAATTTTTGTTATTACCTTTATGACCAGTATATAAAATATATTTCTGTGGATACTTGTCTGCAGTCTTACTTTTGTATTTTTAATGAGAACTGTTTAGTATATTTTTTTATATATATATTTTTAATTCGTTATATTGGATGTTAAGGATCTATGAAATATTTAGTGAATTGTGAAATTATGATCACTAGATTATTCCTTATAAGAAGGAATTATCATTCCACTTATTTTTATTCTGCAATTGTAATTATTGGTATTTTTATATTAATATTTATTTATTTTTTTGGGATTATTAATGATTTATCTATGAATTTATTTTTATTTTTTATTTTTATATTTATTTTTATTTTTATTCTTATTTTTGTATTTATTTATCTCTATTTTTATTTACATTTATATTCATATTCATTCATATTAATAATAATAATTTTTATGGGCTGGGATGATTTTTCTGTTATAATGATATAATGGTACCATTCAAATTAATTGTCTTGTTGTTATTATATGTTTATATGTTGTTATGTGATTAAACTGATGGCTGGAGCTAGAATGGCATGAAACAAATATGGCTGTTTATATCGAGGCTTGGCTCTGAGGGCTTACAAAGAAAGAGGCTTGGAATACACCTACTTCTGGTATAAAATGCGGCACACAGAATGAGTGCTGATTACAGAGTAACACGATATTCAAAATGAGGCTTGGAATACAAAAGTTCTGTCATTCTCTAAAGATCGTGAATAAAAATGGCCGCCGTTTTACATACAAATGGTTTGGAAAGTCAAAACGAGGTGTGGAACGCAAAGTAAAGATGGCCGCGAGAAACCATAAATATGTGCAGCTCAGAATGAGGCTTGGAGCGCACACCAGGAAGTACGGCGCTAATAAGCCGCGGGAAAATTGTGGCTATAAAACTCATTTGTATATGCATACACAGTTCAACTGAGGAAGCCGCTGATGTGGTCTACATAGGCGAAGAAACACGTTTTGAACTGTGCTATTTCTCCAGATTACTGCTGGTTAAAAAGTCCGCTGGCTAAGAGTCTCCATTGTGGCTTGTTGGAGCCCTATTGGTGCAGGAGTACCTTCTACAAAAGCTATTATCCGGAGCGCAACTCTGGTAAGAAAGGGAAACTGCAATCCTGCTGTTTACCATCATTCATTTGGATTACAAATACTTTGACCAAGGACTATCCACCAAGAGCGGGACTGGTAACTATAAGGTGGCATTATCCCACTATACCTATGCTAAAGGTGTTAAAAGAGCCATTTCTAGCCTCACAGCCTCAGCAATTTAAAATGACTTCTAAGTGTTATTTGTTGTAAGTCTTGTCTGTCTTGTGTTAAGTCCATGTAAAAGTGCACTTTCATGTATTTAAATGTGTTCATTATATTTTTTACAAATAAAATATAAATTTATATGGTTATATTGGTATTTGTGTGATTGAGCACAGCAGCGCCCCTTAACAGACTTTGTGGCTGATTGCCACTTAGACTGTCACACTCCTATTGTCTCCATTGAAGAGGCCTGTGCTTCGGGACCTGCTGAGTGAGGACCGAGCGCAGCTCAGGCAGCATACAGCGGAGGGTTGTTGTGGGCAAAATGAGCAGCCCGGGCCCTTCCAGAGTCTTTGGGCTAGATGTATCCAGGGCCGCAGCACCCCAGGCTGGGGGGTGTGTGTGTGAGTCCCTCCCGCTCACCTGCGCATTGGGGGGGAGGAGGTGAGTGATGCGGCGGGGGGTAAAGCCGAGTGGGGGAGGCGTGCTTGAAGTGGCCACCGCCAAGTCCGGGGGGGGGGAGGAAGTGCTGCAGCCTCCTCTGCCGCCGCGTCCAGTGGGGAAAAGAGAGAATGCGGCTGCCGCCGAGTCCCAGGGGGGTGTGTCCACCACCGCTGAGTATGGGGGGGTTTGAAAGAATGTACCCGCCACCGCCGAGTTAGGGGGGAGTCGCCGCCGCCGAGTCCCGGGGGTGTGTGTGATTGGGAAGGTAATGCGCCCGCCGCCGAGTCCGGGGGGGGGGAGGCGAGGCTTACCTGGATCCAATTGGGGGGAGCTGCTCTGATGAGCTTGTGGATAGTTTTTGGGTTTGTCATGACAGTTCCAGTTCCCACAATGTACCTCTCAGCTTAGAGTCAGTGTGGATACGGTCATTACATTACCAGTCATTTAGTGCAAATTTGGGGATTCTCAACCAAAGACATTTATAGAATAATACAAAGATGATAATTGAACAGAAGTGTCTGGTACAGCCCTGCTGCATAGAGATGCCCTTTGCAATGGGCTCTGGTCCCTGGACTTCCACATTCATAACCCAGGAGTCCCTCTGCTCATGCGCAGAGTGATAGGGGCTACCGCAGGGCATGCTGGGAGTGGTCTGATCCGCATCGCTCTGTGGGTGGAATATACCAAACACCTGTGGCTCTCCCAATAAGGGGGACCATTTGCAATCCGATCGAATCTCTCACACAGCACGTGGAACAGCCCATAGGCTTCTATAGGTAATGCAGGCTATAGATGGTGTTCACCTCCGCATCAGAGCCCTGGCATTATGGCTTTAGTATATTTGGAAAAGCGGTAAAAAATCCCAAAATGTTTATAGGCAATATATATATATATATATATATATATATATATATATATATATATATATTTCCAGTATACAGTATGTGGTAATCATCGAAATCTGAGGCTATTGTAGATCGATAGGTAAGTAACCCCCTGGGCACACTGGGTGAAATCACAACAATTTATTGTACCAAAGGCAAGACACACCCTACAGGCTCCACAGACTTTACACTAGGCAGGGTCCTGAAGATAAAAAGCAGGAATCCTGGTACACTCTGCTTATACCATCCTTGGCTCCATCCACCACACTGGGTAAGGGAGGAATTCCTACACATCTTTTTATGTAAAGAAGAATTTTCAAGCCTTCTTTTATACCAATAAATTGTTGTGATTTCACCCAGTGCGCCCAGGGGGTTACTTACCTATTGTAAGTAGGTTTGGGAATACCAAGTAAAACCCAGGCAGCACAAAGGTGGTGCGCAGGGAGACCGCTGGTTCAACCCATCTACATTAGAAATCTGAGGCTAATACAGACCTGATCACATGACCTTTTTTTTTTTCTTATAATGGGGAAATCCATGCTGCACAGCAGGTGGGGCAGATGTGCAGACAGAGTTAGATTTGGGGGAGTGCTTTTGTTTATATGCAGGGTAAATATTGTCTTGATTACTTTTCAACTGCACTTTAGATTTCAGTTTGAACACACCCCACCCAAATGTAACTCTCTATGCATAGGTTGCATCTGCCCCAGCATGGTTTTGCCCATTTTGAGAACAAATTTGCTTTGTCTGGCTAAGGCCCTCGGTACCTTCCACAGCACCTCCTGAATTGTGATTAACAAGAGGCTCATTACCGGCTCCCCTCATCTAGCGCTAGCTGCCAGTAGACACACAACTGTTTGGATTCTCTCAGTGGTAGCCACTGTACAAGAACTCAATGGATGGGTTGCAATTTGATGGAACATATTCCTTGGAAACAGCCCAAACATTTGACATCTGCTTTGTAATAAATGATGCTGTGCGCATTACTGAATTTAATGTAGTGTGAGCATCTCTATCTAGGTCAACAAGGGCTGAGTATAAGTGCCAATTCGAGTATACAATTTATGGGGACGATAACAAATGATTAGCCTTGCACCCCAAGAATCTGATAATGGTTAATTACCATTACATAAATAGTCTATCGTGCATTTATATGAGTAAATGACACGGTAAATATTTCAAAATAGATGGAACAATGGCAAAAGGGTTATACAAACCGTCATAGTACGCAGCAATCAATCTATAAAAGTCCATAAACAACATCGAAATGACAAAGATCTAAGACAACTAAAAATGCATAATTTATAATAGGATATACAGATGGAGCGCCTCTCTTCCTTGGCCGGGGATCGCCAGAATGTCCTCGCTAGCGATCGCTGGCGCAGAGGCGTCCCAGTTTCAGGATGGGCCCATGCGCGTCCCAGTTTCAGGATGGGCCGCTGTGGGTCCCTGCCCGTCTCCACTTCGGGGAGACGAGCATGGATAGGGGAGACAGCGGGCGGTGAGGGGCACCGGGGGAGGCGGTGGAGGAGGCGGTGGGGACCCATAGAAAGCTTCTTAGCCACAGCGCACGCGAGCGCCGCGTGCGCGCGCCCCTGGCGGGAACCGGGGCTGCAAGGAGGAGGGCTGCTACATCTGTATAGAATGTTTCCAAAACATATTGGGGGAAATTTACTAAGATGTGTATTCTACTTCACATGTGATGTTGCTTATGGGCAACCAATCAGCATCTACTTCTTATGTATTTAGCAACTTCTAGAAGATAGTAGACAGGATCTGATTGGTTGCCCATAGGAACATCACATGTGAAGTAGAAATCACATCTTAGTAAATTGTGCCCATTGTGTCACAATTGTTAAAGCCCCATACACACTGTGCGATATTTCTAATTACAGTATATTGCTCATTTTGGCCCTTCCGAGTGATATCGTTTGCAATATCGCTTAAGGCGATATTACAAATTAATACAATTCCAGAAGCTGGAGAGCCTCAAATTGGCAAGGTGAGTTTTAGAAGATAACAGACAGAATCTTCAATAGATCTTCCATCTTAGTAAATTTACCACTAAACATTAATGATAATATCGTGCATATCGCATGTACAGAGGAGGGAGGACATTGTTAGTGACAGCCATGCAGAATGAATGGCTGACTTTTATTCTGGACGCAGTCCACCGACATCGAGGTGGGCACTGACGCCATGTGATGTCAGACGCTCACCCCGAGCAGGCTTCACCACGCCTGCATTCTCAGGGGACGCCCATAAAATGCTGTGCGTTCCCTCTGCTGCCGCCCCATGCCCTCCCTTCGTACAGCTACGCGAGCATGCATGTGACAATGGGCAACCAATCAGAATCTTTACTTCTTATTTATTTGGCACCGAATCTGATTGGCCCATAAAAACATCCCATCTGAAATCAGAACTCCTATTTTAGTTAATAACCCGTATAGAGTGAGAATTCACACACTAGATTAAAATGTAACAAGAATGAGAGATATTTAGTGATATTCTGTATTTCCTGCCCTGCCCCTTGTAGTCTCAAACTTACATACCCCATAATACAAAACAAAAATAACTTAAATCTATATTTTCTTGGTTATCTGATCTTTTGTAATACTGAAAATGTGTTATCACAGGTTAGAGCCTGAATTTTAGTGCGTTCTCCTGTATTCGCAGGAGTATAGATTAACCTCTCAATCCAGAGACTTGAGAAAGCAATTTGTAATAGACATATTGGGTGTCTTATACAAACCTCCTATCCAGTAGGGGGCAGCCTGACTATCAGCGTGTTGTTGGATTGACGGTGTCTAGACTGACCATGTTAGTGGAACGCGTCTAGTTTGACGCCTGAAGATAGTTGACAGCGCGTACATCGAAAGTAATTGTTAGGTCGAACGTGATCGACAAACGCAAGGTCGACAACAGTTTTTCAAGGTTTTTTTTTGTTTAGACCGACTTGGTTTATACTTTCGATCCAAGTGGGCGTAGAGTTGGATTATAATAGTGCGGCAAGCGTAGCAAACCATGCGAGGGGACCCTTTGGTGTCCATATTGACCTAAGTTGAAATAGCCACAAAAAAATGTGAAAAACTTGACATTAGGACAGTCGATCACGCTCCCATCGACTTAACGATTGCGTCTATCGTTCATTACTATCAATCTAGACCCTGTCAATGATCTTTAGGCATCTACATAGATGGGTATGACTTAGCTTGGTTGGCCATAACATGGTCCACCTAGAAACCGTTGATCCGTTATACCAGTGGTCAGGGAACTCGGTCCTCATTATCCCACACAGTGCATGTTTTGCAGGTCTCCTCACAGAATCACAAGTGAAATTATTAACTCCACCTGCGGACCTTATAAAATGTGTCTGTGAGTAATTAGTACACCGGTGCACCTGCTGGGTTACCAGCAAAACATGCACTGTGTGGGGTAGTGAGGACCGAGTTCCCTGACCACTGTGTTATACCATAAGTTAACCCTATCAGCGAGTATACCTAAACCACAACTTCCCAGTGTAATACAGTAGGACCCTTATTCAGATCTGATTGCAGTACAGATTTGTTCTCAAAATATGCAAATGTGCACTGCAGGTGGGGCAGATGTAACATGTGCAGAAAGAGTTAAAATTGGGTGTGTTGAAACTGAAATCTAAATTGCAGTGTAAAAATAATGCAGCCAGTATTTACCCTGCACAGAAACAAAATAACTCACACAAATCTAACTCTCCCTATACATGTTACATCTGCCCCACCTGCAGTGCACATGGTTTTGCCCATTTTGAGAACAAATTTGAACTGCGATCAGATCTGAATAAGGGACTACAGTAGGTGCTAGATCTTGTTTACATACTCCTTAGTTAAAGTCATGCCAAAAATATAGCAATATTATCCCAATCCTGACAGCAATGAGGTCACGTGGGGGCATCAATAAATCTTTTGATATTCTTTTGTGTTTCAGGCCCAAAAAAATACATATATTTGAAGTGTGATAAAATGTGCAATTTAATTTCTATTTTAAGATATTTGCAATTCCCTGTCCCTTTTATTTTTGCAAATTACATATTATTTTCGTAATGTGCGGCCTTATCAAACGCCTATTCTTTTCCACGCTAAAAGCAATCTCCTTCTCTATTTGTAATAAGGTTGCACGCTGAATTCGGCATTCCCTGCCCAGAACATTCTTTTGTACAGAGCACAATTTTTTAAGCCATAAAATTAACTAACTATATATTTCTGCGTAATGTCACAGCACTTCAGAAACCCAGTGAAGGGTTCTTAACCTAAAATCATGTTTCTTCCTATGAGTTTTGCACTTAAAAATTCAACTTCTGATCTGAATTAAAAATGTGAAGAGGAATGCAGTTCCCCTGCCATTTTGGTGAGTGGTATCTCTTGTTTTCCAGTGGCGCATGCATATATTGATGTGTTTTTCCGCAGTTGGCTCCAATATTTACTTTGGATGAAGTGTTCCAGCTAATTTTGAGGCATCAAGAGGGCAGATTATTATAGTTTGTACATCATATGAATTATGTGCAGCTGCATGGCTTAGACGTAATAGGCTGGGAACATACACGGAGGAATATATTCTGAGTCACTCAGCTTGTGTTCTCTTATAGTACAGGAAATATTCCGGTTTCTTGCAATCGCTCAATCACTGCTTTTTTTTTCTATTTTGGACCGCAAGAAATGTGTTAATGGGAAGGTGATAGATTAAAAAAAAAATTAGGACGGAGGAAGAACGGAACACACGTTCGTATGCTCAACGCATGATCTGTGAATTTGCACTATGGGGGGGGGGGGGATTCAATAACCAACGGAGGGGGTCCGAATTGGGCCCTGTTCCAATTGTGGCGGGTCTGTGCATTAAGGTATTTGCGCATGCAAGGGGATGTGTTGGCATACATCTCCTCGCAGGCTACAGAGGGGATTCGGCGGCATGGATGAAATAGTCGTACGCATTTCGATGGCGTCCACACTTAATGATTGAAGATGCAGAACTGGATTATCGATGGGGGTTCTCATGTGGTCAAAGATGAGAGAGGGGGAGTTTATGCAAACCCAGACTTGGGCATAAATGGGTGGGTAGGCTGAAAGGCAACCCCCAAAAACAGTTGCTACATAACGAAGCTTTTGCCACCAGTACCCATAACCGCCCCAAAATAGCCCACGACTGTCAAACACCTTACGACTAAATGCTAACTGCAAGCAGAATCACTAAAGTAATATACAAACGTCAGTACTTAATGCGGTAATAGACATTAAAACATAGGGGGTTATTCCGACCTGATCGCAAGGCTGTGATTTTGAGACCGGTCGATAATCATAGACTGAGCATGGATACGGCTCGTAGTACGCATGCGCGAGCCCGTCCTGCAATAAAATGCTGCAAATTTTTTCATCGCTGGCTGTACACAAGTTGATTTACAGGAAGCTGGCATTTGGGGGCGGTAACCGAATGTTTTCCGGGAGTGTCAGGTAAAACACAGGTGTAACCGAGGCAGGCCAGTGAGGTATCACTCTATGTGACCCCTTTAAGGGGTGTTAGGGTGTCTTTGAGGGACCCTTATCAACCATAAGTCCCTGGAAGAAGACCGTTAGGCTGAAACGCGTTGGGTCCTCCATACACATTGCACCCAATACCAGGACAATCACCATTAACCATTAACCCTTAGAGCCTGCTCACTCCGATCTGCTGAACTCTCGCGAGAACAGCATCCTGGAAGTTGGGCGCACTTATAGCTGGAGCCGGGCTGTGTGACTCATGGAGCAGACACTAGCCGTGGTTAGAGCCCTTGCAACCAAGTCCGGACTCACTGCTTCCACACCACGGCAAAAAGGGTAAGCAGCAGGTAGCGGGACGCAGCTCCCTGCAGGGACATTATCCTTGTATTTAATACAGCCAAACCGATTGACTTTTCACCAGCATCCACCGGGACCCTTTAACGTGGACACCTACCATTGTAATTGGGTGGGATTTCACTCTGGTGGGGAGGAGTATTCCTGATCGCCGGACTCTACAATTTAGCAATGTAGAAATCAGGTCTGAAAAACCCCTTTAATCAATCAACCAATATTTGTAAGCAGCATTACATCCCCAGTGCAAACCTTTAAGCAAATGCAACTGTTTTGGGGAATGGGGGGAACACAGCAAATATCGGAGATGTTCCCAGGTGATGACGGAGGTGTCTTACCGCATTCACCGAGATGGTCCCTCCAATGGACGTGTTACGGGTATTTGGCATTAACTACAAGGGGGATGGATTCGATATTTTAGCACACACATACATGTATTTATGAAATATTTCCCTCACCCTTACAGAATTCTAAAGGTGATTTCAACATGTAAATATTGATGGTTTGTGCAGATGGAGCAGAGTTTGGTAGCTGACATGGCTCGGAGCCTAGAGCTTGCCTCTAGTTGAAATAATCTCATATTTAAGAGTATGAGAAAGAGCAGCACAGTCCACAACATTACTGTACATGAATTAAACAAGAGATGGATTATGCACCTTGCTGCAAATTAACATTTTTTTACATTTTTTAAGAAAAATCCAAATGTTGTCTTCCGGCAATGCAGATATTGAAGGATGTTATCCAGGCTTAACTTCTCTTTGGCTTGCAGATCGGGAATGTACAGAAGACCCTCGATATCTTCTAACTGATGGGGGCAAGTCATCACCAAACCTGTGAAAGAAACACGGAGAGTATGTAAAACATCAACATTTGCTCAACAATAATCTACCATGGTATAATTACTAGAGATGAGCACGGACCAATGTGTTTTGGTTTTGGTTCCAATTTATCGTCGTGTTTTGGTTTTGTCAAAACCACCCTCGAGTGTTTTGGTTCCCAGTCAGCTTTTAGTTTGGTCACAATAATTGATAAAATCAATTAAGAAAAAAACAGCTAAAATCATGTCATCATTTTTGCAAGCCAAAAATTACAAACCGCATTAAGATCCAAAACAGGTTTTGGTTCAGTCTGTGCAATCCCTGTGAAATGATGGAGATGCCATCTCTCTTCCATCCCGCTAAGCCAAAGGTGGTTTTGGACCTAATAGGGCCCTAGGCAATATACCTATTTGGGGCCCATCTCCCTCAAACAATCCATAGCACTATATTTATGCTGCTGATTACAGGCGGCATTGCTAAAGAACCTTGGCGCGTGCACATTCAGCCAATAAATGCTCAGCTGTATGAACATCAATATGTCGCAAAAATCTGAATCAGGCGCTAGGTCTGTTGGAAGTAGGCCTCATATCTGTGTTAGATTTAAAGTAAACTGACTGCCCGAATACTGTGGATGAAACAACTTTTTGTGTCTAAACTTTTTCTATCTTATAAAATGGACTTTGGGAGTGCGGACAGGTACATGTGATGTCATGATGACGTCACACGGTAGTTGTGCAATGCTCCCCTGGGAACGTTTTGGACATCCAGGATATCTATATGGGGTCCATTGAGACCTGCAGGGTCCTAGGCAGGTGCCTAGGTTGCTTTGTGAAATATCCACCTCTGCCCTAAACAGCGGCAAAGAAACACATTTGTTTTCATAAGCAGTGGCTGCTGCCACCCCCAGGCGTCAATCAATGACAGTCTGCGGCCGCTCTCCACCCTATGTTGCAGGACTCATTGGCACATATGAAGAACAGGTCCTGTATCTGCCCAAAGTACCTCAGGCTTGCCTACCCTCCCGGAATTCCCGGGAGGCTCCCGAAAATCAGGCCCCCCTCCTGCCCCCCCGGGAAGGTTGGCAATCCTCCCGCATTTGTCAGTCAGCCCTAGCACCCCCAAGCCTTGCCGCACTAATTACCGTTTTTCGCGGGTCCACTGCAAGGGGCGGGACTAAAATCACGCAAACCGCGTAATTTTGCATCATTTTAGCCCCGCCCCCTACTCGCAGCGTTTGTATGGATTGGAGGTGGAGCTTTGAGTCAACAACCCCCCGTCCCTGCCCCCTAACCTGGAGATCCGGCTGTCCTCTCTGGGCTTCTCCCAGAGAGGCAATTTTAAAAGTCGGCAAGTATGAAGTACCCATAATCCATGAGATGAAGCAGTGATTCGACTTGAATGAGGCCTGATACGACTAAAGTGACAAACATTTTTGAGACTCAAAGTGGAAAAGTTTCAGAGATTATTGTCTCCAAGATAACACTGCTTTGAGGTCATTTGCTTGGTATAGCTGTTAAAAAAAATAAAAAGATCTAAAAAGGAATAACAAAAAGCATGCTAGCTTCTAATCTTTCCTCCGAGCAAAGCATGGGGTTACTCTACATTATTTGTGAGCTTCTTGTAGCTCAAAAGAGCATTTTTCCTTTGAATGAAAAGAAAAAAGTGTGAAGAAACTAACCATTGTTAAATTGCTCTGCTATCCGTATCAGTCTCACCGCTGTGTACCTGAGGGGATGAAGGAAATAAATATGTTTCCTTAAATTATTTGCAGATCAGATATATAGCATTTGAAATCTAACACAGCTGCGGCCAAGGTGGTGAACCATGTGACTCCACTTCCTTTAAAAAGTCTGGCAGAGTTTTTGAGGCGATGAATAAGGCTGGTTTACAGTATATGGTTCTCAGCAGCATTGTATGAATCATTTTTATTTGACTGATGCTCAGTGGCAGTTCTTACCCATGGGCTGCAGGACGGGTAAAATCTGCCACATTGCTAAGCCTAAGTGAAGACAGATGCAGTCCGTAAGACTGCACTGGCTTCACTGTGACTGGCAATGACGTGACGGTACTTGTGTATTATCACGGCGCCCCCGATGTTGGTCGCGCAATGTTTTTATCGCATCGCATGCCATATACCCGATGGCATGCGATGCGACGAGATTTTACACCACTATTCGATTAAAAATTGTACAAGCACCCTAATGGGTGCTTACAATGTAAAATGCACCCCCACGCCACCCCACACTATAAATGTGAACCCGAAGCGTGGCGAGGGGCGGCGGTACGCGTCCTACGACCTTTTCATACCCCCACTATCCACGTCGACACGGAGTTGATGTTATATAGTGTGGCGAGCGCAGCGAGCCACTGAGCCCGAAGCATGGCGAGGGGACGCGTATACCTGTGAAGTAATGAGCTGCGCTCCCCAGGCTTCGGGCTCGCCACACTTTATAATGTCAACTCCACACCGACGTGGATAGTGGGGGTATGAAAAGGTCGTAGGACACGTACCGCCGCTCCTCGCGGGCTCGCTGCGCTCGCCACACTTCAGGTTCACGTTTATAGTGGGGGGTGACGTGGGGGTGCATTTAACATTGTAAGCACCCATTAGGGTGCTTATACAATTTTTAATCGCATCCCATTGCATTGTATGGCATTGTATGCCATATACTTTACAATGTCATACAATTTTTAAATTGTATGCCATTGTACAACATCGCCTGATATCGCATCGCATCGCATACCATCGTTAGGTATCACTAAGTGGAGGCAGAAGTATATAAAGTGCAGTGAAGACCATGAGGCCTCTGAAATTTTCAAACATCTCAGTCAGGACCACCGTAAATCCCGCTTCACCAGGGAAGGACCAGTGCAGAGTGTGTTGCATCATTGTTAAACAGTCCAGGCCCTGGAGAGAACCCATAGGTATGTATACGTGAATATAGTATGTGTATAAAGTATAGTATGTGTATAACAGTATGTGATAAAGTTATGCTAGTCTGGTGTGTGTTTTCTTTAACTATTTGTCATGTTGTGGAACTACAAGTAACTGCGGGCCCTTTAATGCCTTGCATGCTGGGACTTGTGGTTCTCTAAGTCCCTGCATGAGGTGCAGGCTTTCTGGGACTTGTAGTTCCACAACAATGTAGAATAGGTTGCATACCTCCCAACATGACCCTCTCCAGGAGGGACACATTGCTCTGTTTCTGGACTTTCTTCTTAATTTATGGATTACCATCACCTGTGCTTAAACACCTTTCTTATCAATTACCCTGTTTAAAACAGGTGATGACAATCATAAATTAAGATGGAAGTCCAGAAACAGAGCATTCTGTCCCTCCTGGATAGGGTCATGTTGGGAGGTATGAGGTTGATCTATTTTTTACAATTCAATTAGGCCGGTGCCCACTAGAAGATTATCTTTCCAATCTGGCTGGTTGTAATGAAAATCTGGACATGTTTGGGAGCAAATGACAATTGACCATTTGCTCCTAAACATGGAAAACAGACACAAATTGGTCCTACGGACAAATTGGTCAGTTTGAGGACTATACACACTAGAACAGGGTTGCCGACCCTCCCGGAATTTCCGGGAGTCTCCCGAAAATCGGGTACCCCCTCCCGGCCCCCGGAAGGGTGGGCAACCCTCCCGGATTCAGGGGGGACCCCCGCTGACCCACCGGATTGCGGCATTAAAGTGCCGCAATCCTCGGGTCTCAGAGGAGGGGGCGGAGCTAAAACGGCAAAAATCACGTCATTTTAGCCCCGCCCCCTCCACGGAGATCACTGAATTCACTGCTTTAACAACATGGGGGCGGGGCTTAGTGATGTCACTCGTAAGCCCCGCCCCCTGAGCGGCTGCTGAAACTCTCCTCTCCGGGCTTCTCCCGGAGAGGAGTATCTTAAAGTCGGCAACCCTGCACTAGAAGATATGATAGACGGAAAATTTTGTTGAACAATTTCCCTTGAGCTGATCATGATAAATATTGTGCATCCACACTGAACATTGGGTGCAAATGGCATGAGCAATATTGGCAGATTAACCTTCATGGCCGGAAGATGTCAATATCTTTAACAATGAGCCTGGGGGGGGGGGGGGGGGGCATTGTTAAAGATATTAGGCATACACACTAGAAGATATTGCCATCAATATCAATCGGAAGCCTCTTTTTGAACGAGATTGATGCCGATATCTTCTAGTGTGTAGGGGCCTTTATGCAGATGACTGCCTTTGTCCATTTTCCAGCGTTTAGAAGCAAAGGTCAATTGTAATTTTTTCCCAGAAATTTCCAGATTTTCATCCCAACCAGCCAGATTGGAAAGATAATCGTCTAGTGTGTATGGGCCGTTACTCTCTCTCTCTGCACATGTTAAATCTGCCCCACCTGCAGTGCAGCATGGTTTTGTCCATCTGCAAAAATTGCAGCCTCGCTAACATGCCTGAATAAAGCCCTATGTACTAATCAGACAGTGGTAGCCAACCCTAGCCCTCGAGAGCTACCAACAGTTCACATTTTCCAGACAACCTAGCTGCTGCACAGCTGCACTCATTAATCACTAACACATTTTAAAAGATACACAGATGGAGCTAATTAGCTCACTTGTGATTCTGTGAGGAGACCTGGAAAACATGCACTGTTGGTAGCTCTCGAGGACTAGGGTTGGCTACCCCAGGACAAGACCATGGCCATATTTACTAAAAGGCTAAACATGACCACATCAGGCCACATCCCCTGCCACCCAGTGGAAAACAAAAAAGATTGTGTATTAATTCATTATCAGCCGTATATACTGAACACAGGCAGGAATCAGAGAAATCAGTGCTGACAAATCTTATGTCTCCATGGATTTGTCTGAAAAGGTAACTAATGGGAAGACCAAGAGTCATACAGATATGTCACATGATATTTACAATACGTCAGCAGGGCTGCAGCACAGTCCAAAATTCAAATAGGGGACTTCCACCAACTGCTAGTAAGTCAGTTTGGAATGGCAATTGGTGGCAGTTGCTGGGCTTCCCCTATTTGAATTTAAACCGTGCTGCAGCCCCTCCTCTGGAGTCTCCCCTGCACTACGTACTCTGTAAATAACCCATTCTACTAATGTTTGCTTCGAGTCTGCGGCTGTGCGTTTCCCTCAGTGCATTTCCCCCATCTCATTGCGTATTCCTCTTTCTTTCATTTCTGTCCCATTTACTGTATTTTTCCACAGCCCCTCCGAATCTCTAAGCTGCGTAATATGGATGACTGTTGTCTGATAGAAGTCCGCACGTTCATTTTGAAGCTTCTGGAATCTCAGAAAACAATATTAATAGAATGCTCTTATAAATCGAATTTACCCACCTCCGTGGGTGTCCCCTCACTGCAGCCGTGATAAATGAAAACAAAGGAGTCATCTTTAATATGCACCACTTACAAATTTCAATAAGCAAACTAAATGCATTCTTAATGTCCCTCCCTACCCCCAGTTGCAGTGAATCAGTATTCTCATCTTTTCTCCATGTGTCATGCTGTCAAATCATTACCATAGCTAGACTTCTGCAATTCGCTTCTGATTGTGCCCTGTGACAAAACCGGCTTACTCTGATTGTCTACACAGATTTAGCTGAAATAGATTGGGCAAGCCAGAAATATGAGGATGAAATTCAAATGTTAACCTGTGAAAGCCTGATAGCCTAGTTCAGGCTTTGTATGTAAAAGCAGGGATTACAACGGGAAAAGCTCTCAACAGCCGGGTATAGAAATAATGGGGTGATTCTGGTTGGTTGCACTGCAGGTGGGGCAGATGTAACATGTGCAGAAAGAGTTAAAGGCCCATAGACACTAGAAGATTACCGTTCCAATCTGGCTGGTTGGGATGGAAATCTGGAAATTTCTGGGAACAAATTACAATCGACCGTTTGCTCCCAAACGCTGGAAAATGGACAAAAGCCGTCATCTGTAAGAAATAGAATCGGAATGAGCTGCACCCCATTTTTAATAGAACTCCCACCTTAATGAATTTATCGCATAGTAAATTAAATGTGTGAATAAATAAATACAAGAATGTTATTTCCCGCAGGACCATCCGATGTATTTATTTATTGTAATATTTTAATAGGACCTAAAATGGACAAAATACAATACAGACAACATTTTAGTGATCCCCTTACAATACAGAGAGCATCTTAGTCACTACCACACAATGGGCCTTATTCTGGTTGGAGCGGCCGGGCCGTACGCGCACGTCCCGGGGTTTTTAATGATCTGTGCATGCGTACATTCGCTAATGCGCAGGCGCGAACACTCCACAACGCTTACGGACGGGTCTCTACGTGCGAAAAAACCTGTACGCGAGTGTACGGGCATTGGGGGCGGCATAGGGGCGTGATGAGGGGAACGGCCGAAATAATGAGGGAAAATGGGCGTAAATATGGGCGTACACGGGGGTGTGCACCAAAAATGAGCGGTGCTACTACCGCACGATCGACTAAAGCACCGTTCATTTCGGACACAAAACAGGCGGCCGCCAACCGCCATCTCAAACCACCCCTACAGATACCGCATGCCAGCGTGCGCCTGGGTTTGCTAATTTACGCGGATTACTACCAAACACATACACCTTAATGTAATAAGCAATGCTGCAGTCTATTAAGTCCAAACCATGATTTCACTACCTGCAAGCCACACACAGCACTCAAACACATTGGAAGCTTATCTTTCTATACTTCTCTACATTTAAAGGTTTGTTTAATTTAAGGTAAGAATCTTTGTAAGACCTGCTTATATATGCAAAGGTAGGTATTTGTTAAACAGTTATACACATTCACTACGTGCTTTCATAGACTTTACACAGTAGCACACTCAATCGACACAAGTCGACATGTGTCGACGTGTTCACTCTAATACAAACATAGGTTTTGTATTTATGATACAATAACATAAACCACATCTAACACCTACAAAGGATGTTTCAGCAATGTTTTAATCCCATGGCCACTATTTTGCACATTAATTAATTCAATCAATTAATTAATTTTCATAATTATAGTTGAAAGGGAAGATATGCTGGTCCATATATGTGAAGGGTATGTCAGCGTACACGGACGTACGCTCACTCTCACGAGCGGTGCCATAAGCTGACTTTTCTATTGAAAACAATAGGGACCCGTCCGTGCAAGCTGGCGTACGCTCAGATAGCCGCAAGAAGTCGGTGGGAAGACGGACGAGAGACGTCCGTAAACGGTGGTGTACGCTCAATTGTACGCCAGTTGTCGGAGTGTAAGGGCTGGCCCGTCCGTGTACGTTGGCGTACGCTCAATTGTACGCCACTCCCCTTTGCCGATATTTCTGGCCGTACGTATGCGGCTGAGTTGTGGGTGGACTTAACCCCAACGGCCGCGTACGGATAGCGTACGTTGTTTTGGTACGTACGCACGTTTGGCCGCACCGATCAGAATAAGCTCCAATATAACCACTGTATAAAAATGAACATTCTTATTACAAGCTCCATCCAGAGAATGTCAAGTAACGGTCGTACAATACAGACTGCATTCTTAGTGACAATATAGAAATACTTCTATGATCACCATACAGCAGAGATCCCTTTAGTGATCACCATTAAATACAGAGAGGATTCCAGTGACCATCATACAATACATAGAACATTTTTGTGACCACCTCACAATACAGAGGACATTATCATAACCACCACATGAGAGCAACTTGTTACCACCATACAATACAGACTATCCTAGTGAAAATCATACAACATAAATGACCATGAAATACAGATAGCATTCTAGTGATCAACTTGGAATGTAGAGATCATTTTTGTGACCTCCATACATTACAAAGAGGTTTCTTGTTACCACCATACGGCAGTGAATGCATCCTAGTTACTACTGGACAATCCAAGGGGCGAACGCTAGACCACTGCTTCACCACCATAAAGTCTGCATACCGATCCATACCCCATGCAGCACTGGGTCTCTCCGACCACTGCATAGTCCACCTTCTTCCGACATATATCCAGAAGCTAAAGTCTGCTAAGCCTGTTATCAAGTCTGTCAAAAACTGGTCAATCGAGGCAAAAACAAAGCTTCAGGCCTGCTTCGACTGCACTGACTGGATGGTGTTCGAAGCCTCTGCCTCTGACATAGATGAACTAGCGGATGCAGTCACATCCTACATCAGCTTCTGCGAGGACTTATGTGTACCAACCAAGCAAATCCGATCCTTTAACAACAACAAGCCATGGTTCGGTAGCCAGCTCAGGAAACTCCGCCAAGCCAAGTAGGAGGCATACAGCAGCGGGGACAGGACACAGTACAAAGAAGCCAGGAACTCCTTGACTCAGGGTATCAAACTCGCAAAAAGGGAATATACAAACAAGCTGACACACAACCTCACAGCAAAGGACCCTGCGGCAGTATGGAAGGGCATGCAAAACATCACAAATTACAAGAAAGCCCAAACACAGTCTGAAACCAGCCATGAACTTGCAGAAGACCTGAACAAGTTCTACTGCAGATTTGAGCAGGCCGTACCTCCCCCATTCCATCCCAAAGACCACCACACCCAGGCCCTCCACGTGGACCAAGGCGAGGTAGAAGCAGTACTCAAAAGAATAAAACCTAAGAAGGCTGCAGGACCGGATGGTGTGTCGCCATCCAGCCTTAGGACCTGTGCAGCTCAGCTCGCCCCCATCTTCACAACGATATTCAACTCCTCCCTGGACTTGTGCAAGGTTCCTGCCTGCTTCAAACGCTCTATCATCATCCTGGTCCCTAAGAAAACACCCACAAAGGACCTAAATGACTTCAGGCCAATTGCACTAACCTCAGTGGCCATGAAAGCATTTGAAAGACTAGTACTGAAGCACCTGAGAGAAGTGACAAACTCTCACCTTGACCCCATGCAGTTTGCCTACCGGGCGAACAGAAGTGTAGAGGATGCGGTCAACCTCGGGCTGCACCATATTTTACAACACCTCGACCACCAAGGCACCTATGCAAGAGTCCTATTCGTGGACTTCAGCTCAGCATTTAATACTATCATTCCCAGCATCCTGCAGCCAAAACTCCTCTCCTTAGGAGTCCCAGGATCAACATGTTCATGGATAGTGGACTTTCTAACAGCAAGGGAACAGGTGGTCAAAACCGGCGTATTTTCGTCCAGCACACGAACAATCAGTACTGGAGCCCCCCAAGGATGCGTCCTCTCCCCTCTGCTCTTCTCTCTCTACACGAATGACTGCACCTCAGCTGAGCAGTCAGTGAAAATCATCAAATTCGCAGATGACACCACTATCATCGGCCTAATCAAGGATGGTGACGAGACCGCGTACAGGCATGCAGTGGAGAAGCTGACACAGTGGTGCAGCAGCAACAACCTCGATCTAAACCCCACCAAAACAGTTGAGATGGTGGTCGACTACAGGAAAAAACCAAATGCACTAGCCCCGCTAACAATAGCCAACGCAGTGGTGTCGCGGGTTGATTCCTTCAAATTCCTAGGGACAACCATGTCCAGTGACCTAAGATGGGGATTAAACATAACCACAAACATCAAAAAGGCCCAACAGCGCCTTTTCTTCCTGAGGCAACTCAGGAAATTCAACATCCCACAGGAGCTGCTGTGCGTATTCTACACCGCCATCGTGGAGTCTGTCTTATGTTCCTCGATCACAATCTGGTACGGTGGCGCAAGCGAGAACGACAGACAAAAACTGCAGAGGGAAGTGAAGACTGCGGAAAGGATCATAGGGACCGACCTCCCCCCGATAAGGGATCTGTTCTCATCCAGGGTAAGGAAACGTGCTGAGAAGATCGCAAACGACAAGCTGCATCCTGGTCACAACCTGTTCGACATCCTACCATCCAGAAGACGGTTCAGGTCCATCCCCGTCAAAACGTCCAGATCCGCAAGAAGCTTCTTTCCGTTAGCCGTCCATCACCTGAACAATCCAATCAAAGCGAATGCAATCCCAATATCAACAGCCAAACAACGTGTCCCTAATTGGCGACCTGACCACCATAGTCGTAGCTAGAAATTAAATGCTTGTAATGTCTTTATGAAATATATGTAATGTCTCCCTCCCCCCTTTTTCATCCCTGCTTGATGCTGCACTGTAATCCACAAAAAATTCCTAGTGTGCGCAAGCACACATGGCCAATAAAGTTGATTCTATTCTATTCTATTCTATTAGCCTGCTACTAAGTTGATACAATGGAGAGCATTTTTGTGACCATCATTCAATACAGAGAGCATTTTTTTGGTGTCCTACATACAATACATCAAACATTCTTATTACCACCACAGACAGATTGTAGTCACCATCATACAATACAGACTGCATCTTAGTGACTGGCAAACAATACAGAAATAATTTTGTGATCACCAGTCAGACATAATATGTTGCTCCTATCTAGCACAAGATTTTTATTCCATCCAATCAACTGGTTTGGTGATTGGATGGAGGTTTGTCTAGTGTATGGCCAGCATTAGAACCACATGTGCTAAGTCCTGGAGAGTAATACAGTGGACAGAGATAAGCACCAACCAAGTAGCTCCCAACTGTCATTTTCCAAACACAGTCTGTAGCATGGCAGCTAGGAGTTGATTGTTTTTACTTTATCTACATCCACTTTATATCTCTAGAAGGCATAGTAAATAGACCCCTTTATCTCACGCCACTTTATTTTTTAAGGCTCACTACATAGACTGTGCTGATTAACCCCTTCAGTGGTGTTTTTTTTTTGGGGGGGGGGGGGGGGGCGCTCCCCACTGGGCAAGTTTTTTATGGGGAGCACTCCCTTAAAAAAAAACCACCACTACCTCCCTGGGTGCGGGGAGCGTCGCTGCACTGTCAATCAGCGGCTGCCCGGACTTGCTTGTCAAAAGCCGGCGCCGGGGACTTCAATACAAAACCCAGAGGGGAGGGGGGAGAAGGAGGGAGGAGGCGGCGCCGCAGAGGGGAGGGAGCCGCGTGAAGCTGCCTGAGTTCAGTGATTGAACTCAGTAGCGCTGCCCGGCTAAAACAGTGGCAATCCCGAGAATTTTCTGGGCTTGCCAGACTGGGCACTGAGGCACAGCCCAGAAAATTCTCGAGAGTGCCACTGAAGGGGTTAACGATAAATGTGCCAATTATATATCGGTATGTAGATAAGTCTTAATCTGTATATGAAGTGCTACAGTTATTTGGATAGAACTGTTTTCCACACCAAGTTCCATTGTGCTTCATATACATGCCCAGCCACACACAAATATTCAAGTGTTGCATAGAGAATTAAACAGTACAGCTGCCAACTAAGAAACATTTTCAAGAGAAAAAGATGTAACTAAGAAGCAGATGGTCACAGAGAAAAGTCACAATTCACTCTCTTTATCTCCTCATTCTGCCCACTTTACTAGGAAGTGAACAGAATATAGGGGGGGGGGGGTCCCCCTTTTCCAGGGGTGCGGGAAACTATATGTCTCCCACAGGGAAACAGAGAGTGGGCAAGTATAATCTGTACATGCCAGCTCATGTGTGACTTCAAGTTTAAAAAAAAAAAAAAGGGTTGAATAAAGCTGCTCAGGAGTCCCTGCTTCTTACTATCATTACTCCGAAAAACATACTTATATGCTTAGGGATGAATTCACACAAGGTCAAATTGCATTTGCAATTTATTGCATAGGCGTCACATTTATCATGTATATTGAGTGAGAAGAAAAGAAAAAAGCACAGCAAATATATAGTTGCAAATAAGAAACCCCATATTGAAAACATCAATACCAATACTTCCAAAATTTCTCCTTACTAATGTCCCACTTTCCATTGCCATATTGATGATGATGACGATGATCCGTTTTATAAGAACCTTTTACAACCTTGGAGAAATGCTTCGTCTCCCCCTCGCGAACATACTTTTATTCTGTTGCAGTCACTTTGATCGTTTCAAATGGGAAAGTTCACTGAATATTAAGTCATGTTAGAAAGTTTCTGTGGAGCTTATAAACAGATTAAAGGAACTTGAAGACTTTACAAGCTGTTGCGGTTTTCCATTTCTTATCATCCGTCTGTTCCTGATCTCCGTCTTATTTCAAGGCTTGAAACTTAGTTTGCAATCATGTTATCAAGTACTATGAAATACTTGTTGTTCCTTGCGCTGCTGTATCCCTAGACTAGGAAATGGTGATGAGATAAAATCCATTGCGATGTACAGCTATCAGCTGCTCACTTCATTCTATTTGTGCGCAGAGTAGACGGCGAGGTAAGCGCTGGGCCAATATACTTGCAAGTAACTCATTCTCCTTACACTAAAATGAAGGCACTGGATCAGTGGAGTGCTGAACATCAAAATCTAAAACCTTGCAGGGCATCAATTCCAGCAGTCATTATAAATAATATCTAAATGTAACTTATTGGGCAAATTTTAGTTTTTCAATGTGGTTTACGTTGCCATATGCTGATAGTTAAGGTGTGGGTGGGGGATCGGTACATCTGTCAGACCAGACTTAGGTCTACAGTCATTTGGTCTACCCCGGAAGGTCGACTGGCCCCAGGGTCGACCTTCCGGTGTAGACTGTCAGAACGCCGGGGTTGCCTGTCAGAACGCCGACACATGACAAAGGATGACATGGTCAGAAGATCAACACAAGCAAATTGTCCACATAGGAAGGTCGACAAGGAAAAAGGTTGACATGATTTTTTTCATGATTTTTGTTTTTTAAAACTAATAGAGTGTCTGTGTCTACAAGAAAAATGTGAAAAAGTAATGTCAACCTTTTCCCACCTTGACACTTTGCTTGTGTGGACTGTTCGACCATGTCGACTGAATGCATGTTGACTTTTTTTATACTGTATGTGTCACCGACTGTCTTTTGACCAATAGTGGTCAACCTTTTGACATCAATCTAGACACCGTCCACCCACGGGAAACGGTACATCTGTCAGACCACACTTAGGTCGACAGTCATTAGGTCGACCCCGGAAGGTCGACTGGCCCCAAGGTCGACAGGATTAAAGGTCGACATGGGTCAAGGTCGACATGACTTAAGGTCGACATGGGTTTAGGTCGACAGTCATTAGGTCGACATGAGTTTTTCACTTTTTGCTCGAATGTCGACACAGTCGACATGGACACAGTTGGAGTTGAAGCGCAGCCCCTCGCATCGCTCGCTTCGCTCGCAATGCTTCGGGCACGGTCCCTCGCTGCGCTCGGCACACTATTTTATTCTCCCACCACGCCCTAGTGGACCTAATGACTGTCGACCTAAACCCATGTCGACATTGGCCCATGTCGACATTAAGTCATGTCGACCATGACCCATGTCGACCTTTAATCCTGTCGACATTGGGGCCAGTCGACCTTCCGGGGTCGACCTAATGACTGTCGACCTAAGTGTGATCTGACAGATGTACCGTTTCCCGTGGGTGGACGGTGTCTAGATTGATGTCAAAAGGTTGACCACTATTGGTCAAAAGACAGTCGGTGACACATACAGTATAAAAAAAGTCAACATGCATTCAGTCGACATGGTCGAACAGTCCACACAAGCAAAGTGTCAAGGTGGGAAAAGGTTGACATTACTTTTTCACATTTTTCTTGTAGACACAGACACTCTATTAGTTTTAAAAAACAAAAATCATGAAAAAAATCATGTCAACCTTTTTCCTTGTCGACCTTCCTATGTGGACAATTTGCTTGTGTTGATCTTCTGACCATGTCATCCTTTTTCATGTGTCGGCGTTCTGACAGGCAACCAATAGTTGCCAACGTTTTGACTGTCGACCTAGACACTGTCAACCTAATGACCGCATATCGATATTAAATCGCATATCGACAAGTTCAAAAGCTAGCCCCGCCGTTGAGACTGACTTTTATTTCCAAAGGGGAGAGAAATCATTTGGCCGCAAGTGAGAGAATGTGTTCTCGTACAAATCTTCTCGTATGCTAGCAAGGGAATGCGGGCGGTGTTGTCAATGACCAGAATAGCGTACAAGTCTTAACCTAAGTTAAAAGTTCACCCCACTGCACTAGGTAATTGCCCCTGATACATTTTCCTTTACACCTCACAAAGAAAACCCCAATCTTGTTAAGCTTCTCCTCTACTTACTCCGTGCAGTACAGCTGGAGCCAGCCTCTTCCATCCAGGGGCCGGAGGTCAGATCGCCAACCGCCAGCCGCCGGAAGGGGACGCGCGTGCACGAGACGCAAGCGCATCCCCTTCTAACGGAGCTCCCCCAGGTAACCGCCCCCTCGCCGCTGGTCCCCGACTCAGTCCCCCACCTCCGCGCTCCCCCCTAACCCTGCCCGTCTCCCCAAAGCAGAGATGAACACGGTTCGTGTCCCCCGCCGCACGGTGACTTCGCGTCCCAGTCAGATGGAGCGCCAACTCGCCAGCGGGGGCAATCTGGCAAGCTCCGGCGCTGGCTGACAGTTGCTCCAGCTGTATGTAACAAGATTCTATTTGCTGCTGAAGAAATGTCTTTTTAGCTCCTACTTATAGCCAGACCTTGAATAATAATCTGTACAGAGACATCATATAGAAAAGACCCTAATACCCCTTTCCTAACCCACAGTATCTTTTTTCTAATTAAAAACGAAACAGTTCCATCCATGTCCCGACATTCTGGAGCCGTCATCTCACATAAGGAGATTTTTATATCTCAAATAAAAATTGAAGAGTCGCAGACGGTGTTCTCAGAGAAACTCCCATACTGTTCATTTTGAGAAGCTGATGGAGGAAAATACAGCACAATCTATTTTTTATGACTTTATTTTGAGCAATCCATACTCTAAAAATGCTTTAGAACGGCTCTTGAAATGCCACATAAATCAACCTAAGGGGTGAGCCAAACGGAAGAAAAATTAGCTCGCGGCCGCGCTACAGAACTGCAAAAGAGGGAACAATCAAAATGGTAAATGTATGCACGGTCTACGGTGCATTATTTGTCAGAGCGATCGGTTTAAATGCACATATAACATGCAAATACACTCTGGCCGCGTGCGGTGAGACACAGAAATGTGCTAAAGAATGTTTCATGAGGTAAATAATTTAGCGTATCCCATTTAACACAATCCTATTGGCGGCTGTTTCAATTTTGGAGGCTGGGAAAATAATATATACGGCGTAAATATTTCTCATTGACAAATAAACATCTTTCACATTTTTTCTTTCCTCACAAAGTAATGTAGAAAAGGAAACTGACTCGGTTTCCACACAAAGGGAGACTAATCCGTACTCCAGTGTGTTAGGCATGGCAAGATCTTCTATGTCAGGAATTTTTGCAGACAAAAACCGTATGAGGAGATCAGATAATCATCTGAGAATGACAGCTGGAGAATAGAAGGAAAAAAAAAGAAAAAAAGAAAGAAATACAGTAGTAGGAGGCATATAAATAAAAAATATATATATATATATATATATTATCTTTTTTTTTTTTTTTTGTCACACAACAGAACCTTTGTCATATTTTGTTTGATGACAAGAAAAAAAATAAACTATTTATACTGGTGAAAAGAAACGCATGCGGAGAGTGTCAAAGTCTTTGAAAATGACAGCATGTTTCCCTGACTGTCTTCTTAGAAGTGGAGAAATGCGGCTTTCGTCTCCCAGATGGTACATGAAGTGGAAGCCATGTTGTCGTATCCCAGCGTGAGCGGCATAAAGAGGTAGACTGAGAAAACCGTCCCTGCTTCAGGAAATCTCAGTGACATTTTACTGAGATTCATGGTAATAATAAATGGAAATAATTGAATGATGTCAGTGAGAAGGGAGCTTATATTGACTGTGGTGAATGATTACATCATAAAGCGGTGACTGGATTGTGCGGTTTGCGTTAAAGTGGCAGGGTTGTTAATTGGATATCGGTTCTTTTCTGATGCCAAATATCAAACTGGATCAAATGAGTCAATGGGTGAGATTTAATAGGATGAGAGATTCAGAAAGTGAGAGATTTGGTGAGAAGTCTCCAGTTTTTTTAAAGCGGCAATCATTTACACTGCAAAATCAAACTAGTTTTGCAGTGTAAATGATTGCCGCTTTAAAAAACCTTTAGATTTCTTCCCAAATCTCTCACTTTCTGAATCTCTCATCCTATTAAATCTCACCCAGAAAGTCTATTTACACATTTTTATATATATATATTTTTACATACTTATAAAAATAGCGACCATTGTTTGAAATTTAAATTTCAAACAATGGTCGCTATTTTTATAAGTATGTAAAAATATTAGAGATATGCGGCGGCCACTTCTCGGGTTTTGGTTTTGGATCTGGATCTCCCTTCGTGTTTTGGTTCTGGATTGGTTTGGGAAAAATGCAAAAAAATGCTAAAATAACAGAATTTGGGCCTGTTTTTGCCCCTAAAGTATTATTAACCTCAATAACATTAGTTTCCACTCATTTCTAGTAAATTTTGATCACTTCACAGCTTACAAAATTGTTTTCATTTACTGTAGTTGGGCCAAAAGGTTATACCGAGGTAGCTGGATGACTGAGCTAAGCGACAGCAGTGGGCATCACATACATGTGGACCTTACACTTCCAACCTGGCACATCTTGGAAGCAGAGCGGCACTACAGGGGCAGACAGGGTGGCAGTTTAATAAGCTACCCCAAAAAAAGAGAAATGCTCCAAAGAGCAAAAAATACAAAGAGGTATCGGCCTTGTCATGACTGGTGGTAGAAGCTTCAGCACTTCTATCAGGTTGCTGATCTCCCACTATTTCCTCCTCCATCATCCTCCAAAAATGTGTTTTTATTTTATTGATTACTTTTATTTATTTTTCTTACTTTACACTTTACACAGCCTGTTACACTGGACGCAGCCCCTTGGACACTGGACACTGCCCCTGGACACAGCCCCTGGACACTGCCCCTGGACAATGGACACAGCCCGTCACCCTGGACACAGCCCCTGGACAATGGACACAGCCTCTGGACACAGCTCCTGTACAGTGGACACAGCCGTCACACTGGACACTGCCCCTGGACACAGCCCCTGGACACTGGACACAACCCCTGTACACAGCCCCTGTACACAGCCCCTGTACACTGGACACAACCCCTGTATACAGCCCCTGTACACTGGACACAACCCCTGTACACTGGACACAGGCCCTGTCACACTTGACACAACCCCTGTACACAGCCCCTGTACACTGGACACAGCCCCTGTACACAGCCCCTGTACACTGGGCACAACCCCTGTACACTGGACACAACCCCTGTACACTGGACACAGCCCCTGTCACCTTGGACACAGGCCCTGTCACACTGGACACAACCCCTGTACACAGCCCCTAGTGTACACAACCCCTGTACACAGCCCCACACTGGACACAACCCCTGTACACAGTACACTGGACACAACCCCTGTACACTGGACACATTCCCTGTACACAGCCCCTGTACACTGGACACAGCCACTGTACACTGGACACAACCCCTGTATACAGCCCCTGTACACTGGACACAACCCCTGTACACTGGGCACAGCCCCTGTGCACAGCCCCTGTACACTGGACACAGCCCCTGTACACTGGACACAACCCCTGTACACTGGACACAAACCCTGTACACTGGACACAGACCCTGTCACACTGTACACAGGCCCTGTTACACTGGACACAAGCCCTGTCACACTGAACACAGCCCCTGTACAGCCCCTTGTACACTGGCCACTGCAGCCCCTGTACACTGGACTTGTGTAAAGCAGCCCCTGCAGACCCTAATCGAGTGAGCAGCAGCAAAATAATATATTATTATTATAGCACAGCACACAGCACAGAGCACAACCACCCTCTTCCCTCTCCTATGCTGGAGTAAAGATGGCGGGGCGCGCGTGCGTCTTATATAGAATCCAGATCCCGCGAGAATCCGACAGCGCGATGATGACGTTTTGCCTCTTTTTCGGACCGGAATTCAGGCGGGAACTCCCGAGCCGACTCAGATCCTGACTCGGATCACCATATTCGGATCTGTCGGATCCCGGCGATCCAGACCCGCTCATCTCTAAAAAATATAGGGCTGGGAAAGAGGGATAATAATTAACCTAAATTAAAGAGACTATGCACCCACAGATGAATTCAAATTATTGACTTGCAACATGGTAAACATCCAGTGATCACAATACTATACAGAGAACATTCCAGTGATCAGCAGGCTAATAGAGTACATCCCAGTGAACATCATACTAAAAAGAGAATATGCTATCAGGGCTGTTTCTAGACAATTTGTCTCCCAGTGCGAAGAAATAAAATTGCGTGCAAACACCCCCTCCCCACACACACACACACACACACACATCTGCCCCAAAACTTTTCTAAATCCCAATTTTTTTGCATATCTATGATTATTTTGTTGATATTTTTTTTTCTTGTAGCATTAAAGTAAAGTGGTTTACCCAAAAATGTGTTTGTGGTTTGTATAAATGTGTTTGTGGTTTGAGATTTAATAGAATGAGAGATACAGAAAGTGAGAGATTTGGTAAGAAATCTCAATTTTTTTTGTTTTTTTAATTAAAGCGGCAATCATTTACACTTCAAAGGCAAACTGGTTTTGCAGTGTAAATGATCGCGATTTAAAAAAACTGGAGATTTCTTACCAAATCTCTCACTTTCTGAATCTCTCATCCTATTAAATTTCCCCCAATGTGTTTTAATGGAATGTGTACATTAAGGGCATGTAATTGGGGGGGGGGGGGGTGAATTAAGGGCATGTATTTGGTGGGTACATTAAAGGAGTGAATTTGGTGGGACGTTAAAGGAATGTATTTGGTGGGTAAAGAAAGGAAATGTATTTGGGGGGGACATTAAGGGAATGTATATGGTGGGTAAATTTGGGGAGTACATTAAGAGAATGTATTATTAAAACACATGTAAGAACAGGATTTAATGTGAAAAATTAAACAAATATAGCTAATTATAATGGACAAAAATATTTAAGAAATCTGTACTTGTTTCCTAGCACAGCGCCCATCGCATCGCATACCATAAGCCTTACAATGGTATGCGATACGATGCGATGTTACGCGATGGCACCCGATGTTATACAATTTAAAATCGTATACCATTCCATTGTATGCCATTGTATGCCATATACAATGGTATACGATTTTAAATTGTATAAGCACCCTAATGTTAAATGGCCCCCCTATAAGATTATTAATTGTATAAGCACCGTAATGGGTGCTTACAATGTTAAAAGCACCCCCACGCCACTCCCAGTATCAACGCCAACCCAAAGCGTGGCGAGCGCAGTGAACCCGCGAGGGGCGGCGGTATGCATCCTCTGACCTTTTCATACCCCCACTATCCATGTTGGCGTGGAGTTGGTTTTAGATAGTGTGGAGAGCGTAGCGAGCCACCGAGCTCGAAGCGTGGCGAGCGCAGCGAGCCCCGCGATGAATACATGTAAAGTAATACGCTTCCGTTTGCGGGGCTCGCTGGGCTCACCACGCTTTGGGCTCGGTGGCTCGCTGCGCTCGCCACACTATCTATATTCAGCTCCACGCCGACGTGGATAGTGGGGGTATGAAAAGGTCGGACGACGCATACCACCGCCCCTCGCGGGCTCGCTGCGCTCGCCACGCTTCGGGTTGGCATTCATAGTGGGGTGGCGTGGGGGTGCATTTAACATTGTAAGCACCCATTACGGTGCTTATACAATTAAAATTTGTATAGGGATGCCAAAATCACATCGCATGCGGCTATAAGGCATGCAATGCGATACAATGCATAAGATGCCATACGATTGAAAATCGTGGGCGCCTTGCTAGGAAACAAGTACCAAGAAATCACATGTTCTGTATTGTACATGACCTACGGTGAGAGATATTTTTGATTTTTAAGGTTACAAATATTTTTTTAAAATATTTATTTGTTGCAAATGTGCTGTATTTGTGTAGTTGTAATTGATTTTAAACATAGCACTTTGTAAAACTTTGCTTGACTCTAACCCTAAATTAAAAATCTAAGTAAGAGCTATACTGTAATGCCCTGTACACACCCAAAATCGAATAGAAAATGACCCTGGCTCGAAGCGTGTTAACTGCCTTCGATGCAGATTCGATACCAATGCGCGACAAGAGCCGACAACAGAAATCCTGGGGCCCAGAATACTGATTTCCCCCCCCCCCCCCCAACACCACACGCAGATTTTTATTACATTGCATATTGAATGTACATTTTTATTATTAGAAATGAACAGATAATTAGTATTTACTATGTAATATAACAGCCAATGGGATAACACAGCATTGTGCGTCGTGTGGTTTGGTGCATTGTGTGATGTCACTAAACACATTAGTACGGGTAGCCAGACAGGTGACATGCTTGCAGCCCCCAGTGTTGCAAGTAAGGGGGTACGGAGTGGTACGGAGTACCTGTAAGAAATATGTTGCAGGTACGCAGTACCACTTACCCCCTGACCCACTGTCAATTCTATTTTTATTTTAAGTCTAAATATAATGCATCCACAGCCCGCCCACCCAGCGTTGCTGTATGCAGCTACTGCTGATTTAGCCTGTCACACTGACAGGCATCAGCGGCGCCGACAGCATGAAGAGCAGGCTCCACAATTGTAAGCTCAAGCTGCCCGGCTCTCCCCCAAGCAAGAGCCAACCCACCCCCAGTCATTCCCTGTTTCTCATTCCCTGTCTCCTGATGCCACGCCACTATTGTCATTTAGTCACTCCTCTAGCTTTGTGTGACCACACCCCCTCATGACACATTGCCACGCCCATTTTTGGTGGAGGCCATCAGTACCACCAAGAAAAAAATTCTACTTGCACCACTGGCAGCCCCTCAAAGCCTTGGGGCCCCTCAGCTGTTCAGGGGCTGGTACGAGTGTCCCCTTTGACCCCCACTGTCGCCTGCCCTGTGGGCGGCCCCACGGCGCCAGGATCGAAAGAAGTATTAGACTTGTCTGGCGAATCTATTTCTGCATGGATCTCACAGATTGAAGGCAGTTTCATGCTTTTTGCGGTGTCCTCGCACTGTCCTCCCGCCGACCCTCCTGTTCGATGCCGAGTCCCGGTGGCCGTTGATATCGAATCGTTATCAACGGCCGCCACATTGTAGCGTGTGTACTTGCCTTAAGAAAGAACTATACTGTAACAAAGAACTATACTGTACATCAATTTCATAATTACACGAATGAATGATTAACCAGTGAAATGGTATTCCATGTATTAACGATAAATAAATATCACATTCATAAAAGACTTTCATATCCTTAAATTAACAGAATAATGATTATAAACAGCAATGACAGTCTTAAAGCATACATAATATGTAGCTATCATTACAGCTTAACTAATTACATTTTATAAACATGATATTACTTTTTGCATGCATTTAAAGCATCATTAATTTTTTATCTTAAAGAGTTTGGAATATTTAAATAACATCAAAAATAATTTTAAATCCAAGATGCACTTAATACTTGAAAATGGCTTTAAAGAGGAGGCTTCTATCATTGAAGAAATGGATTCAAGAAAAAATATTTATAATTGAGCTGTCACCGGATATGAAGGCTTTAATGACCCTATTGCATATGCCAGTCCAATTTTATTTTTTATTGACCGTCAAAATTTTCTGCGCATATAATACTCTGCTCATTCCAAATGCACCCATAAATGAATAAAGAACCAGCGACTACAATAAAATGAAGTTAAATAGTTTACAGTTCTTTTTTTTATTACTGACAGATGACATTGTGATTTATTTTTTACTGGCGTTCAACAAGTTTACTGACAATTTCAGCTGCATTTATAGTTACGAATTTACTGTATAGTACATGAAAAATGTTGGCATTAAGAGGGTCTATATACTAAGCCTTGGAGAGAGAGAGATAGTGGAGAGAGATAACGTATCAACCAATCAATTCTTAACTGCCAGGTAACAGGCTGTGAAAAATGACAGGTAGGAGCTGATTGGCTGGTTGTTTATCTCTCTCCACTTTATCACTCTCCATGGCATAGTTCATATGCCCCACATTATCAGCTCCTACCTGCCATGTTACAAGTAGGGATGGCCAACGGTGCCGTCATCAACGATGGTGATACTGCAACCAGCCATAGATAGTGATATAATATGCAATGGATGACCATCAATAGTTTTTACCTATGGCTGGTCATTCATTTTCTTGACTGACTGCCCCATAAGCCAATGAGAATGTGGGGCATGGATGCAGGGGTGTTGGGAGTGGAGCTATGCTCTGTGTACCGGCACCAGCGGCGTAGCTTTGTTTGGGGTGCCCCCCCGTCGTTAATGGGGGGCACCCCCCCTCCGTGCCAGCCCGTCCGTCCGGCGTGCCCCCCGTGCCCCCTCCCCCCATTGCCGCATGCTTACCTGTCCGGCCACGCGTCCCGGCTCCCCTCCTGGCTTCAATAAATTCTATGCAGACGGACCACGATAAAATGGCCGCCCCCATACCGCAAACCGTTTCAGAGAACAGTCTGCTTTATGGGGCGGCCATTTAATCGTGGTCCGTCTCCATAGCAGTGCTTGAAGCCAGGAGGGGAGCCGGGATGCGTGGACAGGTAAGCATGCGGGGGATGGGGGGCGGGGGGATTACTATAGCACCGCAGCCCCCCCGGCGCCCCCATATGCACAGCGCCCCCCCCCGCGCGACCACGGGGGCTGCAGTGCTATAGTTACGCCACTGACCGGCACCTTGGTAAAAAAAATTTTTTTGGTTCAGCTGTGCCATTTATTGATTAAGGGAAACCATCTGGTTCTCCCCCATCGATGGCAAAACTATTTTACATCGGCAATTTACCATCAATGATTTCAAACCATTTATGATTGGTGGCCATCCCTAATTATTGGCTGGGTTTTAATAAAAAATGAAACTTAGGAGCAGGGTTTAAAGTGGCCCTGGATAAGTAGTGGAACTCATGTCCCCTGACACCTACCCCCCCATGAGACAAAGCCTGAATGAGTTCCAGAGTTTTAGGCCACCGCAGCAAACTATTCATTTGAGCCCTATCTCCCATATTTTATAAAGGAATAGTGGTACCAGGAGGAAAGGGTGTGGTCACACAATAGCAACTCCAATTAAAATTATGCCACAGAGAAGTACAATCATATTCACATTACATGCATGTAGTGCCCCTGATTCATATTGCATCACAGAGTAGTGCCCCTTATTCACACAGTAACTCCCCTTATTCAAGTTACACTACACAGTAGTATTCCTTATACATAATTCCCACAGTAATGCCCTTTATATAAATAATGCCCACAGTAGTGCCCCTTATACACACATCTGTCTCTGTCACTCCAGCAGCTCACTGCCCATGTTCTCCCAGCAGCTCCATGCCCTGTGTCCCTCCAACAGCTTCACCTCCTCTCCTTGTCCCTCCATACCCGGAAATGGAAGCCCCTGGGAAGGGCTTTTCTGTTGAAATCCTAAGGCGAGCTCAGGGAGGACAGAAATCTCCCGTGGAGCAGAAGGGCAAAAGCTCGCTTGATCTTCATTTTCAGTATGAATACAGACCGTGAAAGCAGGGCCTCACGATCCTTCTGACTTTTTGGGTTTTAAGCAGGAGGTGTCAGAAAACTTTTCTGACACCTCCTGCTTAAAACCCAAAAAGTCAGAAGGATCGTGAGGCAACTTAGTTCCTCCTACCATTACAGGTGGTGGAAATCAGTTCCACCCAGTTCCTCCCCACTTTAACCTCTGCTTAGGAGCTGGTTGGTTGGTGCTATATCTCCATCCAATTTATTTCTCTCCATAGCTTAGTACATAGGCTCCAGAATCACATCCCATTCAACCATGCTACATCTCCCTGCAAAGATTTCAGTTTATCTGGACCCTGACATCACTCATTTATGAACAGCACATGTGCCCAGCACTAAAGATAAAATGAAATTAATTAATTGGGGGAACACAATTCTGCAGCACTGCTCTAAGTGCAGAGGGCAGCTGGTGGCATGCCAATGAGGAATCACCAGTGGGGCAAGAACAGTTTAATAATGATAGCACATTGACACCTACAGATGGAGCCATTCTCATTCCTCCCAACAGTATACTGACAGCACACGGAGACTTACCTCTGGCTTGGGTTGTGGTGCTCCGGAGGCAGGGTCAAGGGTGTGGGACTTAGTGGCTGTGGTTTCCATTGAAGTGACATGCCGAGTGGGAGTGGGTCTGGCGTTGGGCCTAGGCTGGTGGAGGTGTACCTGGTTCTCTCAGTTGTCACCTGTGTGGGGGCAGCCATGTTGGAGACCAAGGTTGCTCCAATCCCTCTCCAGGGATTCTCTCAGCCAATCCTGTGTGTTCTGCCCTTCTAAAAAGGGGCTTGGCCTATGACTCCCTGCCAGTGCTTCTAGTTACCTTCTAGAATAAGGTTATCTGGCTTAGCGCTCCTGTGGTTACCCTTGCCTAACCTGTTGTTCCTGTCCGGTGTTCCAGAGTGGTTCAACCTTTCCTGTTGTACCAGCCAGGTTGTCACAGGGGTTCAGCCTTGTATGTGACGGGGTACAATATCTGCGCCTGGTAGTACTCCGCACAGTGTTCTTCAGCATCCTTTCAAAGTCACCAGTTTTGCACAAGTGTTCTTCAACCTCATTTCCAAGTTACCAGTTTTTTGCAGTATTTTTCAGTATTGTCTCAAGTCATTGTTATCCAATCTTTGGAGTGTTCTTCTATCTCAGCTTCTCATCACAGTTTCAAAGTCTTCACAGAGTTCTTCAGTCTTGTCTTCTAATCAGCTTCATCACTTCTTTACAGTATTCTTCAATATCGTCCTGCAAACCATCATTGCAAGTCTTTACAGTATTTCTTCAGCCTTATCTTCTAAGTCCCAGCATAAGAGTCTTCCAGTATTCTTATCATTGTATTCCTACCACAGTCTTCAAGTCTCCAAGTTACTCTATATTGACTTTATCCTCAGTCTGATATCCTACAATGATCCAGCTCCAGTTCATCTCCACCATTATCAGTATCTGTATATGATGCCTGTGATCCGGTTTTCCTCAGTTTCATCCAGTATTCTTTTACATGAGAAGGCACTACATATGGCCACCAAGTTTTCATCACAACCCCACCACCACGTCCTAAGCTCCTCCTCTCCTGCCAGTCCCACAAAACTCCCTAATTGTAAAACATACATTCAATTCCCTTCTTCCCTTCCCTTGTGTGAGATGCTTGCACACCCCATTCATGGCAATGGGGTGCGTGAGCGTGCGAGAGGCATGCATATCTTGCTGCCATGCTGAGAAGGGAATTTACGGTGCACTGTAGGGATAAATGAGAATGGCTCTGTAAGGGTAGGGGGTACTAGACATTTTCTCTCCACTAAAATATTTATGTTTGTAAAGAGATATTTTTTTTTACTTATTTAACTTTTTAGTATGATGTTTTTAATTTACATGGTGGCCACTGGGATGCTTTCTATTTACATGGTGACCACTGGGATGTTCTTAATTTACATACTGTCACTGGAATTTTCTCTATTTACATGGTGGTCACTGGAATTTTCTCTATTTACATGGTGGTCACTGGGGTGTTCTCTATTTACATTGTGGTCATTATGGTGTTCTCTATTTAAGTGGTGGTCACTGGGGTGTTCTCTATTTACATGGTGGTCACTGGGGTGTTCTCTATTTACATTGTGGTCATTGGAATTTTCTCTATTTACATGGTGGTCACTGGAATTTTCTCTATTTACATGGTGGTCACTGGGGTGTTCTCTATTTACATGGTGGTCACTGGGGTGTTCTCTATTTACATGGTGGTCACTGGGGTGTTCTCTATTTACATGGTGGTCACTGGGGTGTTCTCTATTTACATGGTGGTCACTGGGGTGTTCTATATTTACATGGTGGTCACTGGGGTGTTTTCTATTTACATGGTGGTCACTGGGATGTTTTCTATTTACATGCTGGTCACTGGAATGTTCTTTATTTACGTGGTGGTCACTGGGGTGTTCTCTATTTACATACTGGTCACTGGGGTGTTCTCTATTTACATGGTGGTCACTGGGGTGTTCTCTATTTACATGGTGGTCACTGGGGTGTTCTCTATTTACATGGTGGTCACTGGGGTGTTCTCTATTTACATGGTGGTCACTGGGATGTTCTCTATTTACATGATGGTCATTGAAGTGTTCTGTATTTACATGATGGTCATTGGAGTGTTCTGTATTTACATGGTGGGATGTTTTCTATTTACTTTGTGGTCACTGGGATGTTTTCTATTTACATGGTAGTCACTGGGGTGTTCTTTATATACATTGCGGTCACTGGGGTGTTCTCGATTTAGGATGGTGGTCACTGGATGTTTAACATGTACACTGGCTGTAATCAAACAGGTGGAGAATAAAATGTGAATAACAATGCAGTTATGGATATTGTGATTAAGAAATGAAAATAACAAGGAATGTTATTACCAGCCACATATTTTATTTAGTATTGGAGTGATACTAAAAAATTTAATGTTGGTAGTTAACATTAATTACCTCAATAGCGATGCTCAGTGATGTCTCTCACTGGCATCATGGCATCATGTACTGTGTGACACTTTCATTTGGTGGTGACCCATGAATGTCTTGAATTACTCTCCCCATCTATAAATGGCCCATGTAGTACAGGGTCAAACAGCTGTAAACAGCAAAGCTGACCACTCTCAGTTAAATACTGAGGTTATGGGGGATATTCAATCTCCTGCCCCCGTTCTCGACGGGGGAAATGTCGACGGGGCCCTATTAAATGCTGTCTACTTCGACAGCATTGAACAGGGATCTCGGCAGAACATGCCGACTTCACAAGCAGTCCGGCACGTTCTGCCGAGAACGTCTGGGAATTGACAAGCTCCCGGCCACAGCTCACCAATTCATGGCCGCTTCTCACGGCCATGCCCCCTTCTCGGCGCTTGGCAGGTGGGACATTGAATCCCATCTGCAAAATACCTTTCGAGCCAGCCGAGAACAGTACAGGGTCACGGCTGCCGGGCCAGCCCTTAATTGAATACCCCCCTATGTCTTGCTTTTAAATGGGCTCATAACTTTTTCACTGCCAGAAGGATAATTTGCTCTTCCGCTGGTTCCACAATTTTACCAATTTCTGTATTGCCACAGCTTCACTGGAAATGTGAATTATTTTTCTATACCAACATGAGTTTTATATACGATTTCATAAGACCAAAGTTGAGTAAAATATTTTTTTTTTCATGTGCATTAAAAAATCAATGGAAAAAAAAGGCATGTTTTAAAAACGATGTTACTTACTTTCTAATGGTTGTGCATTAAAAGCAATAAATCCACAAATTGAACTCTACCTTTTTCTTGAGTAACCTCTAGTACTTAGGCATGTAACGTACATATTCGTTTTAGGAAGTTTGGACTTCAGAATTTCTTCGTGATGGTAAATAAAGTAGCCAAGTGGAAAACTCCCTCGTAAACTCATAAGAACGTTGGGACATGACTCACTTTTTTCAGGGTGAACGAGAAATGTTGAGTTAGAAGAGGAAAGACATAAAAAGACCTAAAGTTCCACTGACAGTAGATCACTGTGATGACTAATCTGACTTCAGACACTAGAAAAGCCAAAAATGCATTAAACTGTGTCCAGGGACAGTGCGGCGGTTGATGGACTGTGATTGAGCACAGTCCACATACTCATCTATTGATCATTATTCTGAAGTCTGTTGACTCTGCATTTACCTAGTGTAACAATGGAAACACTAATACGTTTATATCCATTGCTTTACCTTTCACACAATTCTAACACAACTATTATCTTTTTGGCGACATTGTGTTAGCAACAAGAAGAATTAAATCACTATAACAATATATTTATCAGGTTTTTTTGCATTTAATATTATTGCGCCTATTGAATTATAATGATTGACATTTAACGTTAACTTTAATTTAAATTTAACATTGGTACTTATGTATTATCTGGGCTCCCATGTTAAATGCACCCCATTTTTTCATAACCCTACTATCCAACTACGCATGGAGTTGATTTTGTATAGTGTGGCGAGCGCAGCGAGCCACCGCGCCCGAAGCGTGGCGAGCGCAGCGAGCCCGGCGAGGGGACGCGGTCTCATAAGAAAAACGGGAGCCCAGATATTACATAAGTACCGACACATCTTATACTAAATATAATGACACGGACAACAACTGCATAAGTTAAAAGGTCATGGACATGTATTAAGTGGTATGACCCTATTGTAAAGGGATGGCCAGCTAAGCGCTTGGAGACCAGCTTCAGTCAAAAGATGTTAATAATGGCGGCGACTATCGCCCCAACTTATAACCTGGGTGATAAAACGCCCCCATCTATTTAAAGGTATAGCCCGCGCTGTGACAATCTCACGGCCCCTTCTATGGCATGGCGAGAACATTTCCAGGAAGTGGCCAACGTTCCCCCACGGAGGCAGGACTCACCATGCCGTCCTGTCAAAGGGGTGCAATACCGCACAGCGACCACCTGTACCTCAAAATGACCGCTGGTCAAGAGCGCCTTCCTGATGATTTTGATTAAAGATTTAGAAAAAGCCAAATTAGGTGATGACCAACAAGTCACGTAGCAATTGAGAGAGCAAGGGAAGGGAGGGTGGGATTCCAGACTCAAAGAGGAAGCAGCATCATCTGACTCCTCCTAATATACCCCTGCATAAGCTACTACCCCTTGACTACCTAATTGGCTGATCCACCTATCAATCACATCCTAAGCTTCTATGAGTAATATATCCGGTCGCAAAACTTTATTGAGACAATCACTAAATTCACAGGCTCTTAAAGGCCCTCATGCAGCCCTCGATTAATCTAAATCTCCAACTGCCGACAAGCATTTATTCACTATTCACTATAATTATTTGTGTTGCTATTATTACTTTGCATCTAATTAAAATTTTGCTGATCAAAACATTCACCACTCATGTCTCCATGATAAAGGACACTTGAAAAGGTCTACAAGTTTTTCATGGTTTTTTTTTAAACGGACTTGTGTAGACTTTACCAACCCAGCGGGCACAGACAGAGACAGAAGTATAGCGAGCCATGCAAGTGGACGCGGTACACTAATACAATGTCTATGTCAACATATGTTGACATAGACACCAAAACCCATGAAAAACTTGTCAACCCTTTCACTTATCGACCATGTTCATGTAAACCTTTTGCTTGTGTCAACCTAGTGTATGTCGACCATTCTTAGGTATCGACCTACTCACTGTCAACCATTAGTGGTCAAGCTAGTGATTGTCCACTGTCGTCCATCTGAGTCATAGATGCATAGAGGCCTTCTTTGCAGAAGAGAATGCTGAGAAAGACCATTAATCTGGTGGAGTGGATTCCATGCCGGAACAAAGATGCGCTAGTTGAGAGTGGAGGAACTGGTATTTGCCGACTCCTGGGCAAGCACACACAGAGATGCCCTTTAGTCAATGGAATAATAGAAAGGCTACTTGAGAGATGGACTTGTAACACTCGGTTCTGAGGTCACAGAGATTTACCTTTCAGGAACGTCTTTGGTGGCAACTCACATTTCTTCACAGAAAGGCAGGAATTAAACAGGTGATAGTGAAATAAAGGGGTTTAAATACAATTTCAGCTTCTTCAAGCAACAATAGCAATTGACACCATTTACTTAGAATACAGGTGCTGAATTCTGCATTAGTTTCTGTGTCTCTTTAAAGAAGCCCATGGACAGTTAAACAGTCTCTTTGTCATTAAGGCTCTGAATCAGTGGCATATCTGGTGTAAGGCAGCCCCCGCTGCCGCTTGGGGGGAGCGTGCAGCAGCGGTGTCAGTGTGGGCGCTGGGCTGAGTGACATATAGTACGTGCTAATGCCTGCACAGTGGCGTCACAAGGGGGTGCGTGCTGCACTTGGTGTCACCCTTTAGTAGGGTGACACCAAACAGAGCCACAGTCGGGTGGCACCCCCGTGTCCACTGCCCCCACACGTCCCCACCAGCAAACAGCTCCTGCTGCCGAGTACATCGCTACAGAGAGGAGGGCACCAAGCAGCCGAGCAGACAGTCATCAGGGACCAGGGTATTTTCAAATGCGGCGGTGGCTGCAAGATAATTGGAAATTGCAGTCCGTCAGCCAATCAGGCAGTGGGGGCTCTTGATTGACTGCCGGACTGCAAGCTCCAATTGGCTTGCGATTCAAAACCACGTGGCCGGAGCTCCCAGTCCCATTACTCTCCCAGTAATCTGGACAGTGGCTATCTACTCGCTGTCACCTGCAACTTTGCAGGCCAGCGGCCATGTCTGAAACCGGCCCTTTAGCTTTAAAAACAAAATATTACTTTCATCTCTAGTTTAACCCTTTGAATGAAAATATCTGCTAAAAAAAATGCCAACGTTGCTCACATTTGTTATATACATTCAAATAAAAAATGTGTAAAAAAGAATATGGGTGACATTCTATGGGATGAGATTTGTGTTTTTTGGTGAAATTTGCGCAAAAAACGGCCGAAATCCCATTTTTTCGCATATTTAATGAGATGCGAAAAACTGCAAAAATCGCAGATTTTGCCATGAAATTGCACTTTTACAAAGTGCGATTTTAACTCGCGCCGGAACTCGCATCCAGATGTTTTCCCATTGAACAGTATACAAATCGCATATTTAATGAGAAGCGAATTTGGGAAATGTGTCTTAAATTCGCCCAAAAATCAGACCAGGTTCTGATATGCGAGTTGGCCAGAACCCTGCACAGATCATTGAGATCTGTGCATGGTTCTGTAGTAAAAAAATGTATTTTTTTTTCATACAAACCCAAAATCGCACATAAGCTCAAATTCGCACATTTTCATGCCTAAAAATCGCACATTTTCATGCCGAAAATTCGCCCATTATCGCACTCAATCGCACTTTTCTTGCTGGAACACGCACCTCATGCGAATCCAAGGCAAAAATGCGATTTAAAAAAAGTGCGATAATGGGCGAAAAACTGACGTGCGAAAAACTCTCATCCCATAGAATGTCACCCTACGTTTCCTATTCAAGATAAACATTACTGGTCATTATGATGAATACAAATGTTTGCTTGGCAATTTTCACACCTATTTTGCCAAATTCACTCGTCATTTAACGAGTTAAGGACAGTTTGCCCAGAACTTCTGCTTCCTCTGTTTTTATAGAATTTCTACTGTGTGTGTGTGGTATAATATCACAGTGGACCAGGTGCCTGTGTGAGCTTTTTAGGTGCATGAATTATGTAATATACAATATGCAGTATTTATATGTACAGGAACACAAGTGTGTACATTAGGTAGTGCCTATTTCTATAAAGTATAAGTGGTAATTAGAAATGGCATTTTTTCACCTCAGCAATTCTATCAATATATATGGCTACCTATATTTAAATACCTCTTACATCACTGATCATCCTATTTGACTCTGACAGTACTATGTATCAACACAGTAGAGTGTTTGGTGATAAGTTATTGGTTAGAAGACCCCGCTGACGTATTTATTTTTTAATAGTTCATTAAAGCTATTCCAAACTGCCTTTAGGCAAAGCCATCTGCTTTAGAATAACTCCAGATTTATCAGGTTCCTTTCAGAGTAAACACTTGCACCACAGTAATAAATCTTGATGACTCAAATGCGAGGTAACTTATGAAGGGATGAATTAACAAAGCGGCCATTCTCAAACGACGTAGCTGCTGCTTAAATTATCCTGGTTTGCTGCCGGCGGCATGTTTCAGAGAATTGTTGAAATAAATATATAAAGGAAATATCTTGGTTTTTTTTTTGTTTTTTTTGTTTGTCTGAGGTAATTTTCAATTAACACGAAAACTTTTCACTCCGTCCCTTCCGCTGGAATTCCATTCTGTTCTTAATAATACCATGTCAATGTGCTGAAACCTTGAAACCACAAGTTCCAGTTACAGTCTTAAAACAAATGCAATGTTTTCCTGTGAAACGCATTTAGATGTATACTGTGTTGTGACCTTATCACCCCGCATGTAACCGTTGCTTTCCTAAAGGCGTAGAGGTTATTGATATTTGTATTTCCTTTATCCCGCGTTATTGATTTTAGAAGCTGCTTTACCCAGCAGTGATATTTGTTTCTGAAACTATACTGTATATAGAGTACAGTATATATAAGAAATAGGGTGGAAAACAAGATTGTGCTTCTCATTTAATAACAAAGTTCTGTACACAGAGAATTTATGTAGCTGTAAATTATAACTGGAGATATATGAAAATTTGGAGAGACACTGGGCGAGATTCTCTAAACTTCAAAAGTGATAAAATGGAGAGTGATAAACAGCCAGCCAATCAGCTCCTACCTGCCATGTCACAGACTGTGTTTGAAAAATGTCAGGTAGGAGCTGATTGGCTGGCTGTTTATCACTCTCCATTTTATCACTTTTGAAGCTTAGAGAATCTGGCCCAAAGTACCAACCAATCAGCTTCTGCTATTTTTCAAGGAGAGCCTGTAACATGACTGCTAGAAGCTGATTGGCTGACACTTTGGCGGTTATTCTGGTTGATTTGCAAGGCTGCGAATTTGCAGCCTTGTAAATCCACCAAATCCCACCCGGCGAATGAACGCCCACCCGCCCCCCCTTTTTTAGCGCTGGTTCGCCCGCACAGGCTGCGAATGGATGTTTTGCATAAACATCCATTTGTATGCCGCGGGTAACCTCCCACATCTTTCGATGGTTGCTGACCATCAAAAGTTGTGGAAGGTACACGCATATAAAAGTGACTTTCAAGTCACCTCCATATACGTGCACGCTGGATCGGATATGGCCGGGCAGCTGACATCCGGTGATGTCAGCTGCCAGCCCTCCGCACCCGCGTCACCACCTCATTACCATGAGAATGCTCAGGGAAGCTGTCGGGGATCGACAGCTTCCCTGCCTGTCTCCACCACAGGGAGAAGGGCAGGGAGCGTGGGCAGAGGGGCAGGAGCAGGGAGATGGGCGGAGGGCTCCAACAGAACAGGGCAAACAAGCATCTCATGCGTGCGTGCCCCCTTCTGTCGAAGGATGGCGGTGCTTTTTTCAGCAGCACCACTTACTGGCAGAGACAGTAAAATCCATTTGTCATTATTATTGTTTCAGATGGATAATATACACAAACAAAAACGGGTTAATCTTATAGTTGCGCACTTTAAGTATCGACCTCTTGCAGGAGAATAAACACCAACTCCTAAAAAGGTATCAAATAAATGCAATAATATGAAAGATACTGTAGGCGCTGAGGTGTTACACGATGTTCACAATAAGTTACATTTTTACACATATAATTTCACATAAAAATTCCCAAGAAAATTCCGAATACTTTACATAACATATAACGATTCCACACTTTAGAAAGCTTTTGGCACACTCAATTCAGAATTAATTCTGGCACATTTAAATACAAAGGGACCACAACCAATATTGGTGCTGCGGTGGACTTATGCCGCAAGGCAAAGAATACAGGTGCCGAGCAGTGATGCCCGGCACCACCGCAGGGAGCTTAGGTTCCAAGAAAGTGCAGGTGCAGATAAAGTGTCAGTGCTTTCAGTGCGTGTGTCTCCAATCTTCCTCCAAATAGCAACGCGTTTCAGAGATATATTGCTCTGATCCTAGCCTGATGAAGGAGAAATACATCTCCGAAACGCTTTGCTATTTGGAGGAAGATTGGAGACACATGTGGCGAGCGCAGGGAGCCACCAAACCTAAAGCGCGGCGAGTGCAGCAAGCCCCAGGAGGGGACGCGTAAAACAAGCCTGAAGCATGGCGAGCACATAGGCCCCTCATGGGGCTCGCTGCGCTCGCCACGCTTTGGGTTCGTTTTACGCATCCCATGTCTGGCCATGACTACATCCCTATTGCAGCACCAGTCTCAGTGTTCCTCAGTCATAATTCCTGGGTCCCATAACCAGGATGAAGTGCATTGCCCAGAGCATTCTTTACCAACAATAGGGTTTACCAGCCATGACTAGAGACATTGTTATAAGGGACACAACAAGCCTAAATGAGTTGGGAGAAGCTGCGCCCATGTCTGATTCTTTTACTGATAGCACACCTGTGACTTTAAACAAATGCTCCATGAATTACGGAACTGCAGGCCAATTAGAGTCTTGGGGTGGGGCTTCATGGGTGCATGGGGGGGGAGCTATGCTCTGTGTTTGACATTAACTTGAAACGGTATATATTATCGAGGGGCTCTGTGCAATTGATGGTGGAGAATAATTTGGTTTTCTTTCATCAATGACAAAACAATCTGACATTGACTGTTAACCATCAATGATTGGTAACCATCGATAGTTGATGACCATCACTACTATATTCCCTGCAACCAAGACTAGAGGCTATTGGAAAGGTGACTATGCCAACACCATGTAGAAAGTTCCTGCCGGGCCACCCCTGTTTATTCCACCATGATTATGTCATGCTGAGCCCACCATCTTGGAAAAGTTCACTTGGAATCAAAAAGAGGAAACATACGTGGGCATGCACCACTACAATGAGAACCAATGTACTTATATTCAATGGCTACCTGCCTGTATCCTATTAAGATGTACTTTGTTTTCAAAAACTATGACTGACTTTTTGAGTTTACAATTAAGACAGCAGTTGATCAAAAATCAGCCATTATTGTTCTGACACTCTATACGACCTCCGTGATTGGTCATCTCATAAAGTGTCGCTCCTGTGGATATTGATGCCAGCTAGAGGAATTTTATTGAACAGATCGAGAAGATTAACCACAGATGTAAAGGTAAAGCAGAAAGTAGATCCTAAGTCCCAGAAATAAAGAGGAAAACAAAGTCGCAATGCAGATAAAAATAGCAGGAGATCATTGTAGCAAAACCATGGCAATTTGTTGATTTACCGAAAGGGGGTAAAAGTAAATCAAGATGAAGAAAAAAAAAAATAATAGTGAACAAGATAAACAACCAGAAGGCGATTGAGAAGAAAGGAAGAAAAATCAATTGGTTTAATACAGCCGTCTCTGCTCACATTTACATAACCTCTACTGTGAAAAATTCGAAAGCAGCCTAATCGGGTAGATGCTAATCACTTTATAATTGAGAAATTCATTTTTTAAAATATATATTTATTTAAAATATTGTTTAAAGACAGAGAACAAAAACACCTATTTGCTTGTAGAAAAGTGTAATATTGGCAGGACAGAGCGAACTTGTCAGCGCAGCACAGCAAATAAGTTCACGCGGCAGAGCCGTATTCTCCCCCAGGCAGAGCAATAAGGTGCAATTATAGCGTTGCTTGGACAGTTATGAATGAATCTTAAGAAACGCCTCCCGGCTTTGTAATCTGTCTGTCAAAGGGAATTCATGCCTGCCTTTAACCGCTGCAGCTCTGAAATAAAGAAATGAAGCCATAAAAAGGGATTAAAGGAATAAAAAAAAACTGTGAAGTTTCTCCACGCTAAGCAAATTAAACCGTACAGTCTCAGCGGCGACTTTGATTCCGTACAGAGACATGTCCAGCGTTTGGCAAGGGTCATTCGGTATGTTTTCTGCTTTTTCTTAGCGAGCAATTAGTGTTGGCTCTGAACTTCTCATGTCTTTGTAATCGTAAGCCTTGGGATATTACATGGAACTGGAGGATGAAAATTTTCCAATTCTTCCGCGTACCCCGGCCGGAGGGTAAAACAAGGCTACTAGGCAAGGCAATTCTTGCCAATTAAAGCCAAGCCATGATATATTATTGCTATTAGCATCATTCATTTGTAGAGTACAAACATGGCCGGCAGCGTAGAGCAACGCAGGGCCAAAACCAGCGGATGACAGTCATTGTCTGTAAAGCTGACAAATCGCATACAGTAGGCAATGATTGCTGGTCCCTTTATAGTTGTAATTCCACCTATACCTGCTGACTTTACAGAGCAAACAGCCAAAGTCAGGGATAGTTCAGAAAATGGCAGAGCTAAAGCTTGTTTTAAATAAAGCTGGTTAAAAAAAAAAAAAGACCCAGCCTTATTGTAGTGAATGGAGGTTATTGTTATTACATTAGATCTGATCAGTTATTTGTCACACCTAGGTGAAAGCTTAAGAATGATGAATTATCTTGAAACTTGCTTGAATAGGTTGGCTGTAGGGAGTGTTCCTAATGGAATAAACAAAAGAAGTTAAACGTGGGCTTCCATGTGTCCGCGTACACTATTATTTTGATATGTTATAGGACACAAGATGCTTAGCACAACTACAGTAAGTAGCTCCACCAGTGGAGGCTCCAGAGGTGGATCTCCAGTGCAGTCCAAGATTCAAATAGGCGAGCCGGACTAACTGCCAGTGAGGTACGGCCTGGCAGTGTTTGGGGTGGCAGTTGGGCCCTTATTCTGGTTGGTGCGGCCAGAGCCGCACACGGTGCTCCGGCCGCACAAACCAATCCCCGCCCACGAGACGGATCGCCACGGCCGTCCGTACACTGACGGCTGGCGATCCGCATAAAAATGGTGGGGCGTACGCCTCCACCATGGTGGGAGCTGCCCCCTGCATTCGATGGTCGTCGACCATCGAAGGCAGGGCCGCACGCCACAGCAGCTCCCGCAAGCTGAGACCACACGGACAATCGTCCGTGTGATAGCTTGTATGGGGGCTGAGAGCTGACATCCGGCGACGTCAGCTTTCCGCCCCCATCAGTGGCGTCATACCCTCATTACCATGCATACGCCCCGCGTTTGCATGGGAACGCCCATGAAACGCGGGGCGTATACATAGGGAAATGAGGGTATGAAGCCCCTCACGCCCCTATACGCCCCCTTTGCGGCGGACGAAATACGTCTGCGGCGAATGGGGCTGCACATGCGCAGATTGACCTCTGCGCATGTGCAGACTAAAAACATCGGCGGTACGGCCGCACGCGGGCCGTACCGCACGATGCAGAATAAGGGCCTTGGTGTGGCTCCACTATTTAAATGTTGGCCTATGCTGCAGCCCCACCCTGGATCCGTCACTGCGCTCCACTGTGAATAGGGAATTGGACAGGTTCCCACAACATTTTTTTATATCAAAAGAAGTTGTAATCTACCCTGTACTTGTGTTTATCCCTGTTTTACACCACATGCTTCTAACTGGTTAATAAACCTATGACCTGGTTAAGCTAAAATCTCTGTGTACTAACCTCAAAACTCTAGACCTCTGCTTATAATATGTTATTTATTAATTGATATGGCATTAAGGAGGGTGGTGCCTGCCCTTCTCACCCAATGACCACAGCTTCTGTATCCTTGAACTGTAGCAGAATGACTACTCAGAGGACCTAGGCAGCACAGGGCGCAAGGCTGACCAGTTATGGGACTGCTAATTGGTCTTTATTACAAAACAAATACAGTCAATGTTTATAATTTACAGCAGTTTCCATACAAGTAGGGAGGAGCTGCTTCAACTTTCTTGTGCTTCTCTGTCTCTACTTGGCTCCAATCAGCTGGTGGTGCCGAGCCATCCCAGGCATGAGCCAATCAGAAATCACGGACTGGCAGCCAATTAGATCCGTGAGCACTGATTGGCTCCCAGGCGACTCCATCTGAGAAATGCCGCCGGCACTCTCTCTACCTGACTTCCACCCGGTGCTCCAGCTGCAATCAGCTGGTCATGCCAATCCATCCCATGCAGGGGAGCCCTGCCTAAATCATCTGTCCTGCGCCACCCCCAATTTCTGATGGCAGCCCATCGGTAGAATTATACTGTACAATTAAGCAAAACAGTTGTTTAAGCCTCTACAGCCTTTCATCTTAGTGGAATAAATTGATAGTCTGCTACTGTACATTTCTGCCAGAACCAGTTGCTGTATGATTTGCCTACACCAACTGATAAGGTCAAATCTAAAAGGCCAGATGTCAGCTGGAAAATGTTTTCCTATAGAAGTGACTGATTAACACTACTAAGAGGCAATGATCTGTTTCCGTTCCGCTAGATGCTGATACTCATACAGAGATTACATACATCCCTTTTATACAGTTTTGGATATAACTATAATTCATGCATTAAACAAATAGTGCATTGATCAATGTAGAACAAATAGTGTAACAGGCTTCTAGCAATAGGCAGGGCCATTTTTACAGTAAAACAACTGCATGGGGCACCGCACAGTTCATCCCGCTGTTGCCGGCGGCTGTATCAGAGAAGGTCCTTGGCTATTTCAAATGTCGCACCAGCTCACAAACCAATCGGAGCTCGCAGCCCTGCAGCCAATCTGGCAGTGGTGGCTCCTGATTGGCTACTGGACCGCAAGCTCTAATTGGCTTGCGAGCCGGCACGACATCTGAAGTAGCCGTGGACCTGCTTTTATACAGCCGCCGAGTGGTCCACCGCTCTGCCCAGATATATTCCTGCTACTGCAAGCACACCCAGCTGTAACGGGACAGCAAGTGCACTGCTCTGCCTGGCATCAACTCGCTGAAAGGAGCATGGCAATGAGCAATTGACTCCCCTTGACAACGAGAATGTATTCCACTGTGGCAACGAGCATGTAATCCCGCATTGCAACAAGCATTTAACTCCCCCTGGCATCAAGCATGTAATACCCTGTGGCAGTGAGCTTTTAACGCTCTTTGGCATCATGCAGTGGGAGCATTTAACTCCCATGGCAGCGAGCACTTAAATGTTCTTGTTTTCCATGTATGGGGGACGGGCGCATTTATTTTTTTCCTGTTTTTTTTTTTATTCCGTATTGGGTCATACACAAAGCAAAAAGGAAGATAAAACACACAAAAGTCCAACTACACAGCGGGAAAAAAATTTGTTCGCAAATCTTTAACCTGGATGAGCGATTTATGTGCATTACTTGAATAGTCCCACTCGCTGCTTTGTGTGGGTATGACAGTTAAACCATTGAAGAGGAGATTTTCAAAGCACGGAAGTAACATTAAGTTGTCACTGGAAAAGGTTGCGAAGAGTGAGAGTCCTTCAGTAGTACATTTTCTGATTGTTAGACATCAAGCTATTTACTAAGACTTAAGCTGGGCACACACTATCCGATTTTAACGAAATGTATGCACTATAACAATTTCATTCACAATATCATTATGCACATTGTTCAGTGTGTACCCACTATATCGGTAACGATGCACGCTGACGTGGATTGTTAAAAATAGTGCAATCTGAACGTGAAGTCCAATCTGGTGATATCGTCAGTGACTGCATGATCGGTGGTGGCGGGTGATGTCACTGAACAATATTGTTAACAATATCGTTCAATGTTCACCCACTGGTCGTTCATTTTTGTGGCACTGATATCGTAAATAATACCGGTGGTACCTCATTCTCTAAGCTAAAAATGCGGTAAAAACACAGTTATCAGGGTTTTTACCACATTTTAGGATGCAGATTCACCAGAAAAATCTGCCGATGCCCCATAGAAGCCAATGGGCTTCTACCGCATCCCACCCCGCAATGACCCCCCGCCGCCCCGCATGGACCCCCGCCGCCCCACATCGCCCCCTCACCTGTGTCCGGGCAGCACAGAGCTGTGCTGCCCAGACCTGTGACCTCCTCCCTGCACTGATCCCCTTCCGGGTGCAGGGAGGAGGAGAGCCCGGCGCAGCAGCGCCGGGTGTGGGAGGAGAGAGCCGCCGGGACCTGCTGGGAACCGGCAACTCTCACCGCAAAGGACAGCTCTTAACGCAACAGCTGTCCTTTGCTATAATTATCGCATATGTTAGAACATATGCGATAATTATAATTGCGATGGGCGGCGGATATTTTTAGAGAATCTCCCCCATAGTAAAGTGTGTACAGACCTTTAAAGAGAGAGAGATGTAATGGACAGAGATAAACTACCAGCCAATCAACTCCTGACTGCTGGTTACGGGTGCTGTTTAAAAATGTCAGTAGCTGGTTGGTTGGTTGGTAGTTTATCTTTGACTGTTTCTCTCCAAGCTGGTTGGCTGGTGCTGTATATCTGTCCAGTTTATCTCCAGCTAAAACATATTACAGGTTGAGTATCCGGTATCCGGACATCCCTTATCCGAATTATTCCAAAAACCGTGGTTTTTGGAATCATTCGAATTTTTTTTTTTTTTTTAACCCCCTAACCCTCTTTTCATACTTACCAAGTCCCCGGGCGTCCACAGCAGGCCTCCGGCATCTTCTCCAGGGTCTCCAGCGGTCCCAGGAATGCATTGCGCGAGTGTGCGCGCGCGCCGGTGACGGCACCGGTGCGTGCGCACACTTGCGCAATGCATTCCTGGGACCGCTGGAGACCAGGAGAAGATGCCGAAGGCCTGCTGTGGACGCCCGGGGACTGCGCGGACGCCGAGGGACGCCCGGGGACCATCAGGGGACAGGTAAGTATGGCTGCAAAAAAATATTCTAAAAAACGGAAAATTCCCCTATCCGAAATGCTCGCGGTCCCGAGCATTTCGGATAGGGGATACTCAACCTGTACAGTAAATAGACACCCAAACCCATGAATTGTAAATAGATAGATAAATAGCCCCCAGTGTTTTGGTTATAATAAGAATCATGCTATCATCAGATTCTTTTTGAATTTAGTTATTTTTATTAAAGATTTTTGGGTACTCTTTACCTAGAAGGGCGCCCATCGCGGCCATCGTGGGCATCGCATGTACTAAAAAATCGCATGCGATGCGACCGATGCGATGACCGCGATTTCCCATAGGGAACAATGTTAAATGTCCCAATTGACCCGATTTTCCTGTTCAATGTCCCAATTGACCCGATTTTCCATAGGGAACAATGTTAAATGGCCCACAGAGGCCAAATAGGCACCCTGAAGTGTGAAATGGCCCCCCCAATTGTTAACGCCACCCCACGATCAACGTCAACCCAAAGCGTGGCGAGCGGTGGCGGTACGCGTCCTACGACCTTTTCATACCCCCACTATCCACGTCGGCGTGGAGTTGAGAATAGAAAGTGTGGCGAGCGCAGCGAGCCACCGAGCCTGAAGCGTCCCCTCGCGGGCTTCACAGCTGTCCGCGTCCCCTCGCGGGGCTCGCTGCGCTTGCCACGCTTCGGGCTCGGTGGCTCGCTGCGCTCGCCACACTTTCTGTTCTCAACTCCACGCCGACGTGGATAGTGGATAGTGCGCTCGCCACGCTTCCGGTTGACGTTGATCGTGGGGTGGCGTTAACAATTGGGGGGGGCATTTCACACTTCAGGGTGCCTATTTGGCCTCTGTGGGCCATTTAACATTGTTTCCTATGGAAAATCGGGTCAATTGGGACATTGAACAGGAAAATCGGGTCAATTGGGACATTTAACATTGTTCCCTATGGGAAATCGCGGTCATCGCGTCGGTCGTATCGCATGCGATTTTTTGGTCGCATGCGATGCGACCGACGCGATTTTTTTTTCCTAACGATGCCCACGATCAAAATCGTGGGCGCTCTTCTAGGTAAAGAGTACCGATTTTTGGACATATAACAGTAAACACCCCACAACAGTAATATAGGCAGCCAGAGCATTTAAAGCGATAGCATATATAACAGGAGCAGATATAGCTTCAGCATGCATACATATAGGGACAATTTTTATTCCCATTAATAATACAGACAGTGGTATTGCATTATATCGGTAGGTGTGCAAGAGGAACAAACACCATTCAGGGTATTACATAGAGACATAGGCATGTATATCAAACATACGTAATCCCATACACAAAAAGCAGGATTTTTTAGGACTCATCACTCCAGGAGAAGAAGAAATATACAACAATCAAATACCCGGAGGCGCCATCCGAGTCTACGGTAGCGGATGGATAAAAAAAGTACACAAATATATAGATATATTTAGAGATGAGCGGGTCCAGATCTCTGGGATCCGACAGATCCGAACATCGCGATCCGAGTCTGGATCCGAGCCGGCTCGGGAGTTCCCGCCTAAATTCCGGACCGAAAACGAGGCAAAACGTCATCATCGCGCTGTCGGATTCTCGCGGGATCTGGATTCTATATAAGACGCATGCGCGCCCCGCCATCTTTACTCCAGCTTAGGAGAGGGAAGAGGGTGGTTGTGCTCTGTGCTGTGTGCTGTGCTATAATAATATATTATTTTGCTGCTGCTCACTCGATTAGGGTCTGCAGGGGCTGCTTTACACAAGTCCAGTGTACAGGGGCTGCAGTGGCCAGTGTACAAGGGGCTGTACAGGGGCTGTGTTCAGTGTGACAGGGCTTGTGTCCAGTGTGACAGGGCCTGTGTCCAGTGTGATAGGGTCTGTGTCCAGTGTACAGGTTTTGTGTCCAGTGTACAGGGGCTGTGTCCAGTGTTCAGGGACTGTGTCCAGTGTACAGGGGCTGTGTACAGGGGCTGTGTCCAGTGTACAGGGGTTGTGTCCAGTGTACAGGAGCTGTGTCCAGTGTCCAGGGGCTGTGTCCAGGGGCAGTGTCCAGTGTACAGGGGCTGTGTACAGGGCCTGTGTCCAGTGTGACAGGGACTGTGTCCAGTGTGACAGGGCCTGTGTCCAGTGTGACAGGGCCTGTGTCCAGTGTGACAGGGGCTGTGTCCAGTGTACAGGGGCTGTGTCCAGTGTACAGGGGCTGTGTACAGGGGTGGTGTCCAGTGTACAGGGGCTGTGTCCAGTGTACAGGGGCTGTGTACAGGGGTTGTGTCCAGTGTACAGGGGTTGTGTCCAGTGTACAGGAGCTGTGCACAGGAGCTGTGTCCAGTGTCCAGGGGCTATGTCCAGGGGCACAATCCAGATCTAAAACACGAAGGGAGATCCAGATCCAAAACCAAAACCCGAAAAAGTGTCCGCCGCACATCTCTAGATATATTATATACGGTTGAACCACCACTGTCCAAGTGCAAATAAATATAGATATCCCAAAATAAACCATATTAATGCAACAAAAGAAAAACCCAAACAGGACCCAAAGCAAACACCCCAATAATCCCCCACCCTGTATGTCCCACCCCCAACCTGGGAATACCTGGAGCCCTAAACCTAACAACCTACCCTCTAAAACCCACTAAACTACTCTAATTAAATTAGAAAAGCCCTCCCTCCCTCCCTCCTCCCCCCTCCCCTGGATCCCAACATGTAGAGGATATTCGATAAGGATGGTTAGATCAGGATATGCCGAAGGCTATTTAGGATGGAAGGGGCAAAGAACTAATGACCTAAACTGGATGAACCCTATCTTCCCCACATCAAACAAGTATAGAGAACCTTCTGGTTATATTATCAGACAAATATATAGCATACAGGAAACGGAATTAGGATGCAGTAAAATATAGAACAGGGTATGAGCGGAATTTCCAACAGCAAGTTTTAGATAAATCCTGGATTATTAGTCTGGCCAGGCCTCAGCATCCAGAAACGATAGAAAGGGACGGACGGTCATAGCCCATATCATTTGGATATACCGAGAGCGTCCAGAACATTTGTTCCAGCAGTGTACAAAACACATAAACTGCATCTGGAGCTTACCAAGGGTGTACGGATAAGTCACAGCATTAAGGAGAATATCAGGTGCAAAAGGATAAGGGACCACCGGTTTAGACAGGACCATAGAAAAGTCCAGGGCATTGGCAGATAGAGGAGCCACAGGTACCTCATAAACATCAGGCATAGGCACAGCCCCTTCAACTGCACTGCCCCGCTGCAGCACAGATGTATTCGAGAGAGATAGGATATTCCTCTTGAGATCAGCAGTGTCCAGCAACAAGGTCTCTATAGAGGGTACGAGCAACTCAGGCCCAGAATGTGTGGAGGTAGTAGATACTTCAGGAAAAGCAGCAAGGATCCTCCGCGTAGAAGCAATAACGGCTTCAAGGATTTGATCTAGAGGGCCAGACATCGCTGAAGTATTGTAGCCAAAGCACATTCCAGAGAAGTAGTGGAGGTAAGGTCTCGGTGGCTAGCACAGTATCAGGATGTAATGAGAATTGTCAATAAATGGAGCAGTATGTTGTATTTCAGGGCCACTGACAGGAATCTTCCAGGTCCAGCAAGTACCTGATATCTGGGGCAGGAAGCAGCAACACACCACAGTATTGACCTCACTTCACGAGCTCCAGTTAGATTAGTGATGCCAGTGGATCTCAGCGTGCATAGGAGTAATGTGGCACAGGTACCTCAGTCCAGGGGCCAGGCGAGCAAGACTGTGCCGGCGTCCCCGGCCGGCTAAGCAGTGCACCTCATCAGAGACGAGTCCCGCTCACCGCCGACAGTTCATCGGGGGGTCACCAGCCACCCCCTCCCCCCGCCGCCACACCGGACAGGGCAACAGCACCGACTAGTCGTGGGGCCGCACTCCAGGAACACTGGAGCCCAGCCAGAGCTGCCGGAGGATCCAAAATGGCGCCTGCACATGGAGGAGAGGACACAGCGACCTCAGCAGGCCCAGACAGCTGTCCAGCACTCCTTTCACCGCCCAGGAGAAACACAGATGGCTCAGGGGGCACAGGAGCAGATCCGGAGCCAGAAGGGGTAAGAATATGTCGTCCAGAGGTCCGGGCGAAGGATATTTAGAAGGGATCTTGTCGGAGCTCTCACTCCCAGCACCCGCTCACGTTGCCAGCCAGGCCACGCCCCCGCTATCATCAGATTCTGGTGCTACTTGCTGATGTTATAACCAGTGTGGATCCAGGGGGGGGGGGGGGGGGGCTGCAACACAGTTTAAAATTCACATAGGGGAGGCAAAGCAACTGCCACTAACTGTCATTCCAAACTGACTCACTGGCAGTGTCTATTACTCCCCTATTTATACTGTGCTGCTGCCCCAACTCTGGAGCCACCATTGGCCATAACCGACTTGAATGTGTCTGTCAGTGTGGGGTTTGTAACAGCACAGAGAGTTTAATACAGTGTTTCAGAGCCCAGGTATGCCAAAAAGGTTTAGCCACGCCGCTAGCATGACACAGTATGACCACACCCCCTCCAGCTCGGCAATTTTATGAAGTGGAGCGGGTTAAAAAACCACCAACCTATCAGGTCTTAACTGTTATTTTTCAAACGCAAACTGCAATATGTCAGAAGCTGATTAGATGGTGGTTTACTCCATATTATTTTCAAGCTTGGTACATCTGGCCCTAAATCACTGGCAGTCTGATGCTGGACTGCTTCGGTCATCGCTGGACTAGTTTATATATTGTATATATATTGTATATCGTATATCATATATTGCTTTAAGCCCTTGGAGATTAAACCATGTTAATTAGGCATAACACGATAACGGGTGTTGGGGCATATTTTTGATGCAAGACGAATACTATAGATTATGTTTTCCATAATAATCATTTAGATATGTATACAGTATTTACTATAAGAGGCACTAGAATGATGGAGTAAAGGGGAATACACATGGGGCAATTTCAGACTCATTTTTAAGCGATCTATTGTAATTAGATTGCTTGGAGCATTAATCGCCCAGTGTGTATGCCCTGCAGCGATGGCGATGCGTGGTCGCCTGCAAATAAAGACAGTGTTTTGCACTGTCTTTCCTGCTAGATCAGGCGGTTCTGCCTATAAACAATAGGCAAAACCCACTCAGCAAGATCGTCAGTACACAGCATCACGGGATTCATCGTCACTCAGCACAGAGGCAGCAGTCGCCCCTGTGTATGGGTCTAATAATAATAATACCACCAAGATTTAAACATTGAGCAGTTTCTGATCTCGGGTGGCTATCGGTAGGGTGTCCATTGATAGTTACTATCTATGGGCCCATAAATGGATATCCTTGATGGTGAGATTTTATCTGTAAAGGAACCATTGATTGGTTCACCCAATTTAAATGAGCTGTGGGAAAATAAGAGCTCTGGGGCGGGGCTTAGTGGCTTTCAGGGGGTGGAGCTAGGTTTTGTGTACCAGCACCCTGAAGAAAAAAAAAAGAAGAAATTTGGTAGCCACATATCATCATCTATCTGGTTCTCCTCCATCGCTGGCCAAAGTAGACCATAGACCATGGATGATTTCAAATTATCGGTGGCCATCTCTATTCACCAGCTGTAGGAGGGGTGATTGATAAGTACTTGTGTTACGCAAGAATTGGGGGAGGGGGATTTTGATTTATTTTTTCAACATAGTTACCTTTTAGCTCGATACACTTGGTTTAACGATATTCCAACATTTTCACGTCCTCCAAAAAATAAGATTTGCCGAACTCTGCGAAATAGGTTTCAGTTTCGGCAAAGACCTCCTCGTTCAATGCAAATCTCTTTCCTCCGAGCCATTTTTTTCATGTTTGGAAACCGGAAAAAGGGGGCAAAATCTGGCGAATCATATTCATCAAAGACGGTTGTACAACCAAGGTTGAATTCATTGAACCAATATTTGACTGTTGTCATAAATGGATCCAACTTTTCTTTCATTTCCTTTACATCTTCACATTCCAAAATCTAATCACCGATAGGTACTGCCCTTTCTCCATAGTTAAAAAAAAAAGTAGTTCCAACTTGCTCACTTCCAACAGCTGCCAAACAAAAGTACGCAATGAATTTATCTGACATTCCGTCAGTCATTATTTGACAGATGACACTAAACGATGATATACAGGTTTGACTTCAGTGGCACCATCTGTCTTCAAACACAGGTACTTACCAATTACATTATCACACGCAATAATCCAAATTCAGCCCCTGCCCCGATGGTCGGGGTTTGTGCATGCTTATTTCTGCGCATTTGCAAATCACGACTGCGAACGGCCGCGGCGAGTTACTCACTCCCTGGGCCATTAGCAGCGGGGAGGGACAGGGGTGGTGGTGGTGCTTGGCCATGAAAAAGATGGGCAGTCCCATGAGTATGCAGGCAGACCGATTCCTGCCGGGTGCGGATGGGCGACATCACACAACATCAGCCGCCTGACCTGTCTTCATCCCGGGTGCCCGCAAATAAAAGTCAGTCCAGATGGGTCAGCATGCGAGGGGATGTGTCTACACTACACATCCCCTCACATGGTTGTGAGTGGAACCGGAGGCGGCAGGGTTGGTGGTGGTGGAATCAGGCCCTACTGTATGTCCCTACTCCATGTAGGGGAATTCTAGTCTTCAAACATGCCATTCATATTTCAGTTCATCAACATCAGCAACTCGGAGATCATCCTAGCTGTATACAGCACTGACGTGCGGTGGGGTAAATGGCTGAGGAGTCCCTGGCAAGTACCAGAGCCAGATTTGCACACAATATATGAGCCCAGGGGTACATGTTGGCATTATACACATGTGCAGCAGTATATACACTGCTGGTGATTCGATGAGTTTTGATAAGAGATGTGCCGAAAAGATAGCCAGGTGAGGCACTGCCTCACCTGCCATAGACTTTTTACTCCAGAGTTTTGACTATAAAAATTAATTAGAATAATAAAATACGATTTTTTTTTATATTTTATTTGTATTTTTTACATATTTAAAAAATTAAACTCTGGCATATCCGTTAGTATAACAGGAAAGGCTGTGCCTCACCTGCCTCACCCCACCACCGCACGCCACTGGTATACAGTATGCATATTTTCTGCTTTGCAAATTGTGAAATTCACTTTGAGTAACAGTCAGGGTATAGTGCGTTAATGTGTTTTTATCAGAGCACATTTGCATTATGATTATCAATGCATGCAGCTAAGTAGGCCATCACCTTTAAGAAAGAGATTTAAGCATCTAAGTAACGATGTCTAAGGAAGATAAATTTACTTATGGGAATCAGCGTAGCACAGAATAATGACCAATAAGAAGGCTCTGGCAAATCAGGATTCATAAATGTGGTTTGTGCTCATAATGATCACTTTAAACAACAATTTGCTTTTAAACTGTTTATTTATAACTGGTTTGGAGACGAGCCATCCAAACAAACAAGATAAGCAAATTATCCATTACTACTGACTCACTCTGTTATTGCAGCAATGCATCCCTCGGAGATCCCCCAGCATCTCGCACTCCGTCCAGAGTCCTCCGCTGTGCATCTTGCTTCTCTGTTGAAAGGAGAACATTTAAAAGGAAAAACGCTTAAACGGGATGTTGATAGCGCTGTTATGTAAATATGCATATGGCTTCAATTTATTACAAGAGGCTGTTTGCAGTGCTTGCAGATGTAGGGAATTTTTATTTACCTCGCTCTTCCGGATTCGCAAGGGCTGCTATATATGTGTGTGTCTGAGCTACAGTAGAAGTAATGGGAAGAAAATGTCAATTTTATTGCTCTAGAACAGTTTGTTTCAGATGTACGAAGAATAATAGGAATTAACACAAGGGCAATAAAACAGTTGCACATTCTGGCAGTCAGGTGCAGTATAAAATGTTGATATCACTTCGGGGTCCTGATTTATCAATCTTCAAAAAGTGATCAAATGGAGAGTGATAAAAAGCCAGCCACTCAGCTCCTGTCATGTTACCGGCTGTGTTTGAAAATGACAGCTAGGAGCTGATTGGCTGGTTGATTAGCACTCTCCACTTTTTGAAGCATGATACATCGAGCCCTAAATCTTATAATTAAAAAAACATATAAAGTGTGAATGTGTGTGAATGTTTTTGTGTCTGTGTGCAGTGGCGTAGCTATGTTTTGGGCGCCCCCCCCACTGTTAGGGCCCCCCCCGCCGCCGCCCTGCCAAGCACCGCCGCCGCTGCCCTGCCAAGCACCCACCCGCCACCCATGCAAACCCCCCCCCCCCCCCCAATCCCCCGCAGCCTTACCTATCTCGCTGGTCCCGGCGGCTCTGTTCATCTGCTGAGGACCACCACAAAATGGCCGCCCCCATTCACCAGACAGTTTCAGAGAACTGTGTGCTATATGGGGGCGGCCATTTTGTGGTGGTCCTCAGCAGAAGAACAGAGCCGCCGGGACCAGCGAGATAGGTAAGTCTGCGGGGGATTGGGGGGGTGTAACTATAGCACCGCAGCCCCCGGCGCCCCCACATGCACAGCGCCCCCCCCCCCGCGGTGGCGGGGGCTGCGGTGCTATAATTACGCCGCTGTCTGTGTGTGTGTGTTGATACCCAGCATTTGTGATCTATCACTGTTTTTTAGGCAGAGGCATAGTGCCTAACTTGTGAGCCTCCATAGTCAGGACAAATTGTCAAGCCAGAGGCGTGTACCTGAAATGAGGGGGCGTAGCTTGTTACTGCGGGGGTGGCATCAGGTAGAATGCAGTGGAGGAGATCCGCGACCCCGTATTTGTCATGCTGGGAGCTTGCCTAGTTGCTGGATAGCCCCCATCTTAGGGATGCCCATTATCGGGTTACCATCGAAGGTTGCCATAGATCAGTGGTCTACAACCTTTTTTGGGGTATGAGCTACCCGAGACTGAAAATAAACCGCCTGAAGAGCTACTAAAATAAATAATTTAAAAAAATCTGCATAATAATCGAAAAATATCCTTTAAACATTATGCCACACGCTGTAATGCCCCTGACACATTATGCCACACACCACAATGTCCGATATGCCGCATACATACAGTATCTCCCAACACTGGACGTAGAGGAGAAGGGATATCTGCACGTGCCCGAAATTAGGGGGGATGATCTACTATTGTGGTATTCCAGCAAGGCTATATCCCCCATTTTTTTCAGCTATGGGGCATGACCAGAGCTCTGAGAGCTGCTGGCCATGACCTTAGCTTCCCTGAATAGACGCTGTGCCATATATACACATGCCACCAGCAGTGCCAGTTACACAATGCCCCCAATAACCTTAGTAATGCTACAAACACAAATCCCACCAGCAGCACCAGATAAACAATGCCCCCAGATTTTGGTGCCATTCTAAATAAATACGCTTGGGGTACTGTGTGCACTCTCCTCCCCTCAGAAGGGAAGCCGTGCTGGTGGGCGATGAAAGGACGGGCGGCGGCTGCAAAGTGATGGAGCCACCCGGATGGTTCATAATACTGTAACTGTGTGTTTCTTGTTATTCATATATCTATTTAAAGCGCATTGTACCTGTCAGGCTGGTGTAAAAATTCAGAGAAGAGCAGCGCAGCCTATTAACAGCATAAGTGTAATTAACACCTAATGTACTGTTCAGGAGATAATGAACCACTAAATATTTTCCTCCCCCACCCTTCGCTTCGCATCTTCATCACTTTTATATACCCAAGGCATTATGCTATTATTTATCTGAAGGATTAGCATCATGAGTTATTTCTCCATAATATTGTCATAATGGCTGCTCTGCTGTCTCTATAGCAGGGTGGGTTTAACCAATTCAATTTACATTTAAAGATGTTTTCATACCTCTGGGAGATTATTATAATCTCCCAGAGATATTCCTGGTATAAAAGGAAACTTTCTTTTAACCCCCATTTCCCAGGAAGGTAGTCTTTATGGGAACTAACCAGAACACCAACCAGACCTTAATAAATGAATTTCAGCACACACCGTTTAGGCCACCATCCACATTCAACCCATCACATCTAAAAGGGAATCACATACAAACATTTGAAGAGGCAGTGATGAGAGACATCAAATCACTCAATTCACCCCCACGAAACAGGAACAATATAACCAAATCAGAGGCAAAAGCTATGAAAGACCTCAGCAACAATCCCTCATTGGTCATCAAACCAGCGGACAAGGGGGGAGGTATTGTCCTTTTGGACAAAACCGATTACATCACAGAGGTCTTCAACATCCTGGGAGATACAAAAACATATACAAAACTGAAAAGTGTCCCCCTACCACATTTCAAGACAGAATTAAACAACTTACTCAACCAAGGCAAACAAATAGGCATCCTGACCAATTTCCTCAATCCCACCAACCCTGTAACACCCGTATTCTATTACCTACCCAAGATCCACAAAAACCCAACTAATCCCCGAGCTAGACCCATAGTATCAGGGATCAATTGCCTGACTGCTCCTCTATCACAATACATTGATCATTTTCTGCAGCAGTATGTCATACAACAAAGGGCATTCCTCAGAGACACCACCCAAGTACTGAACATTCTCAACCAAGTGGAGTGGCACGAACACTATTTCATAGCAACCAGCGATGTCACTTCACTGTATACAGCCATAGACCATCACCAAGATTTAGAGAGCGTTGAGTACTTTCTCAACCAGCACCCCACACTCGCATCACCACAAAAAACATTCATCCTACAAGGGATCGAGTTCATATTGAAACATAATTATATGTGGTTTGAGGGTGACTACCTACAATGCCACGGGACAGCCATGGGGACCAAATTCGCCCCCAGTTACGCCAACCTCTTTATGAGCCACTGGGAAAATGTTAACATCTGGGCGGGGTTGGAGGCGAATTTGGTCCTATGGGTCCGCTACATAGACGACGTGCTCTTCATTTGGGGCAGAGACGAACCCTCATTACTGACCTTCCTTGAACACATTAATAGCAATACCAAGAACCTCAAATTCACCACTCAGTATAGCCACACACAAGCAGAAATCCTTGACCTAGAAATCAATATCCGGGACAATCAAATACACACCAAAACATTCCACAAAAAGGTCAATGTGAACATATAGTATAAAGACAAACGCCCAACTCCACCTACCAATGACAAAGTTTTCCTAATAACAGGCTACACTGACGCAGCACCTCAATAAACATTGGCATCTCCTACATCTAGATGACAAACTATAAGCCTTCCTCCCACCAAAACCAGACTTCTGCAGGAGACTCCCTGAAATAACAGCAATCTCCCTCTCTCCCTCATTAGTCTAGCAATCTCCCTCATGTCACCTAGCCCACATTACACGGTTACATTATTAGGGAAAAAAGGAATGAGAGATAGATACATTTACACTGAATCATCAGCGCCATTTCCCAGCACTTTACCAAGTATAGTAGCTCTTACTAACTGCTCTGGGGGTCATCTACATTTGGATATGTCATTTTAAAAGATTCCTCTCAGATGTAGCAGTACACACCCACGCTTCTAGGTGCCACAACCTCTTTTCACAATCTCTCCATATATGGAACTAAACACGCCCTTTGGGAGGAGCTACTACTACTTCTACTATAAACTATAATCTCCCTGAAACTAGTTTTCAAAAGTAGGCAAGTATGTTTTTAGGTGTTTAGTAAATACCAACCTTCCCAGCACAGGTGGACAAGCCCTGAAGGCTGTCTTTGTACAGACGTATATTTCTTTATACAGACTGTGTCCATATGTATTTTATAAGGACTATGGAGCAGCGAGCTCAGTGCCTGACAGTGAGGCTAGACTAGGCATTTGTGACAGTAGGAGTGGAATGAATAGAAAGTATAAGGGAAAAAAAACAATTATCTCTGTGCTAAATTTGGAGACATAATGTTCTGCAGCACTGTCATATCCTCGCGGTGACAGCTTTGGATTGGTGACTGACACTGATTGGCAGTAAAACATGAGCTGTCTTTAACAGACCTCTGTGTGAGGAGGATTGAAGAAAACAGCCAGAGAGCATTTTTCAGCTTCCTGTCCCCTCAAACTTTCTTCGTTGGGCTTTTAAACTACAGCCTAAAGCAAATTTATGCTAACAGTGCTTCATCTTATGACAGAGCTGTCCGCTTTCACATTATTCCTCAGCCGCTTATATCGCTTCAGACTTTTGTATCATGCATCATGGCCACCTCACTGGTTCCACTGACCATGCCCTTGTTTTGGCACTGCAATATCAGACATAGGAACTGTAAGGCTGGGGCCACACATTGCGTTTTAGCAGGATTCAGGCGATCAGGAACTGTTTAGCGGGATGCACCTACAGATGGAGCCAGTCCCAGCTTTGCAGGGGATGGCGGAAGAATCGCCAGCCGCCATCCCCCGCCAGCCGCCATCTGATCTGCGAAAGGGAACGCGCGAGCACGAGATGTGCGTGCGTCCCCTTCCGACGGCACTTCCCCCGGACGGCGGTCACCCGGGGTCCCCACCACCTCCCCGCTCTCCCACCTAACCTTGTCCGTCTCAGTCAGATGGAGCGCCTCGCTGCTGGCGGATCGCCAGCGGAGACAATCTGGCGATTCGCCAGCAAGAGGGAGGCAGGCTCCATCTGTACTTGTGTTCACACATTGGGTTTGATTTAGGCCGAATTCGGCCTTAACCCGAAATGGTCGTGGATTGGAATTTCTGCGCGTGTGCAAACCCGGCACCAAATGGCTTTGGCGATTTGCACACTCGCTCTGGGGGCTCATTGTGGCGTGGGAGGGTCGGGGGCGGAAACGGGGCTGGACCATTCCTGCCAGTGGCGGGGAGCCACCACCATGTAAACAATGGCTGAAGTAGTCCTTTGCTTGGACTGTACCCCTTTTTTATGCTCAAGGGGGAAGTGCGTCACTTTCCCCTCACCCCCTCTTCAGCAGTCTCCAACGGAAATAAAAGGCGGCGACCATCAAATTTGGCGACAGGGCAGGGGGGGCGGGCGATTGGCTGGGTGGCGGACGCCATGAAGCCATTGGCTAAGCAGCAAACGACCACTGCTTAGTGAGCGCCACTGAATCAGGTCCACATTTGACAGGGTCCCATGGCCAAAGCATTAACCACCCTAACTAGTCAGCCCAAATCAGGACTCACCCCAGGGATATCACCCGCACCCCTGGATAGTGGGTACGGGGTGGATAGCTTGTACCTTAAATAATATTTTCCGTTACTGTGGGACTACAGGTCCATCTGCCCCACATGTGGTATCTATTGTATATCCCACCTGTAAAGGACATTTTAAAATGCACCCGTTTTTATTAGATTTTATTTATCTGATCCTCCACCTGGGGGCGCTTACTCCAAGCTTCTTCATCTGTGTTCACCTGGGAGCAGCGGCCTTAAAGCTCTTTTGAGTGGCCGCCACCTCCCATGACTGCAGCGTCTTCAGGAGCTCTTCTCAGCTCCTCCTCCACCGCCAGACTGCCTGCCCCCTGTCTCTCGCTGGCTAATATAGGGAGCTCAAGGGGATGGGTCAATGATGCAGAGACCAGCGTGCACGCTGCGCCCATTTTTCCAATACTTACCCTGCGGAGTCCAGCAGTGACACCAGGATCACTGCCAAAATCGCATGAAACATGGTCATTTCTTCAGCAATCTGCGCACGCGTAGTGGAGTGTCAGTGCTCTAGTGCTCAGACTCCACAAGACTGAGCTGCTCCGGGTAGCAGCAGCAATATGAAAATCACCGGAAAAATGGCCGACTCTATTTTTCCAGAGAGTCACTCATGCACAGTAGGGTCTGAGCTCTCTAGTGTTTAGAACCTACTACCCAGCACTGCTCCTAACACAGAGGAGCCGGCCTGGCCAGAGGAGGCCGCAAATGGGCCTCCTCTTCTCTTAAAACGCCCCTGGTAGCAGACACAGCTTATCTGGGTCTGTCTTTGAATCAAGCCCTAAATCTCATATTTCAAATCTACCCCGACATTTTTGGTTTGCTCCCATCTGAGTGTTTTTCAGCGGCAGAAGAAACCAAGATGGTTATTGCTGATTCCAGTTCATTTGATTGCAAATGTCAAATTGATTAAATCAACAATAGTTTAAGATATGCAAGGACAGGCAGCAGTGAGTGGGTGGTAGAGCAACATATAGACAGAGCGCTCACATGAAACAGGCAAGCGTAAAACACAATCAAAAACAGATTTACAATTCACAAGTCAAAATAAATCTTCATAAACAATACTCTGAGAAAAGTAATCAGGAAGCAAAATATCTATTAGGCTATTGTGGAATATTATTGATGAACGCTGCGGAAAATCTTGCCTCAGAGCTAAGGGCCTTATTCTAGTTCACTCTTTCTGACAAAATCCTAAATCCTAGATTTGGTGAGTTATTTTGTTTCTGTGCAGGGTAAATACTGACTGCTTTATTTTTACACTGCAATATAGATCTCACTTTGAAGTAAAACCCCACCCAAATCTAACTCTCTTTGCACAAATTACATCTGCCCCACCTGCAGTGCACATGGTTGTGTCCATCTAAGAAGGATTTTGTCAGAAAGAGTGAACTAGAATAAGGCCCTAAATGCCATTGTTATAGCTGAAGTTATTTTAGATGCTGAGGGGTAAATTAACCAAACCTTCTAAAACTGAAAATAGATGATATTGTCCATAGCAACCAATAAGATTTTGTCTAACGTTTCTCTATTGTGTGATAAAGGTGCACATACTGTACACTAGATGAAGTCTCCAATGAGACTGCGATTTTTGGGCACTTTCCGAAATCGCACTTTTGAAATTCACTTTTTTTTGCAGGAATACGATTATTTAATGAGATGCGAAATTGCGGCAAAAAAATTGATAAAGTGAGATTTTTAGTCATGAAAATGTGCGCATTTTCGGACATGTGCAATTTTGTGTAAAAAATAGTTTTAAAATAAATGGCGTGGAATCCCCCCTCCTAAGCATAACCAGCCCCGGGCTCAAAGAACCGGTCCTGGTTTCATAAAATCAGGGGAGAAAACGAGTAGGGTTCCCCTGGATTTTATAAAACCAGCACCAGGCTGAAGGGCCAGTCCTGCTTCCCAAAATATGGGGGACAAAATGAGTAGGGGTTCCCTCGTATTTCAAGAACCAGCGGCAGGCCCAACCAGCCAGCAAGGTAATGCCACAGCCAGGGGGAGACTTTTTATACAAGTTCCCCCCGGCCAAAGCATTCTCCATCGGACCGGTCAGAATACGCAGGGTTCCTGGGGAAGTGGGGACCCCCCAAAGATGATACTCCAATCCAGCAATTACCTGCCCATGTTGAGTCCTGGGGCTGTCCCCAATGCCCCTGGGCGGTGGGCATCGGGCTGATAAATTGTGTAAAATGAGAAAAAACTATTGTGTATTACTGTGGAACTTTGAGTCCCAGCAAGCCTGCACCTCATCCAGGGATTTGAAGAACCACAAGTCCCAGCATGCAGGGCAATAAAGGGCCCACTGGGACTTGTAGTCCCAGTACAAATAGTAAAAGAAAAAAACACACACACTTAGAGTAGAAGTTTATTACACACGTAGCCCATTCATTCAATACTGATAATGTTGCCGCAAAGCATCGGACTCCTTCTCCAGTAGAATCCATTTTGGGTACCTGTGGATAGAAAACATACTCACTGGACGTCTTCGGTGCTTCTCCGGGAACCCTGCTCCGCTCTAGCCACGCTCCAGTGTTCTGATTACTTCTGGGGCTCCGCCCCCAGAACCTATCAGTCAATCATGGTCCGGCATCAGGATTTGTCTTTGATCTTTATTTTATTTTTTAACATTATACCAGGTCAGTTTACAGGCAAGTGCAAGTACAGCAAGCAGCATTCAGGAAATCACAGTATACAGATCATCAGTATACAGCCTATCATTTAGCGCCAACTCCGCTGGAGAGAGCCGACGGACAGACACTCCATCTGTCCGGGACATCTCACATGCATGCGCGTCCCCATCTCTCGGCGGATTTTAAATCATTGATGGTTTGTGGCCGATGTTGAATACTTTTGCCATCGATGTTTCCAGATGGTTTCCCTACATCGATGGCAAAGCAGAACTGATGTTTCTTTTCTTTTTTTTTTCAAGGTGCCAGGATACAGAGCATAGTTCCACCCTGACATCCGGAAGCCCACAGCCCATTCAGTCAAAAAAAATGGATGACCATCTGTAGCTAAAGCTATCGATAGTTTAATACTATCGATGGCTGGTTGTAGGATCGTAATCGATGGCAACCATCGATGGCGACTGCACCGATGGCCATCCCTAGTGTTAATAGCTGCTACTGCGATAATGGCAGAGGCAGATGTGCAGACAGCAAGATGAAAACGTAATAATAACAGTAAACCGTAAATACAGTATATTTTGCATGTTGCCATATTAAACCCAGTACAGCATTTATCAGCAGGATTAATTTACATTCAATTATTTTCACCATCTTTGATCAAGCATAAAATGAAGCTGATAAAAAATTGGCCTAAAGCATAAAATCGCTTCTTCTCCCCTCGCATTCGCAACACACATCTTATTAAATAGTTTTTGTTTATGTTCTTGAAATAGAAATAGTTCCATGACACATTTGTCTTAAAAGCATAAAATAAAGAAAAACAGCTGGCAATCAAAATGTTTAAAATGTGCTAAATTATAGAATTAGACAACGGTAAGAAGAAAAATTGCATAAAATGATAGAGAATTGTAAATCATATGTAAAATAAATGAGGGTAAAAAAAAATGATTGTGAATGGAAACCTGTTTATTTGATCTACAAAATGAAGACATTGTAGGGCTTATTTAATAATATATAGATATTGGCCATTATTCTGGTTCACTTGCAAAGGCAAATTCCTTCTCAAATGGACAATACCATGCTGCACTGCAGGTGGGGCAGATGTAACAGAGAGAGTTAGATTTGGGTGGGTTATTTTGTTTCTATGCAGGGAAAATACTGACTGCTTTATTTTTACACTGCAATATACTGTAGATATCACTTTGAAGTAAATCCCCACCCAAATCTAATTCTCTCTGCACATGTTACATCTGCCCCACCTGCAGTGCACATGGTTTTGTCCATTTGAGAAGGGATTTGCCTTTGCAAGTGAAGCAGAATAAGGGCCATAGAGCGTGTGCTAGTAACCAGTCAGATGTTGGGATTCATTACTCTGACCATATTTCCAACTGTCCCGCTTTTCGCTGGACCGACCTGGTGTTTTGGGTCGTTCCCGCATCCCGCCCGGGGCCGGCAGTGTCCCGTGGCAGGGGGGGGGGGCAGTTGTGAGTCCCCCCTGTCACCCGTGCTGTGCGCATGTACACAGCGTCTATTACTGCAGCCATAAGGGCCATGCCCCCGCAGTGGCTAAAACCGCGCGTGGCCTCACGGGAGCACCGCAAGTATAGGCCACGCCCCCAAAATTCTAGCGCGGTGGAATAATATAATAGGATGCCAAACACAGCGAGCCATGGGAGAGCATGCGGTACATTGGTACGATGTCCACGTTGACAAAAAAAACATATGTAAACTTTTGACTGTCAACCTAAGGCGCCCAAGGGATTATGTTGGTTGCCTTGCGTTGTTACCCTTACATTACTTCCTAGAAATAATTCACACGGACACCTTATCTAAAAATAAGACTCAGACAACCATGGCAAGTTTAAAATGGTCAAGTTATTTATTTAGGTGGTATGACCCTTGTTAGTCTATCAAAGGGATGGCCAAGAAAGCACTTGAGACCAGCACCAGTCAGAGGTGTATGCCAATGGCAGCGACTGTATCGCTCCAATCTAACAAACACACCCCTTACGCAAGGTACAGCCTGCACCGTGACGGCTCCCCGCCCCCTCTAAGGTAGGGCGCGGACACCTCAAGGAAGTGCCCACCGTCCCCGCTCAGTTCGGGACTCGCCCACCGTCCTGGCAAGGGGGGGTAATACCGCACGGTGACCACCTGACACCTCACCCGACTGCTGGTCGAGAGCGCCTTCTCGCCGATTTTTAAACTAAAATTTAATTTCCGAATTGTTTGGACAGCCCGAAGGCAATGAGCACCAGAGAGTAGAAGGAAAAGAAGGGATGGGAGGGTGGGGATCCGGATTCCAAGAGGAAGTTCCTACCCCAGAGCTGGACCCTATATACCCCGCTTAAGCTACCTCCCCTCTCGGTGCTGATTGGCCCAGATGCACCACATGCTAACCTGCCTATGAATCATACACTGCTCTGTGCTGCATTGCAATCTGCGTTTAACCCCCAAATCCCCAGGCTCTTAACTGCACTCTGGCCTATGCTGCCCTCGTTTTGCCTAAGGCGCCCAAGGGATTATGTTGGTTGCCTTGCGTTGTTACCCTTACATTACTTCCTAGAAATAATTCACACGGACACCTTATCTAAAAATAAGACTCAGACAACCATGGCATAAGTTTAAAATGGTCAAGATATTTATTTAGGTGGTATGACCCTTGTTAGTCTATCAAAGGGATGGCCAAGAAAGCACTTGAGACCAGCACCAGTCAGAGGTGTATGCCAATGGCAGCGACTGCATCGCTCCAATCTAACAAACACACCCCTTACGCAAGGTACAGCCTGCACCGTGACGGCTCCCCGCCCCCTCTAAGGTAGGGCGCGGACACCTCAAGGAAGTGCCCACCGTCCCCGCTCAGTTCGGGACTCGCCCACCGTCCTGGCAAGGGGGGGTAATACCGCACGGTGACCACCTGACACCTCACCCGACTGCTGGTCGAGAGCGCCTTCTCGCCACTGCCGAGGTTCCCAAGACATAACACAAGGTCGCCTGGGACCAGGCCCGCCACCCCTCAACTAGACCTACATGCCTACCTATTGCTGAGTTATGCAAGAAAAGATGTCACCCAGGAAAACCTCCATGCCCGCGTCAGACAGGTGAACCCTGTCAGACCTGAACAGATGGGCCGACTCCCTGACTATCGTGGGGTGCCGTACTGCCCTACCCCCCATGGCGTGTACCCTCCGGGAAACTTCCACCTTGCCCTATCCATGGCAACTGCATTCCTGCAGCCCCGCCACTGAAGACGGGGGACAATGTCGGACCACACTATCAGCACACCTGGCCAAAGGGCCGCAATGCGCTCTAGGTCCGCAGTTATGCTGCAAATGAGGGAGAGCCCCGTATTTTTAACCAGGTCGTTGCCCCCTAGGTGTATTATCAGTGTGTCGGGGCGCCCTGTGCCGCGGGCCTTGGCAACCAGGAGGCTATAAAGCCCAACCCACCCCTAACCCCAAAACCACTGGACTGAGTCGGCTCGTAGAAGGCCTGAAGCCCTGGCGGCCATGGGATGCCTGGCCGCCCAAAAAATATAGGAGTGACCCACTACCCAAACTATCCCCCGAGGTGGTGAGGAAAGGGAAGGGGCTGAAAAAGAAGAAACCTAACGTTAACATCAATATAATTTATACTGTAACACAACCAGAATGCAAGATACAGCCCAAGTGAAGGTGAAAAACTTAAAAATACCTCCGGTGAACTTTGGTGACAGCCGAATTTAATTAGTTCTACCTCGAAGGAAAAAGTAAAAAATTCACTCCACACCGTCGATTCCAGAACGCTAGCCGTTCCAGAACCGATTGTAAACTTACGTTTTTGGGCTGGCGCAACAGGCGCATACTACAACTTATCTACCTTATCTATCTTATCTAATCTTACATATTTCTTATAAGCCGATGACTTCCACCTTCCGACCTTCTGTATGGCAGAAGGTGGAAGCCCCGCCGCCGCTGCGCACGTTGCAGCCCCTATGCGAAAAGAGTGTGTCCCGTAGTCCTGTGCCCGCAGGCCTAGGTCGGTCAAGCACCGCCGAAATACAGCCCCGAACTGAAACCGGGTGAGGGGCACGCCATCTGCGTGAACCAAAAACTGCATGTCTGAAACCGGCCTGCGGGACACATAGTCCTTGCTTAGTGCTACGGGACAAATTGTTTGGTCCACACTGGCTCGCAGGGTGGCCCAACTGCCCTTCCCCAACTGGTCGGTTTTGGATCTCTGAATCCTACACAGAACATGGTCCTCATGGAGAACCACGTCCTCAGACCGCAGACCAGACTGGGCCTTCTTACTAGCAGCTACTAATTCTCCGATCCTGAATGCTCCAAAGAAGCTGAATGAAAAAGCAACCTTCAGCAGCGCAGCCTCGAAAGCGCTGTCAGCCACTTTTTCCAGACAGGCTACTAATTCCCCCAGCATGCGCTCATCTATTGGCCGCCGAGTGTCAGGAGGCACTGGCCGCTGCTTTGCCCAGCCCCTTAAAGCCTTTGCCAAAATAAATGACCCTGTGGGATCCCGCTCCCCCCTCAGACGGGCGAGGAAAGCTATACCTGCCAAAGCCGCCGCCATAGCCGACTTCGACCTGCCCCTTATGAAATGGCCCCAGACAAATGCGAGCAACCGGTCCTCGACCGACTTACCGCAAGCGTCAGGTGCCGACTGAAACTCCTCCCAGTCCCTCCAGGCCGCCGTGTAAGCCCTGCGTGTGGAGGGCGCCAGTGACAGCAGTGCCAAACCCGTCATGCCGATTCTATGATCTGCCATACAAGATTTGGACACCTAAGCCCCAGGAGTGACGCTTCCGGAGCCAGTTCCCGAAACTTTGTGAACTGAAACCTAGACAGGGCGTCAGCTATGGTGTTTTCTATGCCGGGGACATGTCTAGCTCGGAAATGAATGTTGTTCCTCAGGCAATGGAGCACGAGGTAACGTAGTAGCCTAAGCGCCTCCGGGGAAGACGCCCTCTGATTGTTGATGGCGTGAACCACCCCCAGGTTGTCGCACCAGAACACTATGTTCCGATTCGCCAATCTTGGGGCCCATAACTGCACCGATACAATAATGGGAAACAGCTCCAACAGTAAAAGATTGACCGTGAAACCCCTGTCAATCCATGACTGCGGCCACCGCGAGACACACCATTCCCCTTGGAAATAGGCCCCGAATCCTGTGGATCCAGCAGCGTCTGTGAAGAGCTGCAGCTCCTTGCTGGATCCCGGTTCTGTGGGCCATATTAGTTCTCTATTGAATTGCCCCAGAAATGCAGACCACACTGTCAGGTCGTCCCACATTTCCCGCGACAGCCTGACCGTGTGGTGGGGGTCCCGTACCCCCGCCGTGGCCCTCTCAAGCTTGCGGCAGAAGACCCTACCCATGGGAATGATGCGGCAGGCAAAATTAAAGGACCCTAACAGGGATTGTAATAGTCTCAGCTGTATCCTCTTCCTTTGCAAGCACTCAACTATTAACCCTTGGAGCTTTGTCACCTTATCCTCAGGTAAGCGGCAGCAACCCGCGGCCGAGTCTATCTCTATACCTAAGTAAGATAGGACCCTCGTGGGACCCTCCGTCTTGTCTGCGGCAATGGGGACCCCCAACTCCGCCAGCAGGGAAACCGCCCGGGACAAAATATTTGCGCATGTGCTGTCGTCTCCTGGTCCCACAAAGAGAAAGTCATCCAGGTAATGGGCTACGCCCGCACATCCAGTACTGCTCTGTATGCACCAGTGCAGAAACGTACTGAATTTCTCGAAGTAGGAGCAGGAGACAGAACAGCCCATTGGTAGGCACTTGTCAATGTAAGAGCCCCCATCTAACCTGAAACCCATGAACCTGAAGGAACTGGGGTGCAATGGGAGGAGCCTAAACGCGGACTTGATATCCAGTTTGGCCATAAGGGCTCCCCAGCCAAAACCCCGGACTATGTCCAGCACCTCATCAAATAGTTGGTATTGGACACTACAGAACTCGTCCGGGATGGCGTCATTTATTGACGCACCGTGGGGGTGTGACAAGTGCTGAATTAACCTGTATTTTCCCGGGGTCTTCTTAGGGACCACCCCTAGTGGTGAAAAACACATGTCCGGTAGGGGGTCCCCCTGGAAGGGGCCCGCCATCCTGCCCAGGTCCACCTCAGCCTGAACCTTCTGGCGGACCACCTGGGGGAAATCCCTGGCGGACTTGAGATTCCTGATGGAGGAAACTCTGATTCCGTCGGGGATAGGGAGGGGAAAACCGAAACTAAAACCATCCAATAAAAACCGTGCGTCTGCCCTGTTGGGGTATGCCAGGGCTTCTAACACAATGGGGGACGGGGCCTTACTTTCCGCTAGTGCCGGTGTCCGCTTGGTCACCGCCTTAGCCTGCTGACCTGCAAGATTTGGAAGGGTGCCCCCCCCCCGCAGTTACTGCAGTCGTGACAGAAACGGCACTTGGCGCCCCTGTCACATTTGCCCTCGTTAAATGCAAAGCACTTCCCTTTGCCGCCGGCTTTGGAACCGGGTTTCGTTGCTGGAAACGGCTTCCTGCTTGAGCTTTCTGAGCTATGCTGCCCCTTCCCTATGACCTCGAGCCATATCTCCACGTGCTTACAGCCCATGGGCATGACCCTGGACCCGGCATGGGCGAGGCAGAATTTCTCATCGTAATTCCGCCACGCCTGACCCTTATAGTCTATGAACGTCTCGTTCACCAGAAACAGGTAGCGCAAGACGTTTGCGTGTTCACCCGGCCGTGTGCTTAGGTAACAAGAGGAGAAGATCAGGAAACCTTTAAGCCAATTGTGGAAGCCTTTGAAGGCCGCCTCACTACCGCTCCCCGCCTTCTTGGCTGCCTCAAAATCTTTTTTCATGTCGACTGTTAGTGTGAAAAAGTCGACAAACTTACCCCTCTTGATTTTGTCCTTTACCCCTTTACGCAGGCCCCGAGACACGGCGGTATTGGTGCAATGGACCATATCGCCTGCCGGGGGAACTACTTCCTGCTCCGCCTCCTTCCTAGCCCGCTTAGTGCCCCCTACTTTCTTAGCTACTGCGCGCGCAACCATTTTTGCAAACTTGCGCGGGCGCTTGGGGGACCCAGACTCTTCACTGCTAGCCGACGAGTGGGAGGAAGAGGATGCACACTCAGAAGTATCATCATGCTCACCGTCTCCTGAAGCCTCGCCTTGAACCACGGGGTCCACCCGCGGCGTGGCCACCGGCCTCGCGGAAGTAGATTCTTCTGGCCCGGATGTAGAAGCCGGGGTCTCGATCCGCATGGCAGCGGGCGCTGGACCCCTGGATGGGGCTGGAGCCGCCACTGGTGTTGCTGGCCGAGATTCAGGAGCCCTCCTGGACCGCCCTGTTTCTTCCTCTTGAGACGACCCTCTGAAGACGACACTCGCACCACCGACTGAGGATACCTCGGGAGACAGAGGGGCAGTGTTAGGACCATATCCTGAACCCGTCACCCTCCCCGATCCCCCTGCCGTTGTACCAGAGCTCCCCGGGCCCCCAGTCGCATAAACCTGGTTGACCTGTTGAGCATGGGTATACATGCTGGGGTGCGTATAGGCCTCCCCTTGAAACGCCTGCTGTTGCCCCCCCGGGACCTGGGGGTTTGGTGCACCAGCACCCTGCCATGCCCCCCCAAAATACCCCCCGGGAAACCCCCCAGCAGGCCCAGCTGTTTGGGGGAAGTAAGGGAAAGGGGCCGGCTGGTTCCCTGCGTAGGGCCCATACTGAGGGTTAGGCATGGGATACCCCGAGTACCCCTCTGTAGTTGGGGCGGGAAACGCCCACTGCTGCTGCAAGGGGGGTTGCATATATGCTTGCTGGCCCGCCCCGAAACCTGCCTGGCCAAACCCCTGGGGTCCCCCCTGCCCCGCTGGAGCCCCGGCGAAACCCTGAGGGGCTGCAGGGAAGGGCTGCTGGCCCTGATGCCATTGCTGCTGTGGGGCCTGCCACCCCTGAAAGGGGGCGGCACCGCCGTCTACCCGGCCGCCGACGAAAGCGCCCCCACGGCCACCGTCCCAGCCCAGGGGGAGGAGCGGCCCCCTTACCGGGGCCATGATGTTTGCTAGGGAAGCCAGAGGGACCTGCCCGGCGGCGCGCTGACCCCCTGCCCTTACCGGAAGAGGGCTCCATGTGGGGCCCCCTGTTATGACCTGCAGCGGGCTTCCTGGCCCCTGTGCTAACGGGGTACTGGTTCTGGGGGGCACCCCCCCATCTGCCCCGCTGCGCGCAATCCCACTATCACTCACCCCGCTGCCTGATGCGCGCGGGGTGACGTTCACAGCCTCCCCTGCCCTGGCGTTAGGATGCCAGTAGATGGCGCCAAAGCGCTGTCCCCAGCAGCGCTACTCGCTGCTGGGCGCACTGTGTGTGCGGAGGAAGCTGCATGCTCCCCGCTCACAGCAGAGCCCTGCTGAGCCGGGGAGCCGCTTCTGTGTGTGGGGGAAACCTGTCCCCCTGTGAATGACAACGCAGGAGACGGCGCCCGCACCCGCGATGACGCGGTCGCGGCCGTCCTGCTACCTCCCCTCCCGCCGCCGCGCGCTGGCACAGTGACCAGCGGGCGGGAGGCGTCTGCCAACCACCGTGGAGGTGGTGCAGATCTCTTGGGGCGGCCGGACATGTTGCAGCTGCGTGAGGGATACAGGCCTACAATAACCAAAAGGTACTTAGCTTCGCGTGCTGCACTGTGTAGATCCGGATTCCAAGAGGAAGTTCCTACCCCAGAGCTGGACCCTATATACCCCGCTTAAGCTACCTCCCCTCTCGGTGCTGATTGGCCCAGATGCACCACATGCTAACCTGCCTATGAATCATACACTGCTCTGTGCTGCATTGCAATCTGCGTTTAACCCCCAAATCCCCGGGCTCTTAACTGCACTCTGGCCTATGCTGCCCTCGTTTTGCCTTCCTATTGTCGATCTAATGTTTGTTTTGACCTTTTGACCTTGTCAACCTTAGCCATGTCGACCTATTTCATGTGTCAACCTTTAGTGGTCGACTTATCCCATTGCATTATAGTGCTCTGTCTCAGTGCTTCAGAAGCAAACCAATACTGGGCAACCTCTTGCTCTGCTAAGTGGCGTCTAACTAAAAGCCCCATCATACCTGATATTGCAGGATACCTTTCATTTATGTACAGTGGGAGACATTTACCTTCTCTTCTCTTTTTTTTTGATCAATCATTTCCCGTTTCCATCTGTACATGCATCGTGATTACTGGCGGTGTTATTACACTTACCTGTAACAAAGGATTTAGTTAACAATTCATGAAAAGAACTGTTTTCTGCCACCTCCAAGGTGGTGTAAGCTTTGGGTTAATTAGCATTGATTAAAAGCCTTTGCGACACACCGCACAAGCTTCAGTGCATCCATATATTCCCAATTCCCTGCCGGATCATTTAAAACCGCCATCACGCAAAGCGAAATCACTTGTGCTGATCTTACACGTTGTCAGATGCATCGCTGCATTAATCAGCATTGAGGAGTGTCAGTCAGTGCCCCATGGGGCCGATTCAGCTCAGATCACAGAGCTGCCAATTTCCAGCCTGGCAATTATCAGAGGGCCGCGCATGCGTACGATCCGCGGTGCACATGTGCTAGCCTTTTGCGCGACCGGGGCCAGCGTCGTCATGTGATCGTAGGCCGTACGCTGGCTGCTTGACAGCTGGCCGGCATTTGTGGGCAGGGCCCCAGTGATTTCTGGAAGTGCTGCACAAAAATGCAGACGGGCTTGGCAGTAGGGAGGGAGGGCCACTAACATCAGCAGTGTTCTCCCCACGGCGATCGCAGTCTAGACTTACTTGGCCGCTGTGAACAGAGGGAAATCCATTCCATTGGGGGTGATTGTGAATAGATTTCCTTCTTTTTGCAGGGCTGCAAAAATATCTATAGATGCACAGCAATGGGTGTAGTTCTGGTATATTGGGGCGGTTCGAAAGCATAGAGACGCACTCACATTATTACAGCCAGCCCACGCCTTAACCAAAGTCGAAACCCCACCCGACTTTTCCTGTGTAAAGGTCCATACATACTGGGCGACTATGCTGTATGGACAGCAATAATACCAATCATCGCTGGAGGGAAAGCCGCTCAGTACATACGAACTGGGTGGCTTTTCCCCTGCCCGGCGCCGACAGAGGGGGGGGGAGGACGGTGTTGCATAGCAGAGCGCTATGCAAAGCCGTCCTGAAAGCCACTCATCTGCTGGCAGTGGCGTAGCTACATTTTGGGCGCCCCCTCTGCGTTAGGGGGGGGGGCACCCCCCCGTCGCCGCCCCGCAGAGCACCCCTATCCCGCCGCCCCGCCACCCATGCAAACCCCCCCCTCAATCCTCCACAGCCTTACCTATCGCGCTGGTCCCGGCGGCTCCGTTCTTCTGCTGAGGACCACCAGAAAATGGCCGCCCCCATACAGCATACAGTTTCAGATAACTGTGTGCTATATGGGGGCGGCCATTTTGTGGTGGTCCTCAGCAGAAGAACGGAGCCGCCGGGACCAGCGCGATAGGTAAGTCTGCGGGGGGTTGAGGGGGGGTTTAACTATAGCACCGCAGCCCCCGGCGCCCCCACATGCACAGCGCCCCCCCCCCGCGGTGGCGGGGGCTGCGGTGCTATAGTTACGCCGCTGTCTGCTGGTATAACCAGCAGATGAACAGCTTTCCCGGTGATGTTGCGGGAGCAAGCAGCAGCGCTCATCGCCGGACCATACACACTGGGCAGCTTTGAGCTGAAAGCCGCTCAAACTGGGTGTTTTGAGCGACTTACAGCTCAAAGTCTCCCAGTGTGTATGGGCCTTAAGAGGCAGCTGTGGGGATGAATGGGCAGCTAAGAGGAATGGGGCAGGTGGCTGTAGGGGAAGGTGGGAGGTGTAAGCCTTCTCCAGGAGCCTACTTTTCTGGGGGGCCAGGAATTCCACCCGATTATTTGAAAGCCTCCTGCCCGTTCTGGGACAGTAAGCATGTAGGAATATTACATGTCCACTTCACTAAATCAATATTTAGGCTCAGATCCATAGAGGCATTACCACTGGAAATTCGCTGCAATTTTTTATAATTTAAAGAATAAAAATCATTCGATAACACCGGTAAAACAAATGTTCCAAACAGAGGTGGAAGCACATAAAGCAGCAATCTTGCCTGCCAGATTCCAGACAAAAAAGTGCCCCTTACCCCTTCTGGTTCTAAATGAACTATTGCTATTTTGCATCAGTTCAGGTACTTTATGCGGAGAGCTCACAATATACTGTAAATAGAATTGTCCCTTCCCAGGGCCCATGGCCAGTGTAAGAAAAAAAAAAAAGGAAATGTTTTCCCCATCTTCTATTGTTTTAAATGTACCCCTCTATTCTAATAAAGAAAATATGCCCCTTACTATATTAATGGTTAAAATCTGCAGTACCTTTACAATGCATTTAGGCCCTGATTCTAATCTATTCGGTCCCTGGTGTGTTTGCATTGGTGACCGATGTTTCCGCTCCGTGCATGCGCATATGAGCATGTGCATGGCTGCTGTATGGATGCCAAGGCGCTCGCATGGGGGAGGGGGGGCAGATAGAGGCAGGCAGGGGGTGTTTGCATGGGGACACCCAGAGTTTACTGGGAGCCCAGGAAGATGCCGGGTATCCCCATGTGAACGCAGACGGGCAGCTGCCTGCCTGATGTCAGCCGCCCGCCCAGTTTTGGACCAGGACGCCGCAAGTCTAAGTCAGCCCAGACGGATTTGCGAGCAGTGTAGAAATCATTCGATAGTCGGTGACCATCGAATGATTTCAGGCCCGCACAGTACCCTGAAATGGATGTTTATGCAAATCACTACAGCGGACATATTTGGTGGGTGACGGTGGGACGGGCATTTGCACAACTGGTGGTGTTTGAAGTCTTGATAAGCCGTGGCAATTTGTTAATTAACGAGCTTTCAACCGCCGCCCGCCGGCCACCAGGCCCAGATACCTAATCCGCTACGCATTTTTGATGAAATGGAATCTGGCATCCGCTTTAATATATGAACACATAACATACAGTGTTGCTTGGACTCAGTTTACACCTTCATGATCGGCCTTTATAATTATATCAGGATTTTGTAATAACATAAATTATAATACAGAAATAATGTACCATGATTTAAAAAAAATGCGTTTGTGAGCCAATACTTTCTATGGCTTGTTTATCTTTATAAATAATAAGTAATGCTGCTCTCTAATGAAATCTAACAGTAGGGCCATGTATTATTAATGGTGCCTTACAGCCCAGTTAACTGGATGGGTCATTAGGTGTCCCACGGCTGCTTAGTTAATTATGTTGAGTAAACATGGCCTCAGCTCTTAGCATATAAATCTGATTTTTACAGCATTAAGTTCAATAACATTCTGAAAGCATAACATTTCCAACTGAAGACAGAGCAATAAAGAAAGCTATATACACAAAAAGGGAAATTATATATTATTGGGCATTTCCACCTGCAGATAAACTTCATTTTATTTATTTCTAAATACCTTTCCTGTATTTCCTACTAAATACCTGGCTTTATTGCCCTGATTTGTGTCTTATCACCGATAACCAGCGACAGCTGTAGTGCTGCCCACCTACTGCGTTGGGATTAGCATAGAGTATACAAACATGCATATTGTGATATACTGTACATCCCTGCCCCAGTGGAGCTTACAATCTATATTCCCTACCACATGTACACGCACACACAGACATTCTAGGGTTAATTTTTGTTAGGAGCCAATTAACCTACCAGTATATTTTTGGATTGTGGGAGGAAACCGGAGTAAACCCACCCAAGCACGGAGAGAATATACAAACTCCGCACAGTTAGAGCATCAGTCCCTGTCTCAGTGGAGCTTACAATCTATATTCCCTACCACATGTACACGCACACACAGACTTTCTAGGGTTAATATTGTTGGAAGCTAATTAACCTACCAGTATATTCTGGGCAATGAAGATCTTGTAGGCGAGATGTTTCTGGATCCCACTTGCATATACATATGGAAAGTGTCCTTTGAAGTATGGTTGGTTGTAATTCATGCAGCTTTCGAACAAGGCTCTTTGTCAAGGCGGTGGAGCGTTATGACAAAGAGCCAAGTTTGAAATGTGTTGGCCCGTGCTGCTTGAATTGTCATCAGCCATACTCCAGCGGTCAATTTCCAGTGACATATACAGTGAACTGCCCTGACTAAAAGCTTGGAATCCATAGAAGAGGGATAAAACCAAAGGAGAAATTCTGTGAAAAGCTTTGATTATTGGAGTTTTCTATATAGGGGTAGACCAGTGATTACCACGCTGTGTGCCGTGGCACCTTGGGGTGCCTTGGGTGCCTCAGATTGGTGGTCCAGGAGTAATTCAAATTTAAATTGGTCAGTATCATAAGTAAAATTGGGGATTACGATTATAAAATATGTGGACAAGTAGAAGCTACTCCCAACCCTCACCAGATAATTCACCCAAATGATTACATCAATAAACACAATTAGTCTCTGCTGCCTCTGTTGGCCAGGCCAATAGCAATTGCAGCTGTATAGACAAATTTTCAAAGCTTGAATTAGCTGTGAGGCCGATTTATCAATGGGTTTTATGTAAAACTCATTGTGTATGATAAATGAGGCTGTGACAATGTAACTTACTGATGGAACCATTACTTTATGTACATTGTGCTACAGGGCCAGCTGGGCAGCCTAAAGCCAAAGCCTCCTTCCCAAGCCACAAGCATTAGAGCCTACGTGTCAGTTGTAGTTGTCAATTGTTAGGAGGAGATGCAGGTCCTGATATGCCACATGGAGTAGACTGCAGTTGCTCCAAGGTAGGTAGCTCTTAGTTCAGGTATATCAAGTAAGGAGCCATTATCAGGTGGCTTCTTGCTGGTTAATTGTAGACCCAATTTAGGGTAACGGTGGTGTGGGGTGTGGTGCCCCTAGACTGGTTGGGCTGGGTGGCTTTAGTGCGGCATGCCCCTACATTCTATTAACACTTTCCCCTCACTAACACTATCTCTCTCATTTTAATTACATTTCATTTTTTATTTTATCTCTCTCTTTATATATAGCTTCGGCTTCCTATCACTAATATTTATTAACTTTATAGTATCTCACTGGCGTGCCACACTGGGCTTCCTAGCTTATGATAGTTTTTGGGGTGCCACACCCTGCACCTAGATATAGCGCTAGGGACCCCCAATATACAGAGAAGCCTTGATGTGGCTTGGGGGCATATCATACACCCGCGCAGGTATATGTAACCAATATCTCTGAATTTTAAGATCATGTATCAACTAATTTGTGCATCTACCACTATCTGCATGTATAATGTCAGTTGTATAACCTGCTTCATTACTTGCACATGGGCAGTATGACCGGCGAGTCCTTGAGTGCCCATACACGTGTGTTTAGCAGAATTACATGGGGAGCTACCTGTGTATTAGCCTGGGGCACTTGGGACCTTCATTCCGGCCCTGATGATAATCTGGTTATAACGCAGAGTTAGGCATAAACGTTTTAGCATTTAGCCGATAAAACAGCCTTGTGGACGGACCATTTAGTGCAGATAACTAAATTATATATTTAAAAAAATTGATCCCCCCCAAAAAAATTTTTTATTGTATTTGCCGATATTGGTCCCGATTGCTCAATCAATAAATCGCAATGTGTTGCTAGATTAAAGTTCAACTATTTCTGCCTCTTGTTTGCATCCGCAACCTGTGTACCCAGCAGATAGCTAATTGTGTAATGTTTTATTGTTTTCCCTAATATACTGGTGAATAGCACAGGGAGTTGGAAATGATAATTATACGTGCTCTCCTGAAACCCATGCGATGCGAGACATCTGCTCACTCGCTCTCACTAGGCAATCAGAACAGTTTGAATGTGTCACAATTTTGGAAACCAGCACATACTGTTATACGATGATGCAGCTGGAGACTAGAGAATGGAATTTGTATGGGAAATATTCAATATTAATTATTATATTTATTATTACAGTTAGTATGGTGGCAGACAATAAGAATGGACAACATAAAACCTGGAAGTCTTATGCCTAAAATCTCTTTACTATTAGACACACTCCGACTGGTGGACTCAAATGCTCTGATGGGACATACTGTAATTATCATATACATCATTGGTTGAGGAGAGCGCACCAACAATGTATATAACTAACAAGTTATCAAAAATCCATTGTTACCGGGGTCCCCTCCGATTTATGGATGGGAAATTAAAAGTAATTAGTAAATATGCCCAAAACGCAACTCATTTACAGTACAGGTCAATACTTTACAGAATACTATATCCTGATGTTATAAACTAAATTTACTCAAAACAATCGAGTGTAACGTTTCCAGACTTCTTAACCTAACAGTAGGTTACCATAAAGATGGAGCCGATTTGTTCAGCCAGGGGCTGGTGATAGAATCGCCAGCCCCCGCTAGCCGCCGGAAGGGGGCGCGTGCACACGAGACACTTGTGCGCCCTGTTCCGATGGAGCTCACTGCTGCCTCCCGTCAACTCCTGGCCGGTCCCCGCCGCCTCCCCGCACCCCCCCTAACCCTACCCGTCTCCCTGAAGCAGAGACGGGCAGGGTTTACTCTCCCCGCTGCCAAGGGGCTGGGACGCGCGTGCGTCCCAGTCAGATGGAGCGCCTCTCCGGTGGCATTCTGGCAATTTCCCCGCGCTGTATGAGAGGTGCTCCATCTGTAGCTTGCAGGAGAATTCCTCCTGTCATGCCATGTTGCCATGCCCATCTTACTTCTAGGCACAGGCAAAACTCTGGAGGGCAAGGAAGTCATCTGCCGCTGGGGTTCTGCTCCCAAGAGGGCACCTCTCCTCCCCTTCAAGTTTCAGTTAATTGAAAGCCGTAAATATCACTTTTGTGGCTGACGCCCCCTCCTAACATCATTTTTGCAAGTGTCACACCCTGTACGCACCAGCCAAAGGAAGTGGGTGCGCTCGTACGAGACGCGCGTGCGCCCCGTTCTGTTGGAGCCACCAGTCCCGTGCACTTCCCCGCAGCTCCACCGCAGCCCCCACCAACTTCCCCCACTCCCTGAAGCGGAGACGGGCAGGGAAGCCGCTCCCTGCCACCTTGCTGATGGGGGCGTGCGAATGTGTGAGACGCTCGCGAGTCCCCCTGAGATGGAGCTCCTGTCCGCCTGGTCAGGACATCTGGCGATCTTACAGGCTGGCTGACAGCTGCTCCATCTGTAGCTTCAAAGCTTGCTTCACAAGGCACATACAGGACCTTTAATTCCACCGCAGCTGATGATCCACAGGACACCACCAGCTAATATAGATACCGCAGTAAGTAATTGTCCTGGAGGTGCCACCTTTCATTTCTGTAGAAGTGTTCAGCACCTGACAGCAGTTTATAACTAGCACGATTTGTAATTCCAAGTACATCTGTAATATCACACAAATCACAGAAATAGTTTTAGCACCGTCTGATGTGACCTGGAACACTCTTCATCAAATCTTGCTTAGAATATGCAAATCTGCATAAAAAATCCATTCTAAACATCACAAACATTTCCAAATGGGTTTTGGGAAGAAAAAAAGTTCCTCGTGATATTTTTGTGTGTCCGTGGTTTATGACTTTCCTTCTGAGACATTACATCCGGAGTTATGAATTAAATTAAGAGACAGCAATTATCACTAATCTCATTCTACTAACAATGAATTTCTCTCTCTCATCTTATGGAGTCAAGGAGTAAACAAAAAAAGATAATAATGTTGCATCGTAACTGCTTAATTGCTGATACCGGAGACCTGTTTGCTTCATATTTTCATTTTATCTGATTAATAATATATTTGTAATGGAGTCTGGAAAAATAAAGGTATTTACTTTGGCGTCCCCTGGGTTTTAGCTAAGCTGAATAGTTTTCCTCTCACTGTATAAAAGGATGATGCAATATTATTGTCTTATACACTAATTAAGCAACATAGCCAAAATTCTTCAATCCATAGAGCATAGGTGACTAACAAACATTTTTTATTATTATTATTATTATTATTATTATTATTATTATTATTATTATTATTATTAATGTGTATAGCGACACAAGGGATCAGAAGCGCCCAGTTACAGAGTTCATAAACAAGTAAACAAAACAAGAAAACGTATAGACAGTATAGGACAAGAACACGGCATACAAACATAGGGCCTTATTCTGGTTCACTCTCAGAGGCAAATTCCTTCTCAAATGGACAAAACCATGTGAGCTGCAGGGGGGGGGGGCAGATGTAACATGTGCATAGAGAACAGAGGCGTAACTATCCTCCCGCAGCCCCCGCGGTGGCGGGGAGGCGCTGAAGGGGTGTGGGCGCCGGGGGGGGGGGGGGCTGGGGGACATTACATACTCACTGCCTTCTGCCGCCAGCGCCTGTGCCGGGTCCCAGCTCTCCCAAATCCCGGCTACTGCTGCAGCGCTGCTAATACAAATAGTGACACTCGGAAAATGGCTGCCCCCATACTGCAGACAGTTTTTCGTCTGCTTTTTGGAGGCAGACATTTTCCAAGTGTCTTTTTTGATTTGCAGCAGTAGACGGGAGAGCGGGGACCCGGCGCAGATGCGACAGGAGGTAACATCTCACCCACCCCTCACCCCGGCTCCCCTCCGCACACCCTGGCTCCCCTCCACTGCACCCCGGCTCCCCTCCACTGGCAGCACAATCGCGGCCACGGCTAAGGTAACGGCCGCATTGGGATGGGGGGTGTTTGGTGTTTAACCTAGCGGGGGCGCCCCCCTGCATTTTCGGCAGGAGGGAGCAGAATAAGTAGTTACGCCACTGATAGAGAATTAGATTTGGTGACTTATTTTGTTTCTGTGCAGGGTAAATACTGACTGTTTTATTTCTGCACTGCAATATATATATCACTTTGAAGAAAAGCCCCACCCAAATCTACTTCTATCTGCACATTTTATATCTACCCCACCTGCAGTGCACATGGTTTTGTCCATTTGAGAAGGAATTTGCCTCTGAGAGTGAACCAGAATAAGGCCCATAGTAACATACTGTAGGAACATAGTCATTAAGGTTCAAAAAAGACATTAGTCCATTAAGTTCAACCTATTTGACTTGTAACTACTGACTTGAGTAAGTGATTTCTATAGGATTCCCTTAGTGGCCAAAAATGCATCCAGTTTTGATTTAAATTCATTAACAGTAGTTGCTGTAATCACACCCACTGGCAATGAGTTCCAGAATGTTACTGCTCTAATGGTGAAGAATCCTCTTCTTAATTCAGTACGGAATTTATTTTCCTGGAGCCTCAGTACATGTCCGCGTGTCCTAAGTATAGGCCTGTTAGTGAACAAATCATCTCCCAGTTCCATATGATTCCCAATCCTGTATTTGAACATACTAATCATATCACCTCTCCAGGGCCGGCGCCACCACTAGGCAGCTCTAGGCATTTGCCTAGGGCGCCGGCCACTGGAGGGCGGTACTGAGCCGCCGAGGAGACCAGGAAGAAAGCTGCAGCAGCATGCGGGACACCGAGCCAGGAATTCAACCAAGCAGGGAGCCCCCGCCCTCCTCCCTGCATGGAGCCCATTGCGGGACAGCAGCAATGTGCTGCCCCCCTGCTGCTCAGCTGCAGAGTGCCCCAGGTGACCCTTCCCGCCCGCACCCCCCCTCTCCACCACTACCGCGCCCACAATCCCCCGGCTGGGTGTTCCGCACTTGCTAGCTGCTTCCTGGTCTCCCCTCTGTGAGCGTGGCAGGTCTGGTGCCTGCTAGTCAAACACCCCCCCCGGCGGGCGGGCGAGTGGAGGTGGGGCGGGCGAATTGGGGGTCGCCCAGGGAGCTGTCAGGGTTTGCACCGGCCCTGCACCTCTCAACCTCATATTCAGCCTGGTTAAACTATCTTATTCAAGTGATTAGAGACCGTCTACTAGCTTAGTCGCCCTTCTCTGTACCTGATCCAATTCATTCATGTCTTTTTTAAGGTGCGGTGCCCAGAACTGAACACAGTAGTTCAAGTGTGGTCTCACCAATGCCTTGTAAAGAGGCGCTATCACATTGGCATCCCTTGAATCCATTCCCATTTTAAGGCATGCCAGTGTCCGGTTTGCTTTTGCTGCTGCACTTGAGCAGTGTGCGCTATTACCCGATTTTTCATCTATGATGACCCCAAGTCCTTCTCTACGGCAGAATTCCCTATTATAACTCCATTTAGCCTATAAGTAGTTTGTTCTTTTTGTTCCCATAATGAATTACTTTACATTTATCAACGTTAAACCGCATTTTCCAGCTTTCCGCCCACCTTTCCAGTTTAATTAAGTCACTTTGTAGGGTATCCACACCCTCTCCTGAGTTATTTTCCTTACTCAATTTTGTGTTATTTTCCTTACTCAATTTTGTGTCTTCCACAATTTTTGCAATTATTCTCACTGCTGTGTCACGCCTGTCTTTCTGCCTGTCCCCTTTAGAATGTAAGCTCTCATGGGCAGGGCCCTCTCTCCTCATGTGTTCTTCTTATATCTGCCACCCTGATAATTGCTTCAGTGTCCTGATACAACTGTCTTTCTTTACCATGTCTTAAATTGCCTTGTACTGTAATACATTATTTAATTGTTTGTTTTTGCTCATGTTTGTATTGTTAGGTGCCGCGGAACCCTTGTGTATAAATAAACAACAACAACAATAATAATAATAATGGCTCAAGGGCATAACGCCGCACCCGGGCACAGGCCGCCGCACCCCCCCCCCCTTCCTCGGCGCATACCATCTCAGCCAAGCCGCACCCTCCCTCATTCCAAGCAACTACCCTTAGCAACAAAAACAAAGCAACTGTCTCCGTTTACGGAAAGTGCTACACAGATCCGTCAAAATATTCTGAAGTGGGGGTGATGGTTATCCTGCTAATCATTGTCCTCTTTCCCACAACCGCTACAGCAGGCATGTCCAAACAGTGGCCCTCCAGCTGTTTGTGAAACTACACATCCCAGCATGCCTTGCCATAGTTTTAGCATTCGCTAATAGCAAAACTTTGCTAATGCATGATGGGACTTGTAGTTTCACAAACAGCTGGCGGGCCATAGTTTGGACATGCCTGCTCTACAGAATCTAAAGGCATTCCTAAAAATCAACTGGCCTTCCTTACTAGTCTGTTTAGTCTCTTATTGTCAGCGATGGAAACACTGCTGCCCCAGCAGAATATGGCCAATGCCACCACACAGTTGAAGAAGGTCTTCAGGAGCGCTCCCTGCACTCCAAAGGACTTCAGTCTCCTCAGCAGATAAAGTCTGGCCCATTGTGTGTACCTGCACATGGCCAGACAGCAGCCATTCTTACTTACACATGGGCATACAGTATCAGAAGGATTTTGTCAGAAAGAGTGAACCAGAATAAGGCCCTTAGTCCCAGAGGAGACATCTATTAATCAGAGCTGCAGAGAGGGGGGTACTAATTACCCGTGCCCAGGGGTATTTTTCAGCAGGCTCCAGCAGGAATTGAGGCCCTTATTCTAGTTCACTCTTTCTGACAAAATATTTCTTGGATGCACAAAACCATGTGCACTGCAGGTGAGGCAGGTGTTACTTGTGCAGAGTTAATTAGATTTGGGTGGGGTTTTACACTTGCCTCACATGGGCCCTTATTCTGATCGGTGCGGATATTCCCGAATTCTTACGGTGCGGTCCGCACGCCATGGTGTGCTGCCGCGTGCGGCCATCGTCCGTAGAAACGCCCACGTGTCCTCCGCATTCGGACGGACTCACTCTTTAAGAACAGGGCGTGTTTACGGACGACATACAAACCATACGTGTGCGGGGGAAACACTCCGATTCTGCACGGTATTACAGAGTATGCACGGGAATCCCGCATCCAAACGGGTGGCAAGCGGTGCTTCCGCACGGAAGCGGTGTATTTACGCCAAACTACCAACTATTATGTCTATTCTGCAATACATCACATGACCCACTTATTCAATTACCTATCCTCATACAAAAATGCTTATTTGGAATTGGAATCAATTAGATGCCAATATATCCTTACAACCATGCCTAACACATGCATTGCACACATTAACCCTTACAGCAATTGAAGTGCAATGGTTTGTATTAGACCCTGTGTAAAACATTATAAACAATCTACACATATACTGTTTAATATGCAAATAAAACCAACAACTTTGAACTTGCATAAAACATTTATTGTCTTGGAAATTTAACAATTAAATAGAAAAGGATAAAATAAACAATTATAGCAGCAAATCTCGGAGGTCCTGTAGATCGGCTATTAGGAGCCGCAAATGGTGGCCCATCCGCAGGAGGGCCCCACGAACCCCCTCATCTGCCGGTGTTGTGGCATCTGTGGGCATGTCAAAGGGGAAAAAATTAATCATGATATTCATGCATACATTTCACATACTGCTACATAAATTGCAGAAATGCTAGGTGACATGTGTATATATATATATATATATATATATATATATATATATATATATATATATATATATATATGTAGAGAGATAGAGACACACATAGATAAATAGATATGACACATACATATATACATACATACATGCAAACTTATTTACTACATACTGTGTTTTTGTCCCTCTACCCTTTACTCTGCAGAAGACATAACAGTCATAGTGTTTCTTCTCATTCACAACCCACCCATGACTAACCAATGACAAGCATGTCATGGCCTCCGTCAATAAGAACTTGTCACAATCTCCTCAGTCTAAGTTCAGTGATGGTTCGTGGCATGGGAGTTATGCAAATGTCAGGAATGCACAGTACACATCCTCCAAATCATAATTCAGTCTAAACCAACCTACAATTCTGTGAGGGCAAAAAAACAATCTGAACTACAGGGGGTGTTTAGGTAGAGGAGGCTCCAGGGACACTGGCAACTTGTGACTCCATTCCAAGGTAGGCCGGGCCATACTCCATTTATAGCATACATCATATAGTTTATAAATAACATTCAACAAAAAGATAGATTACACTATATGATGGGTCAGAATCGACGCTTGCAGCAGGTGAATTTAATCCACAAATGATACACTCATCCCTTTACTCCAGGATCCTGTTTAACTACAACGGTTATGTGGCAGTCAAAATGGAGCTCCAAGCCATCCCACAAACCTGTGTAATTCAGAGGTGTCCTGGATGAAAGGGATGCCTTGGACACCCCATCTAACCCGTACCTGTATCTGTAGCTACCCACTTTGGGTTCTGTATTAATAGTATTGTAACAAAATTTATCATCACCAGTGCTACATAACAAATACCAGTACAACTACTTCATGTATGATGCATTATGTATACATACCGATCTGTTGGGCCTCCACCGCCTCACACGCCTCCTCCCCCTCGGATTCGGCCAACTCTGGGGCAACCGTGGCCTCCTCAGCCACCTCCTCCGCCACCTCCTCCGCCACCATCACCTCCTCCACCTCCTCCTCCGCCACCACCACCTCCTCCAGCACCACCACCTCCTCCACCTCCTCCTCCGCCACCACCACCTCCTCCACCTCCTCCTCCGCCAGCAACTCCTCTTCCACCTCCTCCACCACCACCTCCTCATACACCTCCTCCTCCTCCACCACCTCCTCCACCACATACTCCTCCTCCACCATCTCCTCCACCTCCTCCACCATCTCCTCCACCACTTGCTCCTCCTCCTCCTCCACTTGCTCCTCCTCCACCATCGGCGGCACCTCCTCATCAGGCTCTTGCACCTCCTCCTCGGCCTGGGCTGCCTCGGCCTCTTCCCGTGCCTGTCGTGCTCGGTCTCGTGCTGTGTGGTAGAAACCAAAATCATGGTCAATGTAGGGTCATTGGGGCACATGTATTAATCCATAACAAGACATACATGGAAGGGTGATAATGTTGGCAAACGATGTTTGAAAGTAGCTCCTTACTGTTAATGGACTCCAAAATGTGACATTTAAGTTATTATGTGATTGTTAGTAATTTGTTCAATCATTACAACCCTGGCATTTATCAATGTTTAACACATATTAGATCTGGCACATTGTATGCATCAGAATCATGAATGCTATGTCATTACATATAAAAGGCACATGACTGCATGTTAACCAGGAAGAAGCACACATAACAGTCTATGGACTTTTAAACCCATGGACACCCACTTATCATGAGACAATTGTTATTGTTTATATATGCTATGATGTCAGTGCGAAATTTCCTAGCTAAAATACTCACAATCAGCTATCTCCCTCCTAATCTGTTGGAGAAGCTGGGGCTGGCGCCTGCGGAGGTCTGACCAGCGCCTCTCTAGCTGGCCGATGGTCCTCCGCACCCGAGTGCGTGCGAAAATCCGGCGCCCTGCCGCAGCATAGGCCCGCCGCTTCTGGACATTTGTTATAAACGGCCCTGCACGGCCCAGCCTTGTCTCCATGACGGAGACCAGAGCCCTCAGTTCCGCAGGTGAAAACGGCTCTGCCCTGCGTGTCTCCGCCATGTTAACAATGGCATCAATCAACCAATCATGTGGTGGCATTGGTTTATCACAGTTATTTGTGTTAATAACTTTATTGTTCATCTTTACATGAACAGCGTCTCTGCGCCAACACAAATGGTGACAACTTCGCATGCATTCAAAACGGTAGTGCTGATGTATGGCAATGAACAAATCTGATATATATAAAACACAGTGTGTATGCACTTAGCAAATCCAATAACGCCTCGCTCCGCCAAGCAACGCGTGCTATAGCTTAGCAACGCCTAGCTGTACTTAGCATTACTTACTCTATGCATCTATGTGTATGCGTACATTTATGTTTAAAAGACACATACACATACTTGCAGGTATCCTGAGTCCAGCATTATACACCAGCGCTGGCTGCCTGCCTGCCTGCCTGCCTGCCTGGCTGGCTGGCTGCCTGCCTGCCTGCCTGCCTGGCTGCCTGCCTGCCTGGCTGGCTGGCTGCCTGCCTGGCTGCTCCTTGAAATTTTAAACATGTTAATAAATTCCAATATCATATATATATATATATATATATATATATATATGCAAACAAATCATACATCAACACAGAAAAAAGTCCCCACCACATTAGAGAATAAATCAATGTACTCACCAGACATCAGGGATAGTATCAAGTACAATAATGAAGATATAACAAACACATAAGATCCCTTGCACAAGGTATAATAATGAGCACCTATATTGTACTTCCACCAAAACTAAGCACATATGATAAATATCTACTATTTCTTTGCCATTAGGAGGGCAGGCTGGCTAATTGTCGTTTTGTAACACTGACAACTAACACACTGTACTTATTTGAAGGGGTGATTTTTACAACAATTGGTGTGTTCTGGTCAACTATATAAAATGTACCTGAAGAATCTTTGCGCCACAGAGTCCCGCAGCTGGTATCCCCTCCGGCATTCAGGGGCGCGGGATGGGCGCATGGGCGGATCTTGCGGCTCAGATGGAACCTCCCACTCATCAAAGGGTATCTCACGCCGCACAGCAATGTTATGGAAAAATACACACAGGCCCACGATCCTCGACACCATTTCAGGCGCATACTGTAAGTCACCACCAGTGCGGTGGAGCACTCTAAATCGACCCTTTAAAAGGCCAATTGAGCGCTCCACCACTTGCCTGGTGGCAACATGCGCCTGATTGAATGCCTCCTGTGGGCCCGGTGGTGGGGAGCTGTACGGCGTAAGTAGCCAGGGCGTACATGGGTAACCGGAGTCACCCAGAACCCACGCATCACGGCCTTCCAGCTCTTGTAGTCTTTGCCAAATCCCGGTTTGTCGGATGACATGAGAGTCATGGGCACTTCCGGGAAACTTCGAGTTGAAGGCGAGAATTTCCATGGATGGGCCACATACCACCATCACGTTCAGTGAGTGGAACAATTTGCGGTTCCTATATATCTTCTCACTTCGAGATGGAGACACAAATGGTACATGGGTGCCATCCACAGCCCCTATCACATTAGGGAAGCCAGCAATTTGATGGAAGGCCTGCTGGCTTCTGCGCAGGGTCTCAGTGGCAAATGTCATGGCCATGAAGTGTCCCTTGCGCCTAAACATGGCCGACGTCACACGCCTCAGGATTCGGCAGAAGGCCGGCTGAGATATTCCAGCAAGTACTGCCACTACTTGTTGGAATGATCCTGAGGCGCAGAAATGCAACACCGCCAGCAGCTGTGTGTGAGGCGGAATTGCTGTCGTGATCCCGTGAAGAGGTTCCAGATCACTCTCAATTAACGAGAGCAGATCCAGAATGACATGTGGCGGTAACCGGTACCTAGTAAGTACCTCATCATCGGGCATACCAAACAGAGTCACCCGTGTGCGATAGATTCTAGCACGTCCTGGCCTCCTTGGGCGACGAGTGGGGAGAGCCGCAAGTGCCCTTAGCCTCCTTTCCATGAATGCCATCATTGCTTCAGCAACCTATAAAGAAATGAACATAAATAATGATGCACCTATGCACATAATGGCCATATCCGACAACAAATAGATTTGTAGGCTTCAATACGTACAATAGATGGCCGCCCCGTCAAATAGCGAAGATCCATTTGACTCTATAATGATGTAACAATAATATGAACTCAATACACACCGTCCTAAACACACAGATGCTTACAACATCGAACTACTAAACACTACTTGAGTATCAAAGGTGTCTGCATTTGTTGCCGACATCATGTACTCTGACACATTTCACCTATTGCTGGGACATGTTGTCCTGCAATAGATGGACACACACAGGTTTAAGACCTGTGATTGAAATAGTGAACATGTGACATGTTGCTATAATGCTACAAACACTTTGCTGGCCCAACAATCTGTAGTCAGTGAGGCAATGGTGCATACATTCATACACTTACATTGTTAATGGATATCATATCTACAAGGACCATGGAAGAGCTTACCTTAGACCCTGACAAGTACAGATCTGGAGACAAATTATTCTAGCAGCAATTCACTATTTATAGGCCTCTCACATGTGTTGTCTATAACAGTAGTGATGAGTATTGCATGACTTGTGGCCTGGATTTTCTAAGGGATTGGGCTACTTTTAGATTGCAATCAAAATCAACAATACCACAGTAGTCATGAACCAAATGTCATGTCATGCTACCAAATAGCATGTATATTGTGCGATAGTCACAGGTGTATCAGAAGATTCTATGCAATGTTAGAATTGGTGACCAATATTTCATGTAGAAGTTTCGCCAGGTTTTACACAATGGAATTTCCGCAACGTATGCGGCGCGAAAAAAACACGCCGTACGCAGGCGGCCGTTACGCTCGCGCACGGAACACAGCTGCCGCTGATGTACGCCAAACAGGATACACAAACAGTATATAAAGGTGTATTAGAATGTGACAAAGTTGCTGCTAACATGTCTGGATCCCAATCAGAGGTGGACCAAGAGTTGCAGCTACTTTTTGACAAGATGGACTCCAGCACCTCCTATGTGCCACTGCACATGCAGGCAGTGGGAAATGCTGAGGCTGCTGGCCCTTCTCCAGCAGGGCAACCTGCACCTGGCCCTTCTCCAGCAGGGCAACCTGCACCTGGCCCTTCTCCAGCAGGGCAACCTGCACCTGGCCCTTCTACAGCAGGGCAACCTGCACCTGGCCCTTCTACAGCAGGGCAACCTGCACCTGGCCCTTCTACAGCAGGGCAACCTGCAGCTGCCTCATATGCAGCCTCAGCAGAATCATTTGGAACACAACCGGGGACTTCACAAGATACTACCATGGGCAGCACTTCAAGTACAGCGCCACGTGCCAGTGGGCGTGGGCATGGACGTGGCAAGGGGAAAAAGAGGCCAACAGAGGAACCAAGTTCCCGAAATAAGGCATATGAAGCACAGGAGCTTGCCATCCTGGTTCCGCGAGCACGTGATTGGATTGAGTGTCCACCGGAGAGGCTGACACACACACACGCAGATGGAAGATTTGGGAAGACATAACGGCAGAGATTAATGAAGTGGCGCCACAAGTTCGTGAGGCGGAGCATGTCAAGAAGAGGCAAGTTGTTTTGTGATACATGTGCCCAGTAATAGACAAGTAATGTTTGAATTCATGCTCAGATGGATTTGGCAAATGGCCGGTGAGGTTGGTACGATACACAGACATGATTGCCATGTTATTTAGTTGAGAGTTAGAGTAGGGTGAGTGTGAATGTGTATTGTAACGGTTGATATCATAGTTGAATGTAATGTCATGTTTTTGACATGAAGCACATGTCGTAATATGTAGCACAGAGCAATGGCTGCAACATCAAACATCTGGAGTGACATGTATTAATATGTCAACTTACATTGCAGGTGGCACGACTTCAAAACCAACCTGAAGAGGAAGATGACCAAGCGGTGGGAACACAGCCAGAGATCTGGGGCCGGGCCCATGCCATCAGGGCTAGAGTTCACCCCCCTGGAGTTGATGGCCGAGAGCTGTGTAGCAGTTGAGGAGGTCAGGGGGGTGAGCACGATGGATAGCGAGGCCCCAGCTGAAGTGTTTGCGTCTTTTCTGGAAGGTAAATATTTGTCATGCCATAAGCTTTTGCAAGTAATTATCTTAGAATGTGTCCTAATTGTGTTTATCATTTTCAACAGACACCCCACTGCTTGGTGAAGAGTCTTCTCAGGAGGTGGAGGAGTCCGTGCCACCTGGCCCCAGTGGTAGCCGTGTGCAGCAGCAGCCATCGGGCCAAGCCGATTATGCCAGCTTGGCCCAGATGCTTGGGGACATTAACCAGCAGGGAGAGTTGGCATCAGAACAGATGCGTAGGACCGAGGAGATCATGGCGAGCTTGGTCAGCACCCAGCAGTCCATCGCTGGGAGCATGCAGTCCATGGCTGAGGCGCATCAGGCCATGGCTGCAAGTGCTCAGGTGCTGGCCGAGCAAGCCACGCGTCAAAATGATCTCCTCCTCCACCATAATGAGCTTATGGTGGAGCTAGTTAACAGCAATAGGGTCCTAATGTCATCTGTTTCTGGTGCATTACCACCTGCAACACTCCCTGCTGGCAGGAGGGGTAGACCATCCACCCCCTCACCAGCATCTGCTCCACCTGCCCCAGCATCTGGCCGTGGCCGAAGAGCTGCTGCACAGGCCAAGGAGCCTACCAAGGGCAAACGTGCTCGCAAATGAACTTGTGGCTGCATTAATCTCCACCGTTATTTGGTCCCAACTCTTTCATTGTGCTGTGTGTGTCAGCTTCTTGTGTCCAATCACGTGCTGAGGGTAACCAGATGAGCCCTTGCTTCATATGTCATTTTTGGTTCCCCTGTTGCCCTCTTTTGCCTGCCATTACTGTCAGCTGTACTTGAAGTGATGTTGCTAAGTCCCTTTGTGTTCCAAATGATTCTGCTGTGGCTATGAATGTGTGCAATTATATTTATTTTGGATTATAAGTTATTTTGGTACATTCCTGCCATGGTTTTTGGTATTATTATTATTTTTTTTTTAATTGCTTCACAGTTTCATTGTCTGTGAAATGTATTTAAATAAATGTCTTTACTTTACCAAAATTGTGTGGTTTAATTAGTACATGTAGAATACAAATGTGTATTGATAGGATGATCAGTGATGTCCATTCTTAGCAGTTTAAAAGTGTGGGACAAGTACAGCATATGTGTGTGTTTAGTAAAGGTTCCTTGAAGCAGCAATGGTTTCAATTAAAGCACTGACAAGCGTCCTATTAGTGAGTAATGAGTAAAGGAGTCGATTGTATTGGGTTCAGGTGTTAATGCTTGTAGTCATTAGGCGTTCCGTTCGCCTACCGCAAGACCGAGTGGTTTCCGCAAAGCAATACTTGACTTATGGACACCGCACATTTCTATCGGTTTTGGTCGCGTGCATTCGGAGTGCTATCCGAATGCACGCCCCCCAACATAAGTGTACTCCCCCGTGTCCGCCCATGTTTCCTCCCAGTTTTTCCCACTTTGAAACTACGCCCATGTCTCATTCCGCATGACGCCCATAATACGCCCATATTTCCAGACTGATTGCGGTGCACAGTTTTGTACGGGATTTGCCCGATCAGGTACGGAGTCAATGCGTGGCACATGCGTGTTGCGTTCTCCACGCATGCGCAGACGCCGTAAAGACGCTATCCGAAAGTATGCGGAAAAGTACGCATCAATCAGAATAAGGGCCATGGTTTTGTCCATCTGAGAAATATTTTGTCAGAAAGAGTGAACTAGAATAAGGGCCTCAGTTCCTGCTGGAGCCTGCTGAAAAATAGCCCTGCCCGTGCCCATGTCTTATGGAGGGGCCCAGTGTGGCCTCTGTTACCTGGCTGCAGCTCTTCGCAGCCCAGAAAATGCTTCTTTGCTGCAGTGTGGCCAGGGTGGTGCTTAAGTGCTATTTTGGAATTTTTTTATAAGGATACAAGGCCACGTCTCCTGCAATTAGGCTATGCCTAGACAAAAGGAAACAGTGGTCCACAGATAGTGGGTCACCGTTCACAGATAGGATTCCTTTTTGGATGTACACTTTTGAATTAATAAAGATGGTGTTTAATGAATAAGATAAAACTTAACTTTTAATTCCATTTATTTTAAAATGATGATAAATCTATAATTACATATATTGCATAATTTGCCATGAAGAGTTAAATAGATAACAAATTACTTTTAGTGAAACAAAACAAAACAAAAAATGGCCACTGAAATTTACCATGTATTTTTAGTCGACACAGTGACAATTTACCATGTATTTATATCGACACAGTGGCGGTTAGTGGTGTTATTAAACAATCATATATTGTTAATATATATGATTTACTTTGGGTCCTTAATAGGCCAGCTGATGACACGTCCAGAATATGTGACAAGTCTGTACTACTCAAACATCTTGTATTTCAAGAAGAATGTTTTCTCAGTCCGATTTAAACATCCATACACACTGTATCTATCCAATTTGAACTCTTTCATTATCCTAAATATCACCAATTTTTCCCTCATTCCATGGAGTAGAGACTTTCTGGTAGCGCATTTCCGCCCTGCAATGCTTTGGTATCAGGGTGGACCTAACACCACTTACAGAAGTCTCCTCTTTTCATTTGCTATTTTTCCATCAGTGCATCAATCTCTTCTCTCACCCTCTGTCCGCTACTATTTTGTGAAGACATTGGGCAGCAGAAAGAGTTGAATCTAACTCACTGTACTTTTGCTTTTCCCATCTTTAAGGATACCTGATATATTAATAATGTATGCATTTTCTCTCTTATGTACTAATTGACGGCTTATTTCCACCAACATTTTTGTGACTAACTGTATGTACCTAGTTAAATAATTTTTCTTTAGAAATTTATTTTCTTGAAATACAAGGTGTTTGAGTAGTACAGACTTGTCACATATTCTGGACGTCTCATCAGCTGGCCTATTAAGGACCCAAAGTAAATCATATATTAACAATATATGATTGTTTAATAACACCACTAACCGCCACTGTGTCGATATAAATACATGGTAAATTGTCACTGTGTCGACAAAAAATACATGGTAAATTTCAGTGGCCATTTTTTGTTTTGTTTTGTTTCACTAAAAGTAATTTGTTATCTATTTAAACTCTTCATGGCAAATTATGCAACATATGTAATTATAGAGTTATCATCATTTTAAAATAAATGGAATTAAAAGTTAAGTTTTATCTTATTCATTAAACACCATCTTTATTCATTCAAAAGTGTGCCTCCAAAAAGGAATCCTTTCGTGAACGGTGACCCACTATCTGTGGACCACCATTTCCTTTTGTCTAAGTATACTAGTACTTGATTCCTGGGGGCACCTCCAACACTATTTAAATTGTTGTATGTGAACAATCATATTATTCTGTAAGTTGGTTCTACAATATTCACTAAATCAATCTCTGTCCTGTGCAGGATACCATCCCTATTTGCTACCAATTAGGCTATGCCCCCTGAAAGTACCTGGGTCCAGACAGGCTATCTACTGCCCTGCTATTAATGCAGAGGTTATACCATAACTGTTTAACCTCTGCATTTCCATTGTGTTCCTGCATTAACCCAGTACCTACTGTTTACCAATAAACCAACCATTACGATTAAGGACTCTTTCTGTGGCCTAACAGTCACTTTCACATCTGGTGGACACCTATTGTGACCACCACCTAATCGGCTATATATCAATGCAGGTAAGATCAGTGTACAACTCAGTGGTTCCCAAACACAGTCCTAAAGGCACCCATCAGTCCAGGTATTAATGATAGACACAGGTGACTTAATTAGTACCTTATACAGATGTAGCCAGACTCATAATTGCTACAGTTGAGAACAGTCACAGCTGAGTGCACTGATTTGCTCCCCCGATGTTTGCTCGCGGGTAAAATAACCCCGGCCATATACAGTATATACCACATGTGCACAAGAAGGGACTGTTTGAGAACCTTGAGGACTCCTTTTGTGAACCACTGGTGTATCCCCTATATGGTGTATCTCATCTGTATTGTTACAAAACTGATTGGGCTCTGCATACCTCCAAACTGTCCTGCTTTCTGTGGGAACATCCCAGTTTTTGGGGACGTTCCCGCGTCCCGCCCGGGGCCGCCAATGACTCCTGGTGGGGGGGGGGGGGTAGCAGTTGGGAGTCCCCCCCCAGCCTGAAGGGAATACACTGCGTCTATTCAGCGATGCAGACGGGTGTAAAACATGGGCGTAGCCTGATGACACAACATCCCACATGACCATACCCCCTTTTCATAGGCCCTGCCCCCTTTTCAGGCACTCAAGTATCACAATTAGCAATACACAGATGTTGGGAGGTATGAACACTGATATTTAAATAACTTTATTTAACCAAAAGAGCTATACAAACACCCATTGCGTTAACATCATTGAATAATGTTTAAAAAAATAAAACCGCAAAAACATCCTCTGTAAAAAAAAAAATGCAGCATAATCAGATTTTTTAATACAGCGGCAAGAACTGCTTTCCATGGATGTATTACTTTGCTTTTACATCCAGAGGGGAGAACCTAAAATAGAGTATGTTATACACTTTACCTCTAAAAAAGAAGATCATGATGTCAACTACATTCCCTTCAGTGGTGACATAAATTAAGCAAAAAATCTCCCCAAAAAAGGTCGGCTACGTATAGCTCCAGGCTTCGTAGCTAGAATACAGGCCCTGTTGTTTTAAAACCTGATGATTTGCCATTTCCTTCCCACAGTTGTAGGGAGTAATAATTGAGTCATAAATCATTTATTAATAAATTCATCCTGAAAACGCTGTTTTAAATTAACGCATTTTCCTACCGAAAATAAAATACAAATTCCAGGAACGAAGCATTTCGCTGTAAAATAGGCTTCAATCTGCTCAGTATAGAAAAAATTAATAATAACAACAATAATAGATGGATACCGACAATCTATAAGCATAAAAAATATAACAATTAGTAGACATCATAATATATTTATTGTGTAAGTAAGATCGATTGGATTCAGAATATCCCAGTGAATTTAAAATATCCCTTTTTAACTATCCCACTCTCAGAATGTAGAAGTTAATCAACCTGGAATTAGGTGTAATTTTCAAATGGCAGGCCCTATATTGTTCACTTAAATTTTTAATATGGGGGATTAATGAGTCGACATGGGCCCAGGGGAAGTCTCATTAAAAGGCTTAAAGGCACAGTTTCTCAGCCAAGGATAGGAATATTTTAACTTGGTGTAGCATTTTTTTTTACATGTTTATTATTATTTATATTGCATTATAAATGTAGGTCATATCACTTAACTTCCAAACAACACGTATCACAGAAATAATAACTATGACATATTACTTTGCCATACCCTGTGATCCAACACTTGGGATACAACGATGAATTATTATTATTTTGCGATATAAAAATCTTATTCGATTATATGTCGACAAGTCGATATTGTATACATTTAAGTAATGTCCTTGTTGAACGATTTGTAACATTTTCACGCATATTCATTTAATTTTTTTAAATCAGTTTTGTAATGTGCCTATTGGGGTCATTCAGCTCTGCAAATCTATCTAAAACCCAACGTAACAAATTCCCCCATCGGATCATTTATATATTGGACACAAGTCATCACAGGCAGAGGGGGGTATTCAATCTTTGTCGTGCTCCCGCAGCCATCTCCCGACGGGGGAAATGGCTGTGAGGCCCTATTCAATGTTGTCTTCCCCCGACAGCATTGAACAGGGGTTCTCCGCAGAACAAGCCCAACATCACAAGCTGTCGGGCTCGTTCTGCCGAGAAAGCCGGAAATAGGCAAGCTCCAGGCCGGAGCTCGTCTATTTCCGCCCTCAACTCGCAGCCACGCCCCTTTCTCGCCGCTCGGCGGCCAGGACATTGAATCCCGACCACCGAGCTCAAGTCGAGCAAAGCGAGAACGGGACAGGGGCACGGCTGTCATGCCCCTGACATTGGATACCCCCCTAAGAGTAGCCAGAGACTTATTCGGCAGCTCCGCAGAATACAGGCATATCCTAAAGAAATTTACAATTACCTTCTGCACCCCAGACTGCAGCTGGAGAACACTTAGGGGTACCAACCCGTACACAACAAATAGAAACAAAATAAATGTTCCCCTCAGCACTGTCCACACAGGCAGTATGTCTTATGTTCCTCTGGATCCAGTAACACTGAACCCTTCTACTCCAAGCATGGTACCAACAAAGAAAAAGATGGTTCAAGTTAATGTATGGTATTCAGTTGACCAGCGACGGGATAAATCCATCAACACTCACCTCACATAAGTGGGTATTATTCCCATAAAGGTTTCTTTGTGTGTAGTACCGTGAGAAGGTAGGTCTTACACCTCCACCAGTTAGTGTATGATTGACACTCACCCAAATAAGGGTCCCTATATTCCCATAAAGTTATCTTTTCAGTCAGGGTCCTTAATTATTTTCCCAGACACAGGTTCCACAAAACTCCAACGGGTGATTTATTGGTCCACGAACATAAAAGATCCAATAAAATGACATAAAAAGGTAAAAATGAAAACTGGTAGAATATCTGCTGAAAAATCCATTCTCCTCATGAAACCTCACCCGGAATGAGTCCAGAGGGGGGAAATGTTCCAGATGAAACAAGGGTACAGCAGGAATCTCCCTGCAAAGTCCTCCACCTCCAATGCGTTTCTGACTCAGAAAGTCCTTCCTGCCCGGAGCTGATGTCATACAACCTTCCCTAAAATGCATGGGCACACTTGCATGTTCCCTGACACTCCCAGCTTTTTTGTGCCACAACTAGCGTTTTTCATGGCACTAACATGAAATTGCCGGTTTCCACCCCCAGGCTCCTACTTCCTGTCAATCACCTTACGAACGGCCAGTGATCAAAACAAGTATCAGGACTTCATCACCGAATGGCTTTGCACTTACATACTATGCACACATACACAGTCTATCAATAATTGGGCACCATGCGAATTTGCGGGTGTGCCATCAGGTCTGAATTACCCACTATATGCAGAGCTATCCAAGGTACTGAATTGCTGGCGAATTCTCCGCTGAATCAGAGCAGCATCTACCGCATGTTACGGCAGCAGGAGGATCTTGCAAAAAAGTGTTTGCTACATCATAGGTGGAACATTGCGAGTTGGGGCTCCAGTGCTGGCGTCTAAACTGTCCACTGAGTCAGCTGTTTTATGGTGTCCAGGTCAAAACTAGTGATCCATGATTCATCGCTACTGATGACAGAGTTTGAGGAACCACCATTAAATCCATTGTGGCACTAAGTCTCCAGGGCCCCATTCTCCTCTCGAGTCAGGTGATGGGGCACCCAGCATGCAGAAACCTTGCTCAGGCCAAGCATGGTTGATGGATATCGGTGAGATGCTTATCTCCTTCTCCAACTGGGCCAAAGTCACCCTGGTGTCCACCACAACTATGGCCCTCACAGCAGAAATGTTGACCTCAGTGATGACGGACACAGGTTGGCTGCATTGCTCTTCATCTTCCGACACCATCTCAGGCAACGTAAATGTGCAAACCACTCAAACACAGTGGTCTAGCACATCCAGAAACGTATGTCTTCATATATGCCCTCTGCCGGCCATACTCCTTGTGCACATGGCATCATGCGGGGAAATTAATCCCGCCTATTTTGGTGTTGGTTCCGACTACTTCTGATTTAACGCTGCCTTTGTGAAGCCACTTCCAGAATATTTTTTAAAGGTCACATTTTGTTCCCAATCTGCTCCTGGCGGTGGACATGGTCTTTAAGGTATGGACACCACAAGTTTACATGAGCTCCAAGACACAATTGTACTTCAGAAAACAATTACAAGTGCATTTTATAGTGCTGATTTTCATATCCCGTTGATGCATCAGTGTATTTACAGTATGTCCTGCCCTAGGCCACAGTGAATTAAGTAAATTAATACACTGCAATTATTAATTGTGCATCCTGCCAGCTCGTACCTCACTGTCAACATGTATTACTGTGTAACTTTGATGTAACTGGGAAGATGACACATGGAAAGTGCTGGTGTGCTGCTGCCCAAAGACAGCACTGCTTTAGGTTATAGTGATCCTGAAACCAACAGTGTACTGTATGATTTTATTCATCCCTTAGTTATAGAGTTCATACACCTTGAAAAAGGGGTTTGCATACCCCAAAATGTCGGTTTTTGGTTAATACACTTTTGCATTATTTAACCTGTGGAGTGCCGCTGCCTGATTTGTTATTGGTTTCTATTAATACCACCGGAAGGCACCCACGACAGATGCCCATATAATCGAGAGTGCCGGACTGAACCAGTCTACACACACACACACACACACACACACACACATATATATATATATATATATATATATATATATATTTTTATATATATATATATATATATATATATATATATATATATATACTTGCCATTTGGATGTTGGAGAGCACACATGCACAGGTCAAATTGAGGTGATCACATATCTTATTCCAAGCCTCTATTTATAGGTTAAAAAATTAAGGTCTTTATCACCATTGACACTTCTATTCTTTGTGAACACTATTTTTGGGCCCTGGGCAGCATATCTCTATAGCATCAATTTGATGACGACATTATTACAAATGGCTGATACAGTATTTATTATTGAAGTAAAGGAAGATTGAGTATTGACAGATCATTTGCCTGGGATAAAATAATACAGTAAAAAATTATACATCCTTTGCTTTGAGCTTCTATTATCAAGGAATTCTATTAGAACCCTACTAAAAGTTAAAATATCATAGAATTCTTAAAGATTCATAGTAAAAGTATCAAACCCCTGATGAAGTCTCATAAAGAGACGAAACGCGTCGGGTACTTGGTATGATCCTCAATCCCAAGAACATACTTCTATTTCAAGAATATTTGATTTTATGTATTTTATAATAAATGTTTTATATTTAAGAAAAATTCTTGGTCGATTATAATTACAAAAGTAGGAAAGACAAATATTTTAATTAATTCACTCAACATTTACATATTTACAAAGAGTGCCCCCAAAAAACCTATATCATGTTACCTTTCGGTCATCTCAGTGACCTTTTTCTTCAGTTATAGTCAGGGCTATTTTTCAGCCGGAACCGTCCGGAACGCCGTTCCTGAAGTTCAAATTAAAAATGACGTCATCAGGAACGGCGTTCCGGAACCTGCTCCAGGCCGCCCGGCATCGCCTGCCTGCTCCCTGCTCCCCGTTACCCTGCCCGCTGTTTACACTTCAGATGGAGAGAGACGTGCTGCCATGTAACATTCACGTCTCACGCTGGCTGGACCGCTAGCCAATGGGCGCTTGCGGTCCAGCAGCCAATCAACTAGGTGCTGCTGAACCGCGAGCGCCTATTGGCTGGCGGTCCAGCAGCGGGAGAGATATGAATTTTACATAGCACGTCACCTTGCATGGCGCCACAGTGTACCGATCTTACAGTGTGGTACATACATGTGTGTCTACTCTGTGTACAGCAGCACCCGCCTCCTCACTCTCTTTATCCGAGTCAGATAGCGGTGTGAGGGGAGGAGGGGACGCTGCTGCTGCACATGAAACATATGGCCGCCGGCAGGAGCTGATAACAAGCAGCCCGCCTCCTGCTCACCGTGATCTGTGCGGTACTTGCAGAAAACGCACTGCTGGCAGACATGGGGCACCTGGCTGTGTGGGTGCTGGGTGTCCTCCTGGGTGGGGGGCTGCACGCCTCCTACTCTTCCAAACTCAACATCCCCAAAGTCCTGCTGCCTTTCACTCGGGGGACCCGGATCAAATTTACGTTGGAGGTGACAGAGGGGTGCTACAAGTGGTGAGTGAGTGACCCTCTTCCTATCCCCCCCTCATCCCATTGGTGCAAATTAACCCACCTCCAACACCCACCTGTGTGGTGCTCTTATTGCTGCTGCTGCTTCATTCATTCTTTTATTTTGTCCACCTAATTTGACACCATGGTTCCTTAGATGTGTCAGCATGCACCGTGACTAGTATTGTGCCAAACAGATCGGTATAGTGCCACAGACTGATAGGTGAAGGAGGGATGAAGGCTGCCACTATAGGGAGCCGGGTACAGGAGGACAGATCTGCTGAAAGGGCATCTCTGTGTGTGGCATATGATTAATGGGCATCTTTTTATGTGGCATATGTATAATAGGCATCACGGTGTGTGGCATATGTATAATGGGCATCTCTGTGTGTGGCATATATATAATAGGCATCACGGTGTGTGGCAAAGGTATAATGGGCATCTCTGTGTGTGGCATATGTTTAATGGGCATCATGGTGTGTGGAAAAGGTATAATGGGCATCTCTGTGTGTGGCATATGTATAATGGGCATCACGGTGTGTGGCATATGTGTAATGGGCATCACGGTGTGTGGCATATGTATAATGGGCATCACGGTGTGTGGCATATGTATAATTGGCATCACGGTGTGTGGCATATGTATAATGGGCCAATTCTCTGCGTGCAGGTTGCAAAACTGCGGTATAAAGTAGTCTTTTCCGGCAATGCTGTGCCCCTTGCAGTGAGGCTACACCCTTGCGCACCTAAGGCGCGCGCATATTCTCCACTTTGCTGCTGGGGATTGTTATGTTACTGCCACTGTTGGGAGGAATTATATGTTTTTCTTTTTTTTTATGTAATGCCCGCCCCTTTGTAGCTCCTCCCATATCACCGCCCACTTTTTACCCCGCCCACAGTTCCTGAACCTGTTTTCCTACAAAAATAGCACTGGTTATAGTACTGAACATCTGTGGGAGCACCACCAACCAGATACCGCCAGTAATTACTAAGAGGAGCGGTGCTTATGTTGGTTATACCTAAGTGTTTAAACCTACACGTTTCTCATTGACGCCCATTTCAGCCTGTCCCAATCTCTTCTCTGTACTGTATACGGAGAGAACAGGTTGTCAGATGGGTGTTAGCAGCAAGCAGGAGAATTTCCACCTGTTTTTTTGGTGGAAGTATGGATATATGAGGTGGAAGGGAAGTGGGTAAAAGAGTGGATACATGCCTACCAGTGGACCAGACCCTGTTGTGGAGGTCTAACCACCTACCATGCTTGTCCATATTCCATAGTATAATGACCCAACAAGTCTCTTGGTGGCCTTATACACAGAGAGAAGAGTGTATTGCTTTAGGCATACCTCCCAACATTTGAGATAAGTAAGGAGGGACTTCTGCACGTGCCTGAAATGTGGGGGTGTGGCCTGTCGATCAGCGGCTTGGCCTCACTCCCGCAAGGCCACACCACCATGTTGCCACCATGGTGGCATTGCCAGCAACTCTGTCTCCAGGAATAGCGCCTATGCACCACTGCACTGCTCAGCAGAGCAGCGGGTAACAGGGGGGACTCCAAACTACCTCCCCACCACGGGACACCGCTGGCCCCAGGTGGGACACAGGACCGCCCCTAAAAGTTGGGACGGTCTTGTGAAAATCAGGACAGTTGGGACGTATGCAGTAGGATCAGTTTTCCCTATGCATGATGTAAAGCAGACTAATCCTCAGACAGTACACGATAAATACACCTTATGTTGTTTTTCATATGCCCATATATTTATCAGTAGATACTGTATAAAATAACCCAAACACATATAAATGTCTAAACATCCTGAAGGCTTCTGTGTGAAATCTTGCTTCCCTCTTCCCCTTAACAATAAATGTCTAAATATTCTCATAAACTGGGTGTGACTTAATACGTAATTAGAAAGAGCTGTGTCTGCTTGCAGCACTGTTTGACATAATGTAAGCAGTCATTTATTTATATGTCATAAGAGAAACATATTGAAGGTGGCAATTGATAATTAACTTGCAGATTATGAGCCCCGCAAACTGTCTTGTTTTGAAAGGCTCCAGATAGCTGTGAAGTGCTCCCAGGGATGTTCTTAACGCTCACGGTAATGGAGGATCTGAAATGTTTACCTCAGCACCTTCGTAGAATGAGAGATTTATGGGATTAATATGCGACTCTCACTTCTATTCAGATTTTCAATTAGGCATCAACTTCGTAAATGGATGGTACAGTACAGTGTGTTTGTAGATTTGACCCATATCATGACCGAGTGGAGAAAGATAAGTACCAGCCAATCAGATCCTAACTGCTATGTTACAGGCTGTGTTTGAAAAATGACAGTTAGGGGCTGATTGGTTGGTAGTTTATCGCTCTTCAAAACTTAGTACCTCTTAGTACGGGGGCCTGATTCAGTACCGCTTGCTAAGATGTGATCGTTCGCTGCTTAGCGAGCAGCTTAAAGCCGCCTGCCTGAATGCTTACCCCCCCTTCCCCCACCGCCAAATCCCCTCGGCACCATGTACGGGGATGTACGCAAACACATCCCCTCGCATGCAGCCGCACATCGAATGATTTCTCTCCCCTCAGGAAATAAAAGTCAGTCTAAACTGTCCGTGTCCGCCAAAGAGGGGGCGGGCGCAGATGTAGTGTGACTTCAGCCACCAGCCCCCGGCAGGCATCGGCCTATCCGCATTTTCATGGGGAGGCTCCCACCCGGCCCTCCCTATGCGCAGCGAACAGCTCGGTGAGCTACACACCGTTCGCCGTCAAGGTTTGCACATGTGCAGAAATGCACATTAGTAAACTCGACTATCGGGGCTGGTGCCGAATTCGGATTGTACCAAGCTAAACTGAATCGGCCCCATGGATCTTTTGGGTGTTAAGGTGCTCATTCAGGGTGCAATAGTCGGATGCAGTTCACATCGCACTGCATTTCTATGCAGCCTGTGATGCGAATGTACAGTATGAGCAGGCCGTACAATACTAGATCGCGTCGCATTGAGCTCAAATGGCTCGCTGTTTTAGCGTATCACAGGCGATGTGATCTAGTACGAAATGCATACGGCATATATCGCACCGTGCATGGGTACCTTTAATGGAATGCAGTTAAAATCCCGGCGGTCGGGATCCCGGCATTCAGAATCCCGACCGCCGAAATCCCGACACATTCTCCCTCCGTGGGTGTCCACGACACCCCTGGAGGGAGAATAAATTAGTGTGCCGAGCGTAGCGAGGCACCGGGCCCGCTGCGTGGCGAGCGCAGCGAGCCCACAAGGGGGGGCGATCCACGTCCCCCCCTTGTCGGGATTTTGGCTGTCGGGATTCCGGCGTCGGGATTCTGAACGCCGGGATCCCGACCGCCGGGATTCAGTACTGAATCCCCTTTAATACCTTGAAAGCTCCAGGTAATAAACTTCTAGGGTCTTCTGTACAGCCATCACTACCACCCCCTCCTCATTCACTGGACGGTGTGTTGTGTGATACAGTATGGTGCTACAGTACTCCTCGCTCTTATATTAAATACTTTTCCAGGATGGGTTGTTCCATTAGATATTTTCTACAAGTGGATACCAAGAGTTGGGGGTACATTTACTAGTTGGGGGGTACATTTATTTGCATCCTAGAAAATGATTGACAGAATCTGATTGGTTCTATGGGCAACATCCCTTGTTTTCCTTATTACAATCATCAATATGTTTACCCCTATATTTACCTCTAGGAGAGGGGGTGCACTGTGCATACCAGATCTACAAGGGGCAAAATACAATGACCTCAAAGGTTTCACAGTCTCCTATTTCAAATTGTGTGTAAGCATTGGAAAATCGTACACACGGTTTTCTATTAATGTCTTCCACGTTCCGAATACATAAGAACAAAAAAAAATTTCAATTCTGATATTTAAATTTCCCAGAAAATGGCGAGTTCAAATATTAACCATAATGATTTATTTGTATCCCAACACCTGCCGGTGATAAATAGTCGTTTGCCACCGCATAGGATTCTGAAATGGAAAAAGTGACTCCAAATAAGGTTTTTTATTGGCCAAGGGCAATCTTTCATTTAGGCAAATTGTTGAATAGTGTATTGGTTTCTGTTGATTATTTGTATAAATTCCATATAGGAAAGGTAATAAAAAATATAAAATGGTAGCAATTATTATAAAAGAAAGGGTTAAAATGATATAAAACCAAAAATAGAGACTTTAATGTACAGATGGAGCTGGCCTCTTTCAATCCTGGCGCCCGCCAGAAAGTTTCCTCTGGCGAGCGCCGGCGGACGAAGACTGGGAGACGCGTGTGTCTCACGTGCACATGTGTCCTGGTATCACAGTGGCTGGGCAGCATCTTCCTGCCAGTCTCCGCTTCAGGAAGATGGGCAGGGTTGAGGGGGGGGGGTCTGGGCGGCGAGGTGGACCAGCGGCGGCGGGGACCCGGGGGAAGCTCGGTTGCCACAGGGCGCGCAAGGGTCTTGTGCGCCCCCTGGCGGGAGCTGGGTGCTGGCGGGGGCTGGGGATACTTTCGCCAGCCCCTGCAATGAAGAGGCTGGCTCCATATGTATATCAATCACAGTTATTATTACATTAATGTAGGTACAGGGACCACTCTGAATTCATCCAAGGTAAATCCCTCAACCCTTCCCTAAATCCAGCCCTGCAAAAGTGTAAGTGTTACTTCAGTTGCATTGATTTATTTATAAATAGACTATGACATTATAACAAATGGCCTATGTGTGTGTGTGTGTGTGTGTGTACCTTCTTCCTGCCAGATAATGAAGTAAATGAGGTGTTAAAGCAGTATCCTCTAAGGGTGCCTGCACAATGGCATTAGTGCCTCTGTCTGTTCTTCACTCCATCAGTTATCCATATAACAAGGCTAACACGGTGAACAAAGCTCAGATGGAGACAAGAATGTGAGTGTACCAGAGCCCGAACACAACAGGAAACATTGCAAAGCATATATTTACACCTCATTTAAACAAAATGTTTTCTTGACTTGTGTAACCAAGGCGGTTCAGATGGATGGGTGGGTACAGATTACCTGGAAATCCATAGAGTCCTGGGAGTGAAGGATTCTGTGTCACAAACTTGAAAGTGTAACCACAAACAGCCATTTTGAATTTTGATCTGTGCTGCAGCCCCATTGGTCACTCCTGGCACACCCAACGTCCCAGTGGCCCTGTAAAAGCTCTGAAAGATTTACCACCAAGGATGCTGATGTCTAGTTGAAAACTTGTCAAGAACTTTGCATATTTTCCCTTTCATTTTCTTTCAAATGAGAATAGTAGACAACTACATTGACTCTTGCAGCTGAAGGCATGTGACAAGGTGGTAATGGGATATTCGCATATAGACAAGGGTGGTTTAAGAAAAGAGGGGGACCTCCTCTCTGCGGTGTTGTAGACTGGCATTGAGTCTTGTTTCCAGTGACTGCCCAAATCTCAGTGAAAATCCGGGGCAAGGCGTGATGACCTCATCCCATTATGGTCTCCAACCTCGTTCTCAGAGTAATAAGTACTCGCTAGTGGTAGGTGAATTACTAACATACTAACATTTCACCTACTTTTGTAGAAATTTTTACCATGGATATATCCCGCTTAGCTAACAGTTCCATTGCGCGGTGTCCCCATATAATAGTAAGGGGACCATAATTCATCTAGCCCTGAATAATCGACATTTTCAGAGTTTGACAGCGGGAACTTTCACCATATTCAGTTGGTGCTAAATCCACCAATTTTGTTCCTTCCTATAGTAAGCCCCTGTTCGGATCCTTCTGCCTGGGTGCCGGCTTCTCCACCACTGGCACTGCTGAATCAGTCTTGGCACTGTTACCAAAGTAGTGGTTATATGGAACAGATCAGCTCTCTCCACATTGGAGCAATGTTGAATTGTTCCACGTGGAGCAATTCCACGTCTTTGATAAATAAATGAAAGCAAAGTAATGGAGGATATGTCGAGAGCTACCATTGGTGGATTTTTGTAATAAGGATAACCAACTGTACAGTAGAACGTTCTGACTATTAAGGCGCATACACACGGTGCAATAGTTATTTTTTATTTCAACTATATAGTCAAAGTCGGGAGAAAAGTTAGTAAATATCTCACAGTGTCTATACAGCTGTTAGTAAATATCTCACAGTGTCTATACAGCATGCAATGCCAATGTGTGGTCCCGCGAGGTCGGTATCACAAGTGAAAATAGACTGGCAGGCTGGTAAATTTTTTATATATTGGGGGAAATTTGATAGGGTGGGAGATTCAGAAAGTGAGAGATTTTTTTTAAAGCAGCAATCATTTACCCTGCAGAACCAGTTTGATTTTGAAGTGTAAATGATTGCCGCTTTAAGAAAAAACTGGAGATTTTTTACCAAATCTCTCACTTTCTGAATCTCGCATTCTATTACATTTCAACCATTGTATTCAATCTAGTGTTCTAGTATAATCAAAATCAAAATTAGTGGTTCTGGGCTGTAGGGAGTTTAAGGGAAATCGCATAGTCAAAATAGTCCATAGCCAAAATCGAACAGTGTGTATGCACCTTTAGATCTATTTTATTAATTGTTTTCCAGAGATTACATGGACCTTAGAAATGCACGTAGGGTCTTTTTCTAATTGCTATGGGTAACCCAACTGGCAATGGAATGGTAATTGACTTAAATATAAGCTGTGGCAGCACTTTCTTGCAGACACGCTACGAAACTGTCCGCTAAGACTTTTCAATAATTCTTCCGCATGGCTTCTTCCCGCTCGTATTTCACTCTCGGAGATAACTTAATATTTGCATAAGCAAGTGCTGCTTTTAGGCAGCCGTCTTCTTCCATTAGCACACATCCAGGTATGGCGAGGCAAAGGTCAAAGGGAAAATGAGTTCCTCTGTCGAAAATCTGTTCATTAAGTATTTTCCCCTAGGATTACCCTCCTCCGTGCCTTCCTGGAGTTCCAAAATAAAATTCACTGAAAAAGGAATAGAAAGTTTAAAAAGTGATTTTAAGAGAACTGTACTACAGGCATATGAATCATGCATTTACAATGCGAGGAAAACACATGGGCAGCGGTATTAAGCCTTGGAGGGTGATAAAGTACCAAACCAACCTGCTTATAACTGGTATTTTCAAACACAGCCTGTGATGTGACAGTTAGGGGCTGAGTGATTGGTACTTTGGGGGTGATTGTACAAGGATCTGACAGTGTTAGATTTAGCTAATGGCTCTAGTAAGTTACACACTCGCAGGGCCCTTCGTTGTGGGTAGAGAGGGCCAGAGAAAAGACCATGGGAACAACCAGAGTTTTATTGGTGTCCCCATGAAAATGCAGAAAACGCAGGAGGCCCGATGCCCACTGGGGCAGGTGGCTGACATCACAGGACACCAGTGCCCTCCCCCTCTTCGGCGGACACAGAAGGAAATAATGGTCAGTCGAGACTTTTATTTTTATTACCCATTTACACTGCCCACTACCCAGGTTCTGTCCGTGTTCCACCCTGGTCAGGACCTGGGTAGAAAATGGGTATAATACTTTCATTTGCCTCATTCCTATGCAACTGATGATATACAACAGCTCTAGTAAAAATGTAACTAAATAAACATGTATCTATCCAAAATACCTTCTTATTAACAGTACAGTATGTTACTTTAAACAAAACATTGTTTTTTTTTTCCTTTTGAGTGACTAACACGTCTTTCTTTTTTCTGATTAAATTCAACTCCAAATTGATTTCCAAATGACCTATCAACGTCTTGAGAACTTGTCAATCACCCTAAATGCTACTTAACTCCCCATCTCCATAAAATGTCCTGTAGTGCTGTTTTATTTTCTCCAGAAAGGTGACATTACAGATGTCAAACGCGTTGTCTACCCACAGAAGGATGTTAAAAGCAAGGCTGATCTAATTAAATCTTAACAAGGCAGGACAACGTTCATTTTGTAATTAGAGCAGAGATCACACGCCAGCCTATCTCCTTTTGATTTCCTTTTCTGCTTTATTATCTTCTCATCGCTAGTAAAACAGAGAGAAGATCAGAGACCAACTTTATTTATCCCCAAAAAATATTTGTTTATTTATTTATTTATTTGCAACCGTATTCCAAGAAATAAAATAAATAAAAACGACTGGTTTCTGCAACAATGCCTCCCTAGAGATACGTCTGGATATCCGCGCAGCCAAATGGAAAGATTATAAGAGACTGAATATAAGTAGTATGTGCCGGTGGGAGTTTAATGTGCAACAAAAAATAACTAAAAAACAGTGAAATAATTATATTATTTTATAGTTTTTTTTTTTTGCTTCCGTTGTTGGCTGCAATTGTAGATGTAAAGCAAAGAAGAAATATTAAACATTGATGCATTGGGGCAAATGAGAAATAAATAAACATTAAATACAGGTCAATAGGCTAATAAGGATAGTCTAAAATGCTTCTGCTTTGTGTATATTGGCCCTTATTCAGATCTGATCGCAGTACAAATTTGTTCTCAAAATCGGCGAAACCATGTGCACTGCCGGTGGGGCGGATGTAACATGTGCAGAGAGAGAGAGTAAGATTTGGGTGGGGTGTGTTGAAACTGAAATCTAAATTGCAGTGTACAAATAATGCAGTCAGTATTTACCCTGCACAGAAAAAAAAAAACTCACACAAATCTAACTCTCTCTATACATATTACATCTGCCCCACCTGCAGTGCACATGGTTTTGCCCATTTTGAGAACAAATTTGTACTGCGATCAAATCTGAATAAGGGCCATAATGTAACATTACATGTAGGCCCTTATTCTGGTTGACTCGCAAAGGCAAATTCCTTCTCAAATGGACACAACCATGTGCACTGCAGGGGGGGAGGGCAGATGTAACATGTGCAGAGAGTTACATTTGGATGGGTTATTTTGTTTCTGTGCAGGGAAAATACTGACTGCTTTATTTTTACACTGCAATATAGATCTCACTTTGAAGTAAAACCCCACCCAAATCTAATTCTATCTGCACAAGTTACATCTGCCCCACCTGCAGTGCACATGGTTTTGTCCATTTGAGAAGGAATTTGCCTTTGCGAGTGAACCAGCATAACTCCAATAATATATGAATGCTAAAAGTGAATATGGAGTCAATTCCAGCAGTGGTTGAATAATACAACAAAAACATTTAGAATGCAATATTCGTCAGATAGCTCCTAGATGATTGTACAGATCTATGAATCAAACTGACTCTATTAACACCATCCAGAATGTGAGTCATTTACTAGCCTTTCTTTCAGCATCCACGTCAAATGTAAGAAATTTGTTTATTAAGTTTCATGCATTTGATGCAAATCTCCTCAGCAGATGGGATTACATCAGCCAGACCTGGCAGTTTATTTGATGTGCAAGGAAACAAGGGAGATGATAGGTAGACATGCAGGAATTGATTGGTCCATTAAAATACAGGCACTGTGCGCTGTAACTCCTTCCTGACTGCTGGGCTGCTGTAAGGCCGTTCATAGAATGTAAGTAATGGTGACAAATGTTTCATTTTTATTTAATGTTTAGAAAAAAAGAATACATCAAGAATATAATATACTGTATGTATGATATAATATACAGTATACATTTATATAGCAAATATACCTTATCTGATGTACAGAACAAATGTTGTTGTTTTTTTATCAGACGAAGGCTTTAGAAGTAGCCCAGCATGTGATTTTTTTTATGTGGTTTCCGAATTATGAAGTTTATGACAGTAATGATCACACATACGTCCAGATTGATCAAAGCTTGGATAGAGACTAACCAATCCCCTCCAGTCATTTTACAAACAAAGGGGTTTGTTCTGGTTCAATCACAAAGCCAAATTCATTCACTCTCTAATGGACAAAATCATATGTACTGCAGGTGGGGCTGATGTAACATGAGAGTTAGATTTGGGTTGATTATTTTGTTTCTGTGCAGGATAAATACTGGCTGCTTTATTTTTACATTGCAATATAGATATCAGTTTGAAGTGCACCCCCCCCCCCCAAAATCTAACTTTCTCTGCACATGTTTCATCTGCCCCGTCCGCAGTGCGCATGGTTTTGTCCATAATACCCCTTTCAGACAGATAACAAAATGACCGGGTCCTTTTGTGTCACCCCCCTTAAGCCCAAGTGCAATTTCTTATACTCGCTGCATTTGCGGCGACCCTCGCCGTTTAAGGGAATCCTCGACGTCCTCTGACGGTGAGGATTATTGCAAAACATTGAATACGGCAAGGGGGGTTTGGACGGCAATGATGGCTTTCGGTCACCAAAAAAGCCATCCTCGCCGGCACTGAATACACCTGTTAAAACTAAAACACTTGAATGTACATAAGATTCAAACAGACAACTGTAAAAAGACATTCAGTGGCACACACAGGGGGGGTATCTGAGTAACCAGAAACAACAACCAACAGACTTTTTCACAATGGATAGGGACTGTTGAGCTGCCATGAGTGTTTTATTATATATATATATTATATATATATATATATATATATATATATATATATATATATATATATATATATATATATCATACAGCATATGGATAGATACTGTAGGTTGATACACTATACAAATCCCCCACTTAAAGTACTGTGTTTGTCCCTGAAAATAATTGGATGAAGGAGAGATTAAATGCGAACCTGAGGAAATAAAAGTTCATGTACAGTATTTGACAAGCAGGTATTTAGCCATTGGTGGAACACTCTCCAGGCAGGGCACATTCCTTAGTGTGTATGATCTCACTCCTTTATGACAGATTTCTAGAGTCCTATAGAAGTGTTCACAATACTGTGGCCCTGTGCTTTAATATTTCATGCATTCAATAGCATATGCCATGGTCTGCCAGCTGCTATAAATGAATAAGAAAGATGCTAAACAAAGAGGATTGCTACCTAGTGAGCCTTGAGCAGCTCATGGTCACCCGCAAATCACTATATATATATATATATATATATATATATATATATATATACAAGATAACTCAAGAGGAACTAATAAGATACAATCAGGGCCTATGCAATCATTGCATTAGGGGGGAGATGTGGCAACACTTTTAAAGAGGACAAGTGGAGGTGCTGCCCAGGGACAAAATCCCCCCCCCCCCCCCCCCCGAACAAAAAGTGGGGTCTCCTTGCTTCACTGGCATAATCTATCTAGCTATAGCATAGTGATAAAGTAGAGAGTAATAAACAACCAACCAATCAGCTTCTGCCTGGCATTTATCAAACAGAGGGGGAGATTATCTAAAAATCTCCGCCCCCCTTCGCCGCCCATCGCAATTATAATTATCGCATATGTTCTAACATATGCGATAATTATAGCAAAGGACAGCTCTTGCGTTAAGACCTGTCCTTTGCGGTGAGAGTCGCCGGATCCCAGCAGGTCCCGGCGGCTCCCCCCTCCCTCACACAACCGGCACTGCTGCTGCTGCTGCGCCGGGCTCTCCTCCTCCCTGCACCCGGAAGAGGATCAGTGCAGGGAGGAGGTCACAGGTCCGGGCAGCACAGCTCTGTGCTGCCCGGACACAGGTGAGGGGGCGATGCGGGGCGGCAGGGGTCCGTGCGGGGCGGCGGTGGGTTCGCGTTAGAAGCCCATTGGCTTCTATGGGGCATCGCCAGATTTTTCTGGCGATGCCCCCTGCCGCGGTAAACCAGCGGGGGAAGCTTAGAGCATCCCGAAATGCGGTAAAAAACCCAGATAATTCACCTTAGAGAATCTTCCCCAGAGTCTGTGACATAGCTGGTAGGAGCTGATTGGCTGGCTGTTTATAACTCTCCATTTTATCACTTTTGAATCTTAGTGCACCTGGTCGGGAAGCTGGGCAAGACCACACCTCTGAAGTGTCCCAATTTTTCCAGGACAGTCCTGCTTTTTTGGGACTGTCCCACCTGCAGCCAGCAGTGTCCAGCGGTGGGGGAAGGCAGTTGGGAGTCCCACTGTTACATGCAGTGGCGTAGCTTTGTTTGGGGCGCCCCCCCGCCGTTAATGGGGGGGGACGCCCCCCTCTCCCCACCCCCCCGGCCGCCCGTGCCCCCCCGTCCGGCTGCCCATGCCTCCTCCCCCCATTGCCGTATGCTTACCTGTCCGCACGACCCGGCTCCCCTCCTGGCTTAAATTAATTCTATGCAGACGGACCACAATAAAATGCCCCCCATACCGCAGCCAGTTTCAGAGAACAGTCTGCTTTATGGGGCGGCCATTTTATCGTGGTCCGTCTCCATAGCAATGATTGAAGCCAGGAGGGGAGCCGGGACGCGCAGACAGGTAAGCCTGCGGGGGATGGGGGGCGGGGGGATTACTATAGCACCGCAGCCCCCCCGTTGCCCCCATATGCACAGCGCCCCCCCGCGACCGCGGGGGCTGCGGTGCTATAGTTACGCCACTGGTTACATGCATGCACACAGCTTCTGTTCACATCAAAAGTTAGTTTGGCTCCGCTTACAGTGGCAGAGAGGCAGTGGTTGGACATAAGATCCGTCATAGCCTCATTCATTACAATGGTGCAACTCAGCTTTGATTTTGCGCCGGGCCAGTACTGCACATGTTTGGTACGGGTCTGGGACATCGGCCTCACTGCGGCTGTAGACGTGAAATATTATAGACTTCATTAATAAGCACAGAATATATTGTCGCATGCAGGATAAAAATATAACAGAGAGCAGAGTTTTTATTATTCTGCTATTTATGACTTTGTTTATTCTCATAAATACACCGACCTCGCAGCGATATCTCAGCTGACAGCTTCTCAAATCAGCCTCAGACTGTCTCCTGGAAATCCCGCTGAGATCCTGTCTGAGCAAATGTGTTAATACTGTCATGCCTGACACAACAGACGATGGCACTCTGCAAGGAAATAGAATTAGGTAGTGCGACCTGATGACTATCCCTTCCTATAGCCCATTAGAAGTTCTACCATTTATACAATCATGTTTCCCTGCTGGACATTTGCTTCTATGGGTCATCTGATGATAATATTATTAAACTCAAGTGTGTTTTTTAATTAAATTAAATTAAATTATTGATTTAGAAAACCATCAGCCTCTGAGAAAAACAACTCCGATGTCATCCATATAAAGCACTGGATTTACCGTCACATCACCCGCGGTAACGCCTAGGAATGAAAAGACGTGTTGCAGCTGCAAAAGGGTGATAGATAATGTCAGACTTTTTTTTTCCTCTCAGGGAGAAACTCGGAGAGGAATCTGCACCTCACGGAGCGGGGCGGAGTCTGGCACCATGTTAGCCCCTCCCAGAAGAGCTTAAATGCTGGTACTTGACTGGAGGATGGGGGGAGGAGGTCCTGGGGAATGTAAAAGGTAGAAGACGTGCTTACCTTTCTGGCAGGATGGCAGGAGACCAAACTTTCAGGAGCCTACTGGCCATTCCGAGATGGTCGGCAAGTATGGACTGTATATGTAAAGTACACGTGTGAAGTGGCCGCTGCAATCTCGGTCGCAATGAGCATTTTATGGAAAGGTGGCTGACCAAAAGTGGCCATTTGGAGGTGTTCACAGGGAGCTTATGGGGAGTGGTTGGCAAAACACAGGTGTGCCATGGCCACCTGCTGTATCCAGAGTGAGTAGCCATAAACCAACACTTAGGGTGAGATGGTAGTTCGCAGCTGATAAGGTGGTGGTTTATCACTCTCTATTTTATCATTTTTCAAGCTTAGTGCACCTGGCCCAAAAAGAGAACAAAACCTCAATGTATTTCAGCATTTGGGCCACCATCCAGACTGTAACAATACTGTCACCTGGGCCCCCTCTCTGCTGGGGCCCAGACACCAGCCTGATGATGGCTCTGTTTAGCATTTTATCTTCATTTTGGTAACACAGTAAGGGCCTAATACAGACCTGTTCTCTAGGCGGCGTATGTTCCCATCTCAGCGAACAGGTAAACGCCGCCCGGCCGAACACCAGCCCCCCGCCCATGAATTCCCTCAATAACATACAAAGTAAAGTGTACGGTAACACCATGCGGCTTCCTGGGAGACAAATCATTAGATACATAGGGCCTTATTCTGGTTGGAGCGGCCGGGCCGTACGCGTATGTCCCGGTGTTTTTCATGATCTGCGCATGCGCCAATTCGCTAATGCGCGGGCGCGAACACTCCACAACGCTTACGGACGGGTCTCTACGTGCGAAAAAACCTGTACGCGAGTGTACGGGTAATGGGGGCGGCATAGGGGCGTGTTGAGGGGAGTGGCCGAAATAATGAGGGAAAATGGGCGTAAATATGGGCGTACACGGGGGTGTGCACCAAAAATGAGCGGTGCTACTACCGCACGATCGTCTAAAGCACCGTTCATTTCGGCCACCAAACAGGCGGCCGCCAACCGCCAGCTCAGACCACCCCTACAGATACCGCATGCCAGCGTGCGCCTGAGTTAGCTAATTAACGCTGATTACTACTCAAACACATACACCTGAATGTAATAAGCAATGCTGCAGTCTATTAAGTCCAAACCATGATTTCACTACCTGCAAGCCACACACAGCACGCAAACACATTGGAAGCTTATCTTTCTATACTTCTCGACATTTAAACGTTTGTTTAATTTAAGGTAAGAATCTTTTTAACACCTGCTTATATATGCTAAGGTAGGTATTTGCTAAACAGTTAGACACATTCACTACGTGCTTTCATAGACTTTACACAGTAGCACACTCAATCTACACAAGTCGACATGTGTCAACGTGTTCACTCTAATACTAACATAGGTTTTGTATTTAGGATACAATAACATAAACCACATCTAACACCTACAAAGGATGTTTCAGCAATGTTTTAAGCCCATGCCCACTATTTTGCACACAATCTTTGTATAGTACCCAAAATACAGAACTCTACCACTATCTCATCTGCTATGAATTGGATGTTACTACACTCTGGATGTAAGATGCCACCAATCACATTATTGCACTCACATCTCTCTAACAAAGGATTCCTACATCTGCTTATGACACTGTAAAATCATATATATTTAAAAAGTTATACATGTTTGTTCACAAGCAATTTTATCATGTTTGGCCCATTCACACATCTTTTTTTAGGGAGGACACATATGCATTCCTACACAAATTTACCTTTTCACCCTTGTTTGTCTGCCTCACCCACTCCATGAGGAAAGCATTGTTCTGGACCTGCTTTTACCTACTACTGTAGGAGCTACCTCACCTGCACACAAACTGCTTTCTCACCTATTAAGTTGCTCTGCACATGTGCTGACACAAACTAATTAGCTGGGAAAAGTTGGATAGGAACATGGCAATGGCCATGGAGAGGGTTACACATGGGGAACTTCTACCACACTTCAACAAATTTGCAAAAATACCCTGGTCAGTAAGTACACATAAATGTAGTATTTGTTTCACACAAGAAATTACACATACCACAATTTTTATTGAATTGGTAAAAGAAATTTATTTGCTGTTCAGCATCACAGCTTATTTGACACTTTAATGTCAGAAATGAAATAAACAAATAAAATAGACACAAAAATAAAAAAACAGCCAGAACAAGAGGTTGCATATCTCCAAACATGTGTTACCCTGCAAATGCAATGGTGAAAGAAATGGGGACACCAGAATACATACTGCAACAACCAGGGTGAATACTAAGCAAGATACACACCACCAAAAATTTATCCTGCATTTGTAGAGGTCAAAATAAGAACTTTAATGCCCATGGCACGCAAATGGATAGATGGCCAACTCAGGAAGTGGATGTCCAGTGCAATTTAAACATTTGGGGTCCAACCACAGAGGAAGTGAACCAGGTCTCATTATTTGGGCCCTTTTCTCCCCCTTTTAGATGGGGCCTTGGGGACAGGGGCCTTTGGGTCAGATGGCTTGCGGCGTCTTCCCCTAGTGGACACAGGAGGGTCAGCAGAGGTGGAAGGTTGGGGAGCAGCTTGGGGTGGGGCAGCAGATGGGGGATTGTCCCTTAGGGACCTGGCGGTGGGCAGCAGCTCCGCAAGAATGTCATTCAGGCAGCTGAGGTGTTGGCCAATGTTTTGCATGCCAGCCGCCAGAGTGTCATTAATGCGGTTGAAGGCCTCACACTGCTGCCTGTTTGTGGCCTTCCAATCCTCCAAAAATTCCCCAATCTGCTGCTGACGGAGCGCAGCATCCACCCCTTGCTGCTCGATCCTCTCCAGCGTCACCATCATGCTCTCTTCCCATGTCTCCTGGGGCTGGGGCTGGGGGTGTCTTCTTGGTGGAGGCTGGACCACTCGCTCCACCTGTGGCTCTGCAGAGGAAGATGCTGCCGGTACATCCTGGGTTTCTGCTTCTGCTAGGATAATAATTGAAAAAAATGTCACCATCACATACGCACTAAAAAATCTCTTTCAAAATACAATGCATTACTGTGACTTACCATCAAAAGCAGCATCAAAGACCTCCGCCGGGAGCTCACTGTCCATATTGGAGATCCCCCTGACCTCGCCCACATCAATGACGTCCAAGGCGTCCTGCTCCAGGGGGGTATACTCCAAATGATCGGGCATAGGACCTCTCCCGGTGGACATGCTGTGGTTGTACCGGTCAGTCATCTTCCTCTTCATTGCCGTTTTGAAGTCAGTCCACCTACAAGTTTAAAAATACAAATATCACCATGAGATATGTGCACCACTGTGCTACGTGTAGGGTTACCACCTAGTCCCTTTAATTCCGGACACATGTTACTTACACAGGTTCTGTGGCAGTTTAAAATTAGGTGAAGTGGAGTCTTGAAGTCAGCCAGCCACAGAACCTGTGTAATTAATATGTGTCCGGAATTAAAGGGACTAGGTGGTACCCCTAGCTACGTGACATTTCCTAGTGTGGGTGATCTTATGTTTTTTAGCCATATGTGTCCCACACACACATTCATGTCTCCATTAGGAGGCATTTCAGTGTCTCATCACATTCATTAGGCCACTAAATGCACATACATACATCACTATGCAGAAATGACATCATCCATGGCCAAATTATGCACCTCCACCTGTTGTGAAACTACACATTCCACCATAGCTTGACAATGTGGTTATTATGGAGTAATTTAACTATGGGATGGCATACTGGGATGTGTAGTTTCTCACCAGCTACATGTGCACAGTTTGCTCATTCTTGTTTCAGTAGCATCATATGGAACATGTTACAACAACTCTTTCAAAAACACACTTTCTCTTGTCCCATCACATACTTCACATGAGCAGAACTGTGCCCATAACCTCACATCACACCAATGGTGCATGTTTCATATATCAATGTGGGTAATTAGACATGGTTGTGTTCACATGTGACATTGAAGTGTAGCACTATCTACAAACACACCTTTCTATTATTCTCAAAACATACATGTAACATATGTACACACATATGACATTATCAGGGGGACAAACACCAGGGCTATTTTTCAGCAGGCTCCAGCAGCAACTGAGGCCCTTATTCTAGGTCACTCTTTCTGACCACATATTTCTTAGATGGTCAAAACCATGTGCACTGCAGGTGAGGCAGGTGTAAAACCCCACCCAAATCTGATTATCTCTGCACAAGTAACACCTGCCTCACCTGCAGTGCAAAATGGTTTTGTCCATCTAAGAAATATTTTGTCTGAGTGAACTAGAATAAGGGCCTCAGTTCCTGCTGGAGCCTGCTGAAAAATAGCCCTGACAAACACACTAACCTTTTCTTCACCGCTAGCCAATCTCTGACCACTGGTGACACCTGGTTCACTTCCTCTGTGATCTTGTCCCAAAGCTTTCTCCTTGCACTGGCACCCGGCTTCCTGGTTGCCAATTCTATCCATTCGCGTGCCCTGGGCACTAAGATTCTTAATTCTGCCTCTACAAATGCAGGGTTTCTCTTTCTGGTGGTGGCATCCTGCTCAGTCCTCACCCTCGATGTTGCAGCCTGTTTTCTGGTGGCCCCAGTTCTCTCACCATGCACCTGCTGGGTCACACCTGTTTGGAGAGATGCAACCTCTTGTTCTGGCTGGTTGCTTGGCCCTTGTGGAGCTGGTGGAGGTTGAACAGGGCCTGTTAGTGAGGGGCCCGCTTGGTCTGGCAGGCTACCTCTCTCTTGAGCCCTCCTTCTCTGCTCCTGTTCCCTCTTCTGTAACGCTTCAAGCAGGGATTCTGCTTGTGCTCTCTGCAGAGCGTCCTCAGCTGCGGAATCGTCTGAGTTAGACATGTTTGCAGCAATTCTGGCCTGCATCTGACTGAATATTTATATGTTAATCTCCCGCCAAGAACAAGGGGGCGTATATTGTTTCCCGCAATGTACTTGCTAATTTACGCCGATATTTCCCGCCGGTAATTGCCGCTTAAATTACGCAGGTCTCCACGCACCTGATCAATCACCTGTATATGCACATACACAGGTTGTGGAGCATTGTGTTCTGCATCGTGAAATGTGTGCACCTGTCATTCCAATGATGAGTGTTGTCAGCTGGTATCTGTTGGAGTTCGTGTATGCTTTGTGAGTCACATTTCAAAACATCACGTTATAATGCTTTCCTTACATATGTAATGAGTCTGAAATTGTCATACACCAACATGTTGCATTGTGCCCCTTTAAGCAGCGTATTTATAAGTAGACGCTTGCGTGTATTATTTTTCGCACACTGTATATACAGTACGTCTCTCCATGGAAAACGGTGTATTGTGCCCCCTTTAAGCAGCGTATTTATAAGTAGACGCTTGCGTGTATTATTTTTCGCACACTGTATATACAGTTCCTCTCTATACATTGAATGCATGCTGTTGGTTTTGGTCTGTGTATATCGGAACGGTCCGCGTAAGTTTCTATTCGCATCCAGTTTGTTAATGTAAGAAGGATTAATAAAGTTAATACCAAACAAACAATTTTTTAGACCAATCAGCAAGCACCAAAAGTGATATATGTACCTGCAATTATTAACTGCGCCATTGGCACTATGACTTCAACCAGGGCTAGGCCGTTTTCGACCCAGGAGTTGTTGGCCTTGGTTGAGGTCATGGACCGTCACCTGGGGCCCAGGGGCCCATATGTAAGCAATATGGACAAGCGGCGGGCGTATACTGCTGCCCGCCGCCTAATCTACTCCACGACCGGCGTCCGCAGAAGCCTGGGGCAAGTGGAGCGGCGCTGGTCTGACCTGCGCCGGCGGCAGCCAGTTTTGCTCTGCACACTTCGCCGCCATATTGCCCGATGTAAGTTTTTATTACTAGTATGTCTGCGTTTTTTTGCAAATGTTTTCTGTACTTTTTATAAATATGTTCCTGAGTATGTGGGTGTATATGGGGTGTATATGGGGTGTATATGGGGTGTATATGGGGTGTATATGGGTGTATAGGGGGTGTATATGGGTGTATATGGGGTGTATATGGGGTGTATAGGGGGTGTATATGGGGTGTATAGGGGGTGTATATGGGTGTATATGGGGTGTATATGGGGTGTATAGGGGGTGTATAGGGGGTGTATATGGGGTGTATAGGGGGTGTATATGGGGTGTATAGGGGGTGTATAGGGGGTGTATATGGGGTGTATAGGGGGTGTATATGGGGTGTATAGGGGGTGTATATGGGTGTATAGGGGGTGTATATGGGGTGTATAGGGGGTGTATATGGGTGTATAGGGGGTGTATAGGGGGGGGTTTAAGTAGTTGCTCAGTTTTTGGGTGTAGCATATCAATTAGTTTGCATGATAAATGTCTGAAATATAACAGCAATGATAATTTGGAAGGTTATGAGCATGACTAATGTGAATTTTTCTTTCCCCCTTTTTTATGCAACCCAATCTTCGATTTCTATGTCATCAACATGAACATTTCAGCACGGGCAAGGGCACGCATGGAAGCCCGGGAGCAGGCAGCCCGGGACCAGGCAGCCCAGGAGCAGCCAGCCCTGGAGCAGCCAGACGAGGAGGAGGAAGAGGAGGAGGAAGAGGAGGAGGAGGAAGAAGAGGAGGAGGAAGAAGAGGAGGAGGAAGAAGAGGAGGAGGAAGAGGAGGAGGAGGAAGAGGAGGCCGAGACAATGGCTCAAGCTGGGGCCCACACAATTTCCCCATCCCCTTCCCCCACCCCCTCCCCAACCCCCTCCCCTACCCCCACCCACACCCCTACCCCCACCCACACCCCTACCCCCACCCCCTCCCCACCCCATTTCCAACCCCCCTACACTTCTCCACCACCCACCCCCAAACCTCTCCAATCCCCACTCACACCCACTACCTCTATCCAAATTCCCATCCCATCACCCTTGCTCCTGACCCCCCCAACCACCGCACAGCCAACCAGCGGCGACCAGGATGGCTCAAGTAGCCGTAAGTAAATAATGTGTCTAATGTTTACCTACACATTTCTACACATAAACAATCACAACAACCACATATGTGTATCCAACATCAACATTAGTTGCAACATATCACTGCAGGGCGACCATGAGGTGTGTCCTGTCCTTCTCCAGGAACAAGGGTCCCCTTGGTGGTTTTTTTGAGTGTGGCCATGCCTCACCCCTTGAATAATTGACATAACAGTACATCCTATCCGACATTAGTGGTGTGGTAGTTATGTGGCTCCAGGTGTTGGGTAACTCCAGTTCCCAGCATGATGTGCAACATAAATGTAGAGATTGTTTTGTTAATAGTGTGTGAGGCCATGCGGATGCATGCTTTACAAACATAGCTGTAGGCCTATAATTTGTACAGCAATGTCCTAAATTTAAAATAGTAAGGAGTGCTTAAGCCACAACAATGTCATAACCCTTAAATAGCACAGCCTAATTGTGAGGTTAGAGGACAGTCCCCCAAAACCAAAGTACCAATTGGGATACAGCATACATTCATCCAAGAAGGAGTAATTTAATTAATGTTATTTACTATGTACAGTATGTGTGTGTTAACATATTATTTTTTAGTACTGTGTTTACAGCAGACCCATCTTCAATGTAGTTTAAAAATGTATGTGGCCTTCACACATAACTCTGAACTTTTTATTATGTACAAATACAACAAACATTTGTGTATGTTATATATAAATTTTTTTTTTTATCCCTTCACTACAGACACTGAACAGCAGCAGGAGGAGGTGGCAGCCCTCATGCGGGAGATCGTCCTGACCCTCCTGTATTTACAAATCCTTTTTGGCCTTCTGGAGGCCCGCATTTAATTTATTTTTATCCCCCCCCCCCTTATTATTTTTGTTCATAATAAAAGTTTAAGTTCAGATAGAAGTTGCCTGTGTTTTTAATAATAAATATGTTAGAGGGCTTGTAAGGGTAGGTACATACAGATGTGTAATGTAAGTTATATTTGTAATTTGAGGTGAGGGGTAATGATTGATGTGTGAATGTGTGTGTTTTTGAGTAAAATAACACATAGTGAAAATGCATGAATGTTTAATGTTGTTAGATTAAAACATCACACATAACATCAGGGTAGGTATACATGTTACACATTTTGGACAAACTAATTATGGACATAATTTAGTACATATACAGAAACACCAACATAACTTGATTTAAAAGTAACAGCAATATGGGGACACATAGATAGTGATTAAAATGCCACATTAGAACATAACAAATATACATGTAATGAGGGTTAAAATGTTGTTTTATTAGGTCTTTATTAAGGTAGACAATTGAGTTAATAGAAAACAATAATTGAATAACAAATAGATTAATTAATCAATTGTCAGAATTGTAGTTGAAAGGCAAGATTTGCAGGTCCATATATGTGAAGGGTATGCCAGCGTACACGGACGTACGCTCACTCTCACGAGCGGTGACATAAGCTGAGTTTTCCATTGAAAACAATAGGGACCCGTCCGTGCAAGCTGGCGTACGCTCAGATCTCCGCAAGAAGTCGTTGGGAAGACGGACGAAAGACGTCCGTAAACGGCGACGTACGCTCAGTTGTACGCCAGTTGTCGGAGTGTAAGGGCTGGCCCGTCCGCGTACGTTGCCGTACGCTCATTTGTACGCCACTCCCCTTCTACGTTGTTTCTGCCCGTACGTAAGCGGCTGATTTGTGGGTGGACTTAACTCCAACGGCCGCGTACGGCTAGCGTACGTTAATAGTGAACGTACGCACGTTTGGCCGCACCGATCAGAATAAGGCCCATAGTGCCTTATTCTGGTTAGGTTGGTGAAACGTACGTACAGTCCGTTTCACCGTACGTTTCCCCTATGCGGACGGTGAGCGTAAGTCCGCCCACAGAACAGCCGCACATGGACGGTCACAAACACCGATAAAGGGGAGTGGCGTACACTTGAGCGTACGCCACCGTGTACGGATGGATCTCCCCTCAGCCACCGTTAACTGGCGTACATCAGAGCGTACGCCACCGTATACGGACGGATCTTCTCCGTTTTCACACCGACACCTTCCGTATATCTGAGCGTACGTCACAGTGCAAGTAGAAATTGAGTCCAAAAACATCCTTGTTGCTCTTAGATGTGGTTTATGTGTCTTTTTTAATATAAAAAACTTGTATGTTACAGTGAAAAAGTTGACACATGTTGACTTCTGTGAATTGAGTGTCCTGGTATTAAAGTATACCAAAACACTTTCTGAATGGGTATAGATGGTTATAAAATAACTACCTTGACATATATCAGCAGGTCTTAGAATAAATCGTATCTAAAATTAAACCAACCTTTACATGTTGAAGTTTAGAAAGATATGCTTCCAATCTGTTTGAGGGCTGCGTGTGGCTTGCAGGTAGTGAAATAATGGTTTTCACTTAATAGTAGAGATGTGCGGCGGCCACTTTTTCGGGTTTTGGTTTTGGATCTGGATCTCCCTTCGTGTTTTGGATCTGGATTGGTTTTGGCAAAACCACCCTTGTGGGTTTTGGTTTTGGATCTGGATTTTTGTGAAAAAATGCTAAAAATGGCTAAAATAACAGAATTTGGGCCTTTTTTTGCCCCTAAAGTATTATTAACCTCAATAACATTAGTTTCCACTCATTTCTAGTCAATTTTGATCACTTCACAGCTTACAAAATTGTTTTCATTTACTGTAGTTGGGCCAAAAGGGTATACCGAGGTAGCTGGATGACTAAGCTAAGCGAAAGCAGTCGGCATCACATACTTGTGGACCTTACACTTCCAACCTGGCAGAGCGGCACTGCAGGGGCAGACAGGGTGGCAGTTTAATAAACTATCCCAAAAAAAGAGAACTGCTCCAAACAGCAAATACAAAGAGGTATCGGCCTTGTCATGACTGGTGGTAGCAGCTTCAGCACTCCCACTATTTCCTCCTCCATCATCCTCCAAAAATGTGTTTTTTTTTTATTTATTACTTTTATTTCTTTTTCTTACTTTACACTGGACACAGCCTGTCACACTGGACACAGCCCCTTGGACACTGGACACTGCCCCTGGACACTGGACACAGCCTGTCACCCTGGACACAGCCCCTGGACAATGGACACAGCCTCTGGACACAGCTCCTGTACACTGGACACAGCCGTCACACTGGACACAGCCCCTGGACAATGGACACAGCCGTCACACTGGACACAGCCTCTGGACACCGCCCCTGGACACAGCTCCTGTACACTAGACAATGGATATATGTCACGCTGGACACTGGATATATGCCGTCACACAATGGTTAGATGTCACGCTGGACACTGGATATATGCCGTCACACTGGACAGAGGATATATGTCGTCACACTGGACACAGGATATATGTCGTCACACTGGACACTGGATATATGTCGTCACAGTGGACACAGGATATATGTCGTCACACTGGACACAGGATATATGTCGTCACACTGGACACTGGATATATGTCGTCACACTGGACACTGGATATATGTCGTCACACTGGACACTGGATATATGTCGTCACACTGGACAATGGATATATGTCACGCTGGACACAGGATATATGCCGGCACACATTACATGTCACACTGGACACAGGATATATGTTGTGACTTGTGATACTGGACACAGGATATATTGTCGTCACACTGGCCACTGGCTATATGTCGTCACACTGGACACAGGATATATGTCGTCACACTGGACACAGGATATATGTCGTCACACTGGACACTGGATATATGTCGTCACAGTAGACACAGGATATATGTCGTCACACTGGACAATGGATATATGTCACGCTGGACAATGGATATATGCCGGCACACATTACATGTCACACTGGACACAGGATAAATGTTGTGACTTGTGAACGGGACACAGGATATATTGTCGTCACACTGGCCACTGGATATATGTCGTCACACTGGACACAGGATATATGTCGTCACACTGGACACAGGATATATGTCGTCACACTGGACACAGGATATATGTTGTCACACTGGACACTGGATATATGTCGTCACAGTGGACACAGGATATATGTCGTCACACTGGACAATGGATATATGTCACGCTGGACACAGGATATATGTCGTCACACTGGACACAGGATACAGTATATGTCGTCACACTGGACACAGAATGTGTCGTCAGTCGTCACACAGGACAGGACACAGGATATATGTCGTGAGTGACTCGTGACACTGGACAATGGATAAGATATAGGCCGTCACACTGGACACAGCCCCTTGTATTAATGCTGCCCCTGTACACAGTGTACTACTCAGCAGCACTGCAGACCCTGCGTGTGAGCACTGCAGCACTGAGTTAGTTAGTTAAATCACAAAAAAAAACACAGGGTTCAGGGCTAAATAAAATAAATCACAACACAGGGCTTAGGGCTAAATAAATCACAACAGGGCACGGGCCACAGGACAGCCCCTGGACAGTGGACACTACAGCCCCTGCGTGTGAGCACTGCAGCACCTAGTTAGCTAAATCACACTACAGGGCTCAGGCCTATAAACAGTCACTGACTCTCAAGTCTACAACACAGGGCAGTGAGGGCAGGTCACAGAGCACAGCACAGCACGGAGCACATGGCACGGAGCACAGCACAGGGCAGTGAGGGCAGGTCACGGAGCACAGCATGGAGCACATGGCACGGAGCACAGCACAGGGCAGTGAGGGCACAGGTCAGGTCACGGAGCACATGGCACAGAGCACAGCACGGAGCACACAGAGCTTCCCAACCACCCTCTTCCCTCTCCAAGATTGGAGTGAAGATGGCGGGCGCGCGGGCGTCTTTTATAAGATCCCGCGAGAATCCGACAGCGCGATGATGACGTTCGGCCTCGTTATTGGTCCGAAATTCAGGCGGGAACTCCCGAGCCGGCTCGGATCTGGCCCGGATCCCCGATATTCGGATCCGTCGGATCTCGGGGATCCGGACCCGCTCATCTCTACTTAATAGGCTGCAGCATTGCTTATTACATTCAGGTGTAGTAATCAGCGTTAATTAGCAGACCCAGGCGTCCGCTTTCATGCGGTATCTCTAGGGGTGGTCTGGAGCTATCTTTGGCGTCTGCCTGTTTTTGGGCCAAAATGCACGGTGCGTTCACCGATCGAGGCGGTTGTGGCACCGTGCATTTTGTGTGCACACCCCCGTGTACGCCCATGTTTACGCCCAGTTTTCCTCATTATTCCGCTCCCATAAAAAACGCCCACATGCCGCCCACAATGACTGTGCTCTTGCTGACAGGTTTTTTCGCACGGAGAGACCCGTCCGTGAGCGGTGTGCAGTCGCCGCACATGCGCATTGGGAAAGCTACGCATGCACAGATGAAAAAATAACCCCGATCCGCCCGTATACGGTCCCACCGTACCAAGCAGAATAAACCCCATAGTTACATAGTTACATAGTAGGTGAGGCTGAATAAAGACTTGTGTCCATCTGGTTCAACCTATGTTTATAGTAGCTTATCCCTTGTTGTATAGTATGTTCTGATATTTTTAAGACAGATTGTTACTTATTCATACCCGTGGATGTTTTTAACCAATAAATGTTTATCCAAACTTATTTTAAATGTATTTATAGTGTCTGCCGACACCACTTCTTCAGGAAGAGAGTTCCAAAGTTTGACTGCTCTGACTTTAAAGAATTTTTTTCTTCGAGATGAACAAAATCTTTTTTCTTCTAATCTAAACTTATGCCCCCTCATCCTAGATTCCTGTCTAGCAGAAAAAAGGGTGTTTGACAGTTCCTTATATTGGCCCCTGATATATTTGTACATGTTGAGCATGTCCCCCCTTAAATGTCTCTTCTCTAGTGTAAATAGTCTCAGTTTGCTTAATTTCTCCTTGTAGCTTAAAGTCTCCATTCCCCTAATAAGCTTAGTTGCTCTTCTTTGAATTTGTTCTAATTCTATGATGTCCTTTTATAGTACGGGGCCCAGAACTGCACTGCGTATTCGAGGTGCGGTCTAACCAATGATTTGTACAGAGGCATAATTACTTTTGAGTCCCTAGTTTCCATGCCCCTTTTAATACATGCTAGAGTTTTATTGGCCTTTTTTGGTGCTATATTACATTGAGCACTGCATCTCACTATACGTTTACTATTTATGTATTTGAAAAGCTTATTGGGGTTAGTTTTACTTTCAGTGGCGATGCGCTCTTCATAATCCCTTTTAGCTACTTTGATTGCCCCTTTGCAAATTTTGTTTGATTCTTTGTAATTGGTTGCTCTTTGTAGATGGTCGCTCACTATCGAATGATCCTTCCGTCTGAAAAGTAAGTCGATACTTTTCAGATGGCCGCTGTAGTCCAAATTCAGGGCGGGTGTTGACTTCATGTGATGTCACCCACCCACCCACCCCAAACAATCATCCCCACACCTGCGTTAGCCGGGGAACCCACAGCATTTTTATGGTGATGCCTAAAAAATGCTGACTGTTCCCCTGCTGCTCCCCCCCCCCCCCCCTTTCAACACTCCCTTCCCTACTATTACTGAGCCAATGCCTCAGTGATAGTAATACTCAACGAAGGTGTTCCTACAGAGGGTTTGCAAATGAGCATATTCTGGCGATTCCCTGGGCTGGCTGAGAGGCGCCCCATCTGTAGCTCCATGCTCTCCTCCTTGTTTCACTCCATACAGTCTGATTTTGCTAATTTACCAGAAGCATTTCTCCTCTTAGAGTTCCATAATGTAAAGGGATCTCAGGCCTATTTGTAGAACCCACTTATATTCTGAAGCGGCAGAAAGGTCAATGTATAGTCAGGGCCGCTGGATATAATGATAGTGGATCACTGCATGACCATTGCAAAATATTAAAAGGCATTTTAGCTTCCAAGGAAAAGGCTGCGAGCCGGAGAGGGAAGCTTCACTATGTATCGTTACATTTCTCGGGTAAAATAGGTCAGTTTCCGGGATGTTCTGGAATACTGTGTTTTCTTAGGTTGTATTTTTTATTTGATCTGAAACCAGATACTGTAACACCTTTATTGTACAAGTCTACGTGGGATATTCTCTTCGTATTTATATATAACAAAAGCAGCGCTACCTAAAGTGTGCTCCGATTGTTAAATATAAATTGACTGGAACATTTTGTTTCCCCCGGTACCCACTGACCAGAATAGGGTTAATGACACTAAAGGCCCCCATACACTATGCGATTTTGGGCCGATTTCATTAGATTCGGCACTTTGGGCCAATAACCGCAGGTGTGTGACATCCGATCCGATGCGCGGTCCCGTGCGCATCGGACCAGATCAGGGAGGTCGGAACGGTCAGCACATAAGATCACGTCCGACCTTCCTGTATAAATGCCTGACCGGGGGAGCAGTGGGGCGGTCATCATCATCATCTGTGGGACGCCGGGGCGTGCAGCGGGGGCGGCGAGTCCTTACCTGGCCAGGTGGTGAATGCAGATATCATCAGCGGAACGGGCAGTGCAGTGGCGGGCATTTGATTTTTAAAATAACCTGTCAAATGACTGCCCGTTCTCTGATTGGCTGAGAGATCGCTGCCCGCTAGTGAAAGCACTCGCCGCCCGCTGCACGCCCGCCCACCCCCTGCTCCTCACCACCCACTGCAGCTCCCCGTTACATGTGATAAATCGCAAACGATTTATCACATGTAAAAAATGGCCCATCAAGTGCCAAATTGTATGTGAGCCTCACGGGGAGCAGCTGGGCGGCTCACAGGAGAATTGGGTCCGACTTGTCCTAAGTACAAGTCGGCCTAATGTATGGGGGCCTTAACCGTTGGTCCAGGAATTTATTTGGGGCAGAATTAATGGAGTAAATGTACTTAGATGGGAGTTGTATTAAAGATGGGATGTTGCCCAGAGGAAACAATCAAATTCTATCTATTATCTTCTAGAAGGTGCTAAATAGATAATAAGTAGAATCTAATTGGTTGCCCAGAGCAACATCACATGTGAAATAGAAGTCTTATCTTAGTAAATTTACCCCAGTGTACGTTTTCTTGCAAGTCATAGTTATGTATCTACAATACAGATATGATTATATTAAAATGGCACAACTAAATATACTTAGTTGTTTGGTATGTTAGGGATCATTGTATAGTAATCACATGGAATACACGGATATATATCTGCCCATTTCTGGTTAAGTTTAATTAAATAAGTTACTGTAAATTAAACAGAGGACATAAAGTAATATTTGATAGATAGATAGATAGATAGATAGATAGATAGATAGATAGATAGATAGATAGATAGACAATATTGCATTCCTCCCAACATTGCCAGAAAAAGGAGCATAGCCTATGCCATAGGGGGTGTGGCCTAGCAGGGAATGCCATGGCTGCAGTCCAGAGTTTGCCATCACTAGGGGGCATGGCCAGTGCTGTTTAAGCCGCTGGCCATGCCCCTCTGCCTCTCTGAATAGATGCTGTGCACATGCCCACATTGTCTATTCCCCGCTCTGCAGCACCAGGCAGGGGGGATTCCCAACTGCCCACCCCCATCGCAGGACTCTGCCGAGCCCGGGCGGGATGCGGAACCGTCCCCAAAAAACGAGACTGTCTCACTAAAAGGTCAATATTAAAACAGCCCTCTTGGATAAGACTTCATATATAAGTTCATGTCTGTTTTTGTTTCTAAAAGATACCTGCACTTGTTAGGTGCCTCCGTCCTCTCCCAGTGGCTGGTGCTGATCCAATACAGTGCAGCTATTTCTGGAGTGCTTCTGGCAACAAGGAGGGATATAAAAGACCGGACGGTGCGGTAAATAAATCGTGTGGTTGACAGTTTGGTTACCTTCGGCGGCTTCCTCAGAACCACTGATTGCGTCAACCACGAGATTTATTGACTGCACCATCTGGTCTTTTATATCCCTCCTTGTCGCCGAGAAGCACTCCAGAAATAGCTGCACTGTATTGGATCAGCACCAGCAGCTGGGAGAGGACGGGGGCACCTATCAAGTGCAGGTATCTTTCATAAACAAAAACAGACATGAACTTATATATGAAGTCTTATCCAAGAGGGCTGTATTAATATTGACTTTTTAATAACTAACATCAAAGGCTACTAACAATAAGGCCTATTAACACGACAAAACCCACTGTTACTAATCCTCCTATATTTAATAATACTAGGACCCTTTTATGTTAAATGTTGTGTGTCTGTGTCTGGTGCTATTTGCCAATTATATTTTATTATTGTAGATGTTTTATGCTATCACTGGCCAGTGAATAATATTAAATAAATCAACATAACTAATGTTTACAATTGTCTAGCGCAGTGTTCTCTCTTTTTTTTTTAATGTAACACAAAGGGTTAAGCAGCCCTTTATAAACTGCAGCTGGAATTTTCACTTTTATCTTTTAAACCAAGCGCCTCATTTCAGTTTTTTTCTTCGTGTGCCCCGCTAGAAGCAGGACAGGACTGTACTGTGCAAACGTTTTAGGCAGGTGTGGGAAAAAGTGCTATTAAAAAAAAAAGTGTTAATAGCTTTATTTTAATCAATTTATGGTACTTGTTTCCTAGCACGGCCACAATCGCGGCCATCGGGTGTAATTTTTAGTGGCCTGCGACGCGACCGACGCAATGCCCCCGATTTTTCCATTGAAATGCATTGAAAACAGTGAAAATCGCGTCGGTCGGGTCGTATGCGGCAAAAAATGCTTAAATGGTCCACCCGCGATGGCCGTGATTTCCCCATAGGGAACAATGTTAAATGCCTCAATTTACCCGCGATGACCGCGATTTCCCATAGGAAACAATGTTAAATGGGTCAATTTACCAAAATCATCATAGGGAACAATGGTAAATGGGCCAGAAACCCCAAAAAACACCCCTGAACATTGACATGTCTCCCCAAAAGTATTTCACGCCACCCCGCGATCAACGTGAACCCGAAGCGTGGCGAGCGCAGCGAGCCCGCGAGGGGCGGCGGTACGCATCCTCCGACCTTTTCATACCCCCACTATCCACGTTGGCGTGGAGTTGAGAATAGAATAGTGTGGCGAGTGCAGCGAGCCCCGCGAGGGGACGCGGATACCTTCACAGGTAAACGCGTCCCTTCGCGGGCTTCACAGGTATCCGCGTCCCCTCGCGGGGCTCGCTGCGCTCGCCACGCTTCGGGCTCGGTGGCTCGCTGCGCTCGCCACACTATTCTATTCTCAACTCCATGCCGACGTGGATAGTGGGGGTATGAAAAGGTCGGAGGACGCATACCGCCGCCCCTCGCGGGCTCGCTGCGCTCGCCACGCTTCGGGTTCACGTTGATCGCGGGGTGGCGTAAACTACTTTTGGGGGGACATTTCAATGTTCAGGGGTGTTTTTGGGCCATTTACCATTGTTCCTATGATAATTTGGTTAAATTGAGCCATTTCACATTGTTTCCTATGGGAAATCGTGGTCATCGCGGGTAAATTGAGGCATTTAACATTGTTCTCTATGGGGAAATCGCACCCGATTTTTTAGTGCATGCGATGGCCGCGATGCCCACGATTTTACACCCGATGACTACGATCATGATCGTTGTGGCCGTGCTAGGAAACAAGTACCCAATTTATAAAATGCAAACGGAATGAACAGAAGAGAAATCTAAATCAAATCACTAATTGGCGTGACCACCCTTTGCCTGCAAAACATTTTGACCAGTGCTTCTAGGTCAGGCATGTCCAAACTGTGGCCCTCCAGCTGTTGGGAAACTAAACATCCCAGCATGCCTTGCCATAGTTTTAGCAGTCCCTAATAGCAAAACTGTTGCAAGGCATGATGGAACTTGTAGTTTCACAACAGCTGGAGGGTCATAGTTTGTACATGCCTGTTCTAGGTAGACCTGCACACAGATTTTTGAAGAAACTTGGCATACATCTTGGAGAACTAACCACAGATCTTCTGTGGGATTGCTCGAATCCTTGTGTCTCTTAGGGCCTTATTCTAGTTCCCTCTTTCTGACAAAATCCTTCTTAGATGGACAAAACCATGTGCACTGCAGGTGGGGCAGATGTAACATGTGCAGAGAGAATTAGATTTGGGTGAGTTATTTTGTTTCTGTGCAGGGTAAATACTAGCTGATTTATTTTTACACTGCAATATAGATCTCACTTTGAAGTAAAACCCCACCCAAATATAATTCTCTTTGCACAACTTACATCTGTCCCACCTGCAGTGCACATGGTTTTGTCCATCTAAGAAGGATTTTGTCAGAAAGAGTGAACTAGAATAAGGTCCCCAGTGCACTGCAGGTGGGGCAGATGTAACTTGTGCAGAGAGAATTAGATTTGGGTGGGGTTTTACTTCAAAGTGAGATTTGTATTGCAGTGTAAAAATAAAGCAGCCAGTATTTACCCTGCACAGAAACAAAATAACTCACCCAAATCAAATTCTCTCTGCACATTTTACAGCTGCCCCCCCTGCAGTGCACATGGTTTTATCCATCTAAGAAGGATTTTGTCAGAAAGAGTGAACTAGAATAAGGCCCTCAATGTAATCCCAGACAGACTTGGTGGCTTTATCACCATTTCCTGGACTCCTAGTTCTTCTTCACGCTGAAGATAGTTCTTAATGACATTGGCTGTATGTTTGGGGTCATTTTCCTTCTGCAGAATAATTTTTGAGCCAATCGATCGCCTCCCTGATGGTATTGCATGATGGATAAGTACCTACATGTATTTCTCAGTATTGAGGACATCATTAATCCTGACCCAATCACCAACCTTGTCAGCTGGGATGCCGCATCAACCTTGTCAAGGAAATGCCAACATGTTTCACTGTTTACACTCATTATTGAACCACACTCCAGCCCTTAGGGGAACAAACTGCATTCTGGTAAAATGGATGCATTTTTTCCATGAAGACCACTTCAGGCCAAACTTCTCCAAACAACAGATGGGTGTACCTGGGTCTTGTTGGTTTCTGTGAGTTCTAAACTGATGGCACTGCTGGACTTCTTTCAATTTCAAAGAGAAGTAAGCAGGAAGTGTCTTCGATCTGATGCAGTACAGATTAAGTCGTTCTCGTTAGAGCAGCTCCCAGCACGACTATCGCCATTGCTGTCCAGCACCGTGCACCATGAATAGGGCATGTGGGCATGAAATGCGCGCACGCCCCATTCTTTTTATCACTCCCAGTAGCCCTGCATCGGAGCCCCTGCTCCCTGCCCATGTCCCTGAATCTTGCTCCCCATTCTGAAGCACTGAAGCAACCGGAGCTGTGCCTGCCTGCCCACCCAGCTGAAGTACAGGTACAGTGGGACACGCGAGCGAGTGAGATGCTTGCGGTTCCCGCCATCCGCCAACTCCACCAACTCTGCTAGAAAATGAGACATGGTGAGCTAGCGGGCTGGCTGAGGCTGGCTCCTTCTGTAGGTTTCCTTGATCGGCCACTACATCTTCCGTCTTCAATGTTGCCCATTTATTTGTGCTTCTATAAAAGTGCAAAAAAACACAGGCCTGCTTTAAGACTTTGCTGAAGCAGTTATAAGTACCTTGTGTCTTGTTGCTATGCTCAGTATTGCCATGGTGTTTGACCTGTTTTATAAAAATATCTTCCACAACTTCAGTTTGTAGTATAGTTTGGCTGTTCCTCATTCAGTTTTAAGCCTTCTATATAGCTGTTACTGTTTCAGTTATTGACTGTGTTTCAACCTATGTAAAAAATGAGGACCGTTATCATATTTGGTATGATTGGATAACCATACATCTGACCATAATCCTACAACAATATGGTAATGATGCCAGGGGGTAAAAGAAGTCCAAATGTTGCTTATCTGTTCTGGCGCTTGCATCTAAAGATGCAGTATCGGATCACCATCGAGACCATCGGTCATAGCATCAGTCTTCTGATTAAGGTAAAACTGCATTAGAAGGAGTAGCTACTGGCCTCAATATTGCCATAAAATCAAGGTGACACTCAACCCCGAAACAGCCACAGGCTGCCAATCAATCTTGACCAATCAGGGCACTGCGACCAGTATTATCGAAGCAGATGCACACTGTGGCTCCGATGTATGCGCAGTTCCAAAAACATTAGTCAGCTGCAACGGATTCAGGACTTGCCCAAGAGGATATTGGGCCTAATTCAGACTAGATCACAAAACATATTTTTTCTCTAATGGACAAAACCATGCTGCACTACAGGTGGAGCAGATGTAACATGTGCAGGGAGATTTAGATTTGGGTGAGGTGTTGAAACTGAAATCTAAATTGCAGTGTACAAGTAAAGCAGCCAGTATTGACCCTGCACAGAAACAAAATAACTCACCCAAATCTAACATGTTACATCTGCCCCACCTGCAGCGCAGCATGGTTTTGTCCATTAGAAAAAAAAATGTGTTTTGCGATCTTGTTTGAATTAGGTTAAGTTTTGACTCTTCCCACCCAACACCATGGCCAGAAAAAAAACTTTGGCAAGGTTGATAAATACAGTACAGATGGAGCCGGCGTTGTCTTTGCAGGGGATGGTGGCAGAATCGCCAGCCGCCATCCCCCGCCAGCCGCCATCTGCTCTGCGAAAGGGGACGCGCGCGCACGAGATGAGCGCGCGTCCCCTTCCGACGGCCCTTCCCCCGGGTCCCCGCAAGCTTGCCGGCGGTCACCCGGGGTCCCCACCGCCTCCCCGCTCCCCCCACCGCCTCCCCTAACCCTGTCCGTCTCCCTGAAGCGGAGACGGACAGGGTTCCCGTCGCCCCGCCGCCCGGAAACCGAGACGTGCCTGTGCGCGTGAGACGCACGTGCGTCTCAGTCAGATGGAGCGCCGGGCTGCTGGTGGATCGGCCAGTGGAGACCGTCTGGTGATTCGCCAGCAAGAGGGAGCCCGGCTCCATTTGTATATGGCTCGAAAAGCTTTAAATCCCAACAGACGTTAGGCAAAACCTAAGAAATATAAAAAAACTCCATTGATCCCGAAACCATATACAGTACCAGATGTAAATCAGTGTATACAAAACTAAAGAAAAGAGTCAATACAAACACAATAAACATTCATGCCACAAATGTTCTTTTATTAACTGTTGCATTAAAAAAACCAACAGTGATTTATAAAGTTATTTTTTAAACTAAACTTTTAATTAAGATTCATTAAGGATGATGATAACTGACTGTTAGTTTATTGTAATATCGCCTGACTACTTTTTGATGGATACCACAGACACGGATCACCTGCCTCTTACATCCCCGGGAACATCTGTACACTTCCATGCAGCCACCCGCTAAGCCGGACTATATTAAGAAACCCATTAAATCATCTTTGAAAAGAAAATGAAAATCAGAGAGAGGCGAAAATAAGGACCCAGTGTTTGTGTTTTTAAAAGTCCTGCAGGGACTGGCAGTATGTGCCTCTGATATCACACTGTGCGTACGGACCTAATTCATTGTGCGATGCTCTGCAGGGGGATAAGTGGACATCAGCATAAAACCCTCGTCCGTCTCCGAATTTATCTGCAAAACACCCTTTAGGGGGAAATAAAGGAACAATACATTATTTGTCTGATACAAACCGTGTGTTATATTTGTGCATTCCCTGTTCCTCTCGCCCCCTTACCTCTGATTATTTCTGTTTTGTTTTGGTTACATAACCGCGTTGGAAAAGCCCACATGAGGAATAATGATTAATTACCGGTGTGGATTCATTATTTTGTACCCCCGCTGCCCGTCGCATACTGGCGGTGGGAGGCGTCAGGCAGTTTTTCCATTGGGACGGCTCTCTGCTAAAGCCTCTTGAGCAGTACGGCTTCTGCTCTGCTGGAAATGCTGTAATTGGCCATAAACCAAGGCTTACCCATTCTGTGTGTATTGGAGATGGCACTGCCATTCACGGAACCGTGGCAGCCTGACTTGGCAGCTACACATTGCAAACCCCCTTCTTCTCCCGCTTCATGTTTCTCACAATCCTTGTTTATTTCCTCCCGTCCCAACTGGTATTCTCTAATTGAGGCCTCCCCGGTTTTATCTCGCAGCCTGCAGCAAACAAGCTAGCGTTCTGAGCCCACAACTTTCTGTTCATTTCTATAATCTCTTCAATGAAAGGAAATAGGAACTTTCTTGTACTTCCAAGTAAACTCGTCTTCGTTTTCCTAGAGGGGTGTATTGCCAGAAGGCATCAGAATTGCAGATATTTTTGGCTTCAACATCATTGGGATATGATTAGATTGTACTTACATAGTTTATATAATCATCATTGTAATGTTAATTCAGCATCTATCAATGTAGTCTGATTCCCCAATGCCCCCACTCCTTCCCTTTATCTTTTAGAATGTAAGCTCTTGCAATGCAGAGATGTCCCTCCCATTTCTATAATCTCAGCCAACTGGTTTGGCTCATCTTTATTTACTATACTGTACGTCGGTGTATGCCTACATTTGTCAAGTGTCATTATTATTCCCATCATTGTGTTAGAGTTATTTTTGCTCCTGTTTCTTACAATGTGTATTTGTTTATCCTGTTGATCGGTTTATCCTGTTTTGTGTTATGAACCACAGCAAACTTGTGGTGTTTATTATAATAATATTAAAATATGAATACCTACAGTATATTGTATATAAATAATCCTAGAAATCTTGTAATGACAATAAGTTGTATATTTTAGTTCCTCGCTATTGGGGTAAAGGGACTTGTTCTGGTTCACTCATTCTGGCAAATTAGATGGACAAAACCATGTGCACTGCAGGTGGGGTAGATGTAACTTGTGCAGAGACAGTTAGATTTTGACAGAAGGAGTGAACCAGAACAAGGTCCAAAGTTACTAAGATGGGAGTTTTATTGAAGATGGGATGTTGCACTTTAAGAGAGAAGGGGGCCTGAGTGCAGAATCTGTGTGGGGTCCCTCCAATCCGCACTGTAGTAGACTCTGGCATATGCACAAGTCTCCATAAACATGGCGTCTGCTATATCCAGAGACTAAAATCAGTACAGCGAATCTGCGGTGGCCATTTTGCTGGTGAATTTTGCTGCAAAGGCAGTGATCTGCGCAGGACTCCGGAGAGATAAGTATTAAAACATGTTTGCAGTGTGTGCAGTGCGGGCCCCCCTGGGATCAATAGCTATGTGTCTGGCTCAGGGCCGGCAAAATACTGTAGATAGGGCCCCACCACCACCACCACACACACTGGCTCATAGACATGATACACTATACATTGCCCAATAGCCACACACACACACACACACACACACACACACACACACACAGTCACACACACTGCCCCATAGATATATATTCACTCACACACACACAGACCCAGACACACACACACACACTGCCCCATAGACAGACAAACACTTCCGCATAGACGCACACACTGCCCTATAGCAGGGTTGGCTACCCTCCCGCATTGGCCAGGAGGGTCCCGAAAATCAGGTCCCCCCGAATCTCCCCAGTCGCCTCATTAAATTACCACGATATGTGGCTTTGGGATGCGGTCATTCGTCAGACTGCATTTAGGTCTACAGTCATTAGGTCGACCCCACTAGGTCGACTGACAGGAAGGTCGACCTGACTTAAGGTCGACATGGGCCAAGGTCGACATGACTTAAGGTCGAATTTGCATAAAGGTCGACATGAGGAAGGTCGACTGGTCATAAGGTCGACATGGGTTTTTCACTGTTTTTTGAGCCGACATGTGCCGACAGGCGGTATTTCATGCCCTACCATCCACTAGGGCGTGGTGGGAGAATAAAATAGTGTGCCGAGCGCAGCGAGGCACCGTGCCCGAAGCATCGCGAGCGAAGCGAGCGATGCGAGGGTCCGATTCTCATTGCCAACTGTGTCCATGTCGACTGTGTCGACATTCGGATAAAAAAACAGTAAAAAACCCATGTCGACCTTATGACCAGTCGACCTTCCTCATGTCGACCTTTATGCAAATTCGACCTTAAGTCATGTCGACCTTGTCCCATGTCGACCTTAAGTCAGGTCGACCTTCCTGCCAGTCGACCTAGTGGGGTCGACCTAATGACTGTAGACCTAAATGCAGTCTGACGAATGATCCCATTCTGTGGCTTTTCTGTTGCTGCTAATATGCAAATAGAACCTTTTTAGTCCCGCCCACTCTCGGGGTCCCCACGAATCAGGGGATTTGCAAAGCTGAGGGCAGGGCTTGATGACATATACATCATGCTGCTTCTTCTCCTGGAATGGAGACTTTGAAAGTATGCCCCATAGACACACACATACACACAAAAGCACACTGCCCCATATACACAAATAAACACACACATACACAAAACTGCCTGCACCCACCCTAGCAGCTCCATAATATTAATATGTCACAACGTTATAGTAAGTATGCATTGGGGAGTTGGTGGTAGACTGCTTTTGTTGAAGTACAATTGCAGCAGTATCTCATACTTGCCTACTTTATAGAGAGTTTGTAGTAGAATTTTGCACAGTGCCACATTGAGGGGGCGTGTCATGCTCCACCCATAGGGCGTGTCTAGTTCAGTATATGGAAGACATGTGGTGCAGATGCACACTCCATATTATTAATCAAATTCAATCAATAATAGAGGTTCTTGGTATATTCATTGGCCAAGAAATATTTGCCCACCAACCAGCTTCACGGTAACCTCATTTCTGGTGGGTCCCTAATACTAAGAATCTGGGGCGCGGAACCCCAAAAAAGCCAGCATAAGCCAGTCACCCCAGGGCAGCACACAAGTGAAAAACTAAGCTATAAATGTGTGTTAATAAGAAAGAAGCAGGAGCTAGAGGTTAAAAAGTGTAGTGCTAGGAAGTATAATATTAGTGAAAATAAATAGTGCTAAATAAATGTTAGGGTGTACCACCCCGAAAGCAACTCGGTTATACCAACCCAAGGGGAGCCGCGCCCCAAATCCATCTCCAAGACTAGCAATTAGTGTAAATTTTTAGGTCTTACCTTCATTGTGCCCTCAGTTTGCAGTCTGTGGCTACCAGGGACCAAACTGGTGAACTAATGTTCAGATCAGGTGGGCGGGGTGCTACTCTAAGTTGAAGGAGTCCCAACCTTCAGGTGTACAGAATGTTAGCTTAGGGGGGGGGATCTTAGAATGCACACCCGATTTACATGAGGTGCTATCATGCTGGGACTTGTAGTTCTGCAAAGAAAGACATGTGGTGCAGATGCACACTCCATATTATTAATCAAATTCAATCAATAATAGAGGTTCTTGGTATATTCATTGGCCAAGAAATATTTGCCCACCAACCAGCTTCACGGTAACCTCATTTCTGGTGGGTCCCTAATACTAAGAATCTGGGGCGCGGAACCCCAAAAAAGCCAGCATAAGCCAGTCACCCCAGGGCAGCACACAAGTGAAAAACTAAGCTATAAATGTGTGTTAATAAGAAAGAAGCAGGAGCTAGAGGTTAAAAAGTGTAGTGCTAGGAAGTATAATATTAGTGAAAATAAATAGTGCTAAATAAATGTTAGGGTGTGCCACCCCGAAAGCAACTCGGTTATACCAACCCAAGGGGAGCCGCGCCCCAAATCCATCTCCAAGACTAGCAATTAGTGTAAATTTTTAGGTCTTACCTTCATTGTGCCCTCAGTTTGCAGTCTGTGGCTACCAGGGACCAAACTGGTGAACTAATGTTCAGATCAGGTGGGCGGGGTGCTACTCTAAGTTGAAGGAGTCCCAACCTTCAGGTGTACAGGTGTACACAATGTTAGCTTAGGGGGGGGGGGGGATCTTAGAATGCACACCCGATTTACATGAGGTGCTATCATGCTGGGACTTGTAGTTCTGCAAAGAAAGACATGTGGTGCAGATGCACACTCCATATTATTAATCAAATTCAATCAATAATAGAGGTTCTTGGTATATTCATTGGCCAAGAAATATTTGCCCACCAATCAGCTTCACGGTAACCTCATTTCTGGTGGGTCCCTAATACTAAGAATCTGGGGCGCGGAACCCCAAAAAAGCCAGCATAAGCCAGTCACCCCAGGGCAGCACACAAGTGAAAAACTAAGCTATAAATGTGTGTTAATAAGAAAGAAGCAGGAGCTAGAGGTTAAAAAGTGTAGTGCTAGGAAGTATAATATTAGTGAAAATAAAGTGCTAAATAAATGTTAGGGTGTGCCACCCCGAAAGCAACTCGGTTATACCAACCCAAGGGGAGCCGCGCCCCAAATCCATCTCCAAGACTAGCAATTAGTGTAAATTTTTAGGTCTTACCTTCATTGTGCCCTCAGTTTGCAGTCTGTGGCTACCAGGGACCAAACTGGTGAACTAATGTTCAGATCAGGTGGGCGGGGTGCTACTCTAAGTTGAAGGAGTCCCAACCTTCAGGTGTACAGAATGTTAGCTTAGGGGGGGGGGATCTTAGAATGCACACCCGATTTACATGAGGTGCTATCATGCTGGGACTTGTAGTTCTGCAAAGAAAGACATGTGGTGCAGATGCACACTCCATATTATTAATCAAATTCAATCAATAATAGAGGTTCTTGGTATATTCATTGGCCAAGAAATATTTGCCCACCAACCAGCTTCACGGTAACCTCATTTCTGGTGGGTCCCTAATACTAAGAATCTGGGGCGCGGAACCCCAAAAAAGCCAGCATAAGCCAGTCACCCCAGGGCAGCACACAAGTGAAAAACTAAGCTATAAATGTGTGTTAATAAGAAAGAAGCAGGAGCTAGAGGTTAAAAAGTGTAGTGCTAGGAAGTATAATATTAGTGAAAATAAATAGTGCTAAATAAATGTTAGGGTGTGCCACCCCGAAAGCAACTCGGTTATACCAACCCAAGGGGAGCCGCGCCCCAAATCCATCTCCAAGACTAGCAATTAGTGTAAATTTTTAGGTCTTACCTTCATTGTGCCCTCAGTTTGCAGTCTGTGGCTACCAGGGACCAAACTGGTGAACTAATGTTCAGATCAGGTGGGCGGGGTGCTACTCTAAGTTGAAGGAGTCCCAACCTTCAGGTGTACAGAATGTTAGCTTAGGGGGGGGGGATCTTAGAATGCACACCCGATTTACATGAGGTGCTATCATGCTGGGACTTGTAGTTCTGCAAAGAAAGACATGTGGTGCAGATGCACACTCCATATTATTAATCAAATTCAATCAATAATAGAGGTTCTTGGTATATTCATTGGCCAAGAAATATTTGCCCACCAACCAGCTTCACGGTAACCTCATTTCTGGTGGGTCCCTAATACTAAGAATCTGGGGCGCGGAACCCCAAAAAAGCCAGCATAAGCCAGTCACCCCAGGGCAGCACACAAGTGAAAAACTAAGCTATAAATGTGTGTTAATAAGAAAGAAGCAGGAGCTAGAGGTTAAAAAGTGTAGTGCTAGGAAGTATAATATTAGTGAAAATAAATAGTGCTAAATAAATGTTAGGGTGTACCACCCCGAAAGCAACTCGGTTATACCAACCCAAGGGGAGCCGCGCCCCAAATCCATCTCCAAGACTAGCAATTAGTGTAAATTTTTAGGTCTTACCTTCATTGTGCCCTCAGTTTGCAGTCTGTGGCTACCAGGGACCAAACTGGTGAACTAATGTTCAGATCAGGTGGGCAGGGTGCTACTCTAAGTTGAAGGAGTCCCAACCTTCAGGTGTACAGAATGTTAGCTTAGGGGGGGGGGATCTTAGAATGCACACCCGATTTACATGAGGTGCTATCATGCTGGGACTTGTAGTTCTGCAAAGAAAGACATGTGGTGCAGATGCACACTCCATATTATTAATCAAATTCAATCAATAATAGAGGTTCTTGGTATATTCATTGGCCAAGAAATATTTGCCCACCAACCAGCTTCACGGTAACCTCATTTCTGGTGGGTCCCTAATACTAAGAATCTGGGGCGCGGAACCCCAAAAAAGCCAGCATAAGCCAGTCACCCCAGGGCAGCACACAAGTGAAAAACTAAGCTATAAATGTGTGTTAATAAGAAAGACTCCTTCAACTTAGAGTAGCACCCCGCCCACCTGATCTGAACATTAGTTCACCAGCTTGGTCCCTGGTAGCCACAGACTGCAAACTGAGGGCACAATGAAGGTAAGACCTAAAAATTTACACTAATTGCTAGTCTTGGAGATGGATTTGGGGCGCGGCTCCCCTTGGGTTGGTGTAACCGAGTTGCTTTCGGGGTGGCACACCCTAACATTTATTTAGCACTATTTATTTTCACTAATATTATACTTCCTAGCACTACACTTTTTAACCTCTAGCTCCTGCTTCTTTCTTATTAACACACATTTATAGCTTAGTTTTTCACTTGTGTGCTGCCCTGGGGTGACTGGCTTATGCTGGCTTTTGTGGGGTTCCGCGCCCCAGATTCTTAGTATTAGGGACCCACCAGAAATGAGGTTACCGTGAAGCTGGTTGGTGGGCAAATATTTCTTGGCCAATGAATATACCAAGAACCTCTATTATTGATTGAATTTGATTAATAATATGGAGTGTGCATCTGCACCACATGTCTTTCTTTGCAGAACTACAAGTCCCAGCATGATAGCACCTCATGTAAATCGGGTGTGCATTCTAAGATCCCCCCCCCCCCCTAAGCTAACATTGTGTACACCTGTACACCTGAAGGTTGGGACTCCTTCAACTTAGAGTAGCACCCCGCCCACCTGATCTGAACATTAGTTCACCAGTTTGGTCCCTGGTAGCCACAGACTGCAAACTGAGGGCACAATGAAGGTAAGACCTAAAAATTTACACTAATTGCTAGTCTTGGAGATGGATTTGGGGCGCGGCTCCCCTTGGGTTGGTATAACCGAGTTGCTTTCGGGGTGGCACACCCTAACATTTATTTAGCACTATTTATTTTCACTAATATTATACTTCCTAGCACTACACTTTTTAACCTCTAGCTCCTGCTTCTTTCTTATTAACACACATTTATAGCTTAGTTTTTCACTTGTGTGCTGCCCTGGGGTGACTGGCTTATGCTGGCTTTTTTGGGGTTCCGCGCCCCAGATTCTTAGTATTAGGGACCCACCAGAAATGAGGTTACCGTGAAGCTGGTTGGTGGGCAAATATTTCTTGGCCAATGAATATACCAAGAACCTCTATTATTGATTGAATTTGATTAATAATATGGAGTGTGCATCTGCACCACATGTCTTTCTTTGCAGAACTACAAGTCCCAGCATGATAGCACCTCATGTAAATCGGGTGTGCATTCTAAGATCCCCCCCCCCCCCCCCCCCTAAGCTAACATTGTGTACACCTGTACACCTGAAGGTTGGGACTCCTTCAACTTAGAGTAGCACCCCGCCCACCTGATCTGAACATTAGTTCACCAGTTTGGTCCCTGGTAGCCACAGACTGCAAACTGAGGGCACAATGAAGGTAAGACCTAAAAATTTACACTAATTGCTAGTCTTGGAGATGGATTTGGGGCGCGGCTCCCCTTGGGTTGGTATAACCGAGTTGCTTTCGGGTGGCACACCCTAACATTTATTTAGCACTATTTATTTTCACTAATATTATACTTCCTAGCACTACACTTTTTAATCTCTAGCTCCTGCTTCTTTCTTATTAACACACATTTATAGCTTAGTTTTTCACTTGTGTGCTGCCCTGGGGTGACTGGCTTATGCTGGCTTTTTTGGGGTTCCGCGCCCCAGATTCTTAGTATTAGGGACCCACCAGAAATGAGGTTACCGTGAAGCTGGTTGGTTGGCAAATATTTCTTGGCCAATGAATATACCAAGAACCTCTATTATTGATTGAATTTGATTAATAATATGGAGTGTGCATCTGCACCACATGTCTTTCTTTGCAGAACTACAAGTCCCAGCATGATAGCACCTCATGTAAATCGGGTGTGCATTCTAAGATCCCCCCCCCCCCCCCCCTTAGTTCAGTATATGGAAAGATTCTGAAAAGAGATTGTGAACGGGGCACCTAGAAGCGTGGGTGTGTACTGCTACATCTGAGAGGAATCTTTTAAAATGACTTATATCCAAATGTAGATGATCCCCAAATCAGTTAGTAAGAGCTACTATACTTGGTAAACTGCAGGGAAATGGTGCTGATGATTCAATGTAACTGTTTCTGTCTATCATTCCTTTTTTTCTCCAAAAAATGTAACAGTGTAATGTGGGTTTGGTGAAATGAGGGAGATTGCTATACTAATGAGGGAGAGAGGGAGATTGCTGTTATTTCAGGGAGTCTCCTGCAGAATGCAGGAGGGGAGGTAACTATGATGTAGCAGTGTAATGTGGGCTAGGTGAAATGAGGGAGATTGCTATACTAATGAGGGAGAGAGGGAGATTGCTGTTATTTCAGGGAGTCTCCTGCAGAATGCAGGAGGGGAGGTAACTATGATGTAGCAGTGTAATGTGGGCTAGGTGACATGAGGGAGATTGCTAGACTAATGAGGGAGAGGGGGAGATTGCTGTTATTTCAGGGAGTCTCCTACAGAATGCAGGAGGGGAGGTAACTATGATGTAGCAGTGTAATGTGGGCTAAGTGACATGAGGGAGATTGCTAGACTAATGAGGGAGAGAGGGAGATTGCTGTTATTTCAGGGAGTCTCCTGCAGAATGCAGGAGGGGAGGCAACGATGCAGTATCTGTCTGATTCTAAGCTGTTTGGATCCTGCAGAAGGGACTAACATCAATAGCATAATGACATATTAGTAAATAAGCTGTTTACACTGAGAGATTGATTAAATATCTTAAACTTCCCCTATTTTACCAGTAAGTATTCCTCTGACAAATGACACCATGCATTGCTCATAGTCAGTAATGCACACCCGGGCTGTCTGCTAATACAGTGTTGTAAAATATCTTGCCAGAAAATGCTATAACAATAAGTCATTGTCTTTAATTTAGCTGCCCTATTAAAGTGCTTTATTATACCCTCCAAAGTTGATTAACTCAGTGGGATATTCCAGAGTTTATGAAGTTGAAGAAGTACAAGTTCTCTTCTGGCAAAGAAGCAAATGAAAAACCAACAACTTTCTCATTTATAATAACAATATAACAAAGCGCAGAGTTACAGTATATCTTTGGCTGGGCAGGCAGGAAGCTGGCGTCTCCTAAATATCCCAAGCAGCAGAAATGGGCATCATGTACTGTACTTGGCATTGCTCTCCCTATTATTGCCATTCACGTAGTAGTCCCCCCCCCCCCCCCCTGCAATTTATGGGGTATCCAGACCATACTTGCCTACCCTCAAATCGGGTCCCCCTCCCAACCCCCCCCCCCCCCCCCGAAAATGGGGGCAAGTCTCCCGCATTTTCCCCACAGCCCCCCCCCCCTTCCCCGCGGTATAAACCCCCAAATTTTGCTGGTCTGCGGGGAGGGGCGGGGCTAAAATGACGTGATTCGCTTCATTTCACGTCATTTTAGCCCCTCCCACCAAAACGTGGACCCGCAAATTGTTGCAGCTGCCAGTCATGGGGGCGGGGCTTAGTGACATCAGCCTCGCCCCACCCCCAAAACGTAGCCTCTTCCCGCCCCCCTCTCACTCCTCTCCGGGCTTTTCCAGGTCAACCGTTTCACCCTGTTGACCTTTTGACCCTGTCAACCTTTTGACTGTCAAATAATATGGTACCATACATTAGAATCTTAGTGACCCTAATGGATGCTAAATGGATCCCTGGTCTATGTCTGGCCATGGATCTCTGGAAAAATATGGAGCTTTGTACCAGAGAGAACGCAAAGGGCCTGATTCATGGGAGTGCAGCCCATCGCTGCTGCCTCATGCCCCCCCCCCCCCCCCGCCCGCACTGCTAGGTGCGGACTGGATAGCGAATAAGCATTTTGCAGTGCCCACTCACATCAAGCAGCTGCAGCTACACTTGTTCACCTTTCCGGGAGAGGGGGGGAGGCGGACCAAATTCTCAATTGGCAAATGGTGCATCGACACAGAAAGCTGCCGGCGGGTTGAATTTAGCGTGACACTATCTGCATCTCCTACTATGCTGGATTTCTATCCAAAACAATACTTTTAAAACTGACTTAATGGTGTCGGTATTACTGTACAATACGATTTTCATTCCACAAGATGACCTGTAGAAGAGGTCAACTTAAAAGCGCAGGTTTGATTTTCTTCGAACTGGCACTTAAGGAGCATTAACAATCTTTGCAGAGAAATTAATTGGGGGGTGTAAGCCAGCTCTCCAATCTAAAACCCTGTAAATGGATAGTTTTCTGTGCTGGTGAACATCATTTTTCTGACATAAATTTGACATTGGAACTGTTACCAGAAGATCTAATGGCTCTTCTGCTGTATCCTCCTGCAAATGTGATCACCGACCTCCAATTTGCAAGCCTACAGCTTGAATGCGAATGTTGTAGTCTTTTCAAATTGCCCACCGGGAAAAAACAAAAGCAATATTTGGTACACACGGAGAATCCCTCTGGGCCTGTGTCACTCTAATTAACTAACGGTAGAAGAAATTTAGAGGAACTTCAACTCTAATAAATACAGTAATATGGACAAGTCCTAAAACTTTATTACTTTAAAAATAAATTGTGGAGGGGGGCAGTTTGATGCTAACTGTCATTTTTCTCACATACTGGCAGATGTATTCGTGCTTTGGGCAGTTGCCTATGGGTTCCAAAATTTGGGCAGCGGCCCAGAGTTTGAGTATCACAAAATTAGGGATGAGTTTATTGCAAAAAGCAGGTGGTAAAGAATGGCATGTATACAGTGCAGGGAGGTGAGCCGGTTGTTGCCTCTGCTAAACACTCTGGACACTAGGACCTGGAGTAATCAGGAGGTGTGACCTCTGACCTGACATGTGCCACTGTGTAGTGCAGACCCGGCAAAAACATTATTCGCAATCTACCGGTAGCTTGCGGGATATATGCCGGTAGATTGCAATCAACTTACCAACCTCTGACCTCTAATAGGTCCTCCTTGTTCTGCTGTTATTGGCCCCTTACAACTGCATTGACACAGCGTACCTCTCAACTGTCCCAATTACAGTGGGACAGTCCTGCTATTTAGAGGTTGTCCTGCTGTCCCTCCCATGGGTGGTAGTATCCTGCAGACGGGGTTGCAGTTTGGAGGGGGGGGGGGGGGGGGTCAACGCTGCTCTACTCACAGCATCTTTTCAGTGTAGGGAGGAGGGAGGGCAGGGAGGGAACTGGGAGCTGCCCAGCTGCTAGGGGAGCGCTGTACACGCCCCCAAATATGCCAAAAACAGCAGTCGTGCTGCTAAGCCATTCCCTTTTTCCCAAAGCCACGCCTGGCCATATGGTAGTGCCGCCCCTTTTATGAAGCAGTGATAAGATAGGAAAAGTGAGAAAGTGGAGACGTGGCCCATGGCAACCAATCAGCTGTTCTGTATAATTTTATATTATGCAAATGATATATGTTACTTCAGTGCTGATTGGTTGCCATGGGCCACTTCTCCTCTGGCTCACTTCTCCTCCCTTATCACCGCTTCAGACATCTACACCATTTTGATCATGTTTTACCAATAGGTCTTATCAATAACTGTAATATTACTGCCATTCCAATGCAGAATACAAGAACTAAACAGATTCAGCATGCAATACTCATTTTATTCATGTATTACGTTAATCCAATTCAACGGTGCATTATGCAAAAAGAAGCCCTCTGTGAGTAATAATTAATGCTGGGTACACACCAGGACGACTAGGGCCCGATCCCCTCAATCTAGATCCAATTCCGACCAATTGGATGTAGATTGTGTGGTGATTGGGCCCTTTTCTGTCCTGGTGTGGACCGATACCGATCCGATGCGCGGTCCCGCGGGTCGGTCGGTCGTTATTCAGATCCTACCTTCTGCAGGTAGGATCTGAATAACGACCATACTGCCGGGTGCGGGTCGCCATTGGATCGGACCCGCTCACGGTGCACATCGTGAGCGGGTCGTGCCCCCCCGCATCATCGTGAGTGGGTCTGAAGAAACACTGATGACCCGCTCACAATGTGCATCGTGAGCGGGTCGTCGTGGTGTGTACCCTACATAAGACTTATATGACATTGTAAAGCAAAGGATATGCGGTCCTTAGGTCAACAGTGTCCAGGTTCACCATTATTGGGTGGACAGCCAGTAGGTCGCCACCTGAAAAAACTCATGGTCCAAAGGTTGAAGCAAAAAGTTGACATGAAAAAAGGGCGACATGAGTGTTCCACTTTTTTTTTCAACAAAGGACTTCATACCATCCCAGTAGATGTGGAGGGGGAATATAATAGTGCCCCATGCACGGCGGGCAGACGGGGTACACTTACACTTATATAATCCATGTTGACCTACCTTGACATAGACACCAAAAAACCTTTTGAATGTTGACTTTTTGCCTGTGTCAACCTATTGATCACGTCAACCTTTTACTTGTGTCGATCTTGTGTCGATTTACTGCCTGTCAACCAGTAGTGGTCAAACTAATGACTGTCGACCTAAATCTTGTCGCCCTAATGATCCATACCCAAGCAAAGTGCCATCTCTCCTATGTTCAAAGGGCCCGATTCAGACCCATTTGTTAGGGTCCCAATTCGGCCCAGTCTCCGTTGATCGGGGTTTGCCCATGCGTGAATATGTGCAGGATGGGCGGAATAGGGATGGGCAGGGGGTGACAGCAGGGGAACGTCCAGCGTTTTATGGGCATCCCATCGTTTTATTTTATCCCATGTAGCCGCATGTGAGGGTATGTGTTCACGTACACACCCCCTTGGATGCTAGCGTGAGGCTTTGGGCGCCGGGGCGGGGGCAGGTTATCCGGTGGAGCAGCGGGCGGCAGTTATCTGTTCACTAAGCTGCAAACAGGTCTGAATACGCAGCCTACAGTTCATAGTTACCTCCCCTCCTGCATTCTGCAGGAGACTCCCTGACATAGCAGCAATCTACCTCTCTCCCTCATTAGTCTAGCAATCTCCCTCATGTCACCTAGCCCACAGTACACTGTTACATCATAGTTACCTCCCATCCTGCATTCTGCAGGAGACTCCCTGACATAGCAGCAATCTCCCTCTCTCCCTCATTAGTCTATCAATCTCCCTCATGTCACCTAGCCCACATTACAATGTTACATTTTGGGGGAAAAGAAGGAATGAGATACAAATACATTTACATTGAATCATCTGCCCTATTTCCCAGCACTTTACCAAGTATAGTAGCTCTTATTAACTGCTTTGGGGCTCATCTACATTTAGATTTAAGTCATTTTAGAAGATTCCCCTCAGATGTAGCAGTGCACACCCCCGCTTCTAGGTGCCACGCTTACAATCTCTTTTCACAATCTCTCCATATATGAAACTAGACACGCCCTTTGGGAGGAGCATGACGCGCTACCTCAATGGGGCGCTTTGCTAAATTCTATTACCAACTATGATCTCCCTGAAACTAGTTTTCAAAGGTGGTCAAGTATGATATACAGTATGCATACAAATAAAACCCACTATTATGGTAATCACTTCTGACTGGTTAGCTAGATTCCTATACTCCAGATATTAACAGTATACCGATCTCCATGGTAATGAAAAAATATCTGTATGTATTTATTGGATGAGGACTGCTGGAAGCATCTCATAAAGGCCTGATAATAACAACCATCAGCGCCGCCTGTGAATTATTCAAAATAGTTGAAAGCTGTCTATCAACACAGTTTCCTGATTGTTATCATAATGGAGTTAATGAATATACAGTTCCTGCGAGCACTTCGGCAACAGTTCCGCAATGACATCATGCGCAAGCGCGGTATTCTACAGGAGCTTACCTTACCTTATGTGGTCTCAGATTGGACTGTATCTTGTGATTCCAAAAGTGCCTCGAAAATACAAGGTTGAGACTTACGGAATAGAATTAATTGCAGTAAACAATGGGCCTAGCAAGTCTTTTCAACATCTGCTTCCCGCCCATACTATGTGCCGGGCGGTGGGCGGGAAGATTTTGAAAAGACTTGCCGGACGCGGATTGGCTGAATTCAGCCAATCAGCATCCGGCAAGTCTTTTCAAAGTCATCAGCGCTTCCCGCCGCCAGGCAATTAGCGCTAGTAGGAGACGGAGTGAAAGTAAGCTGCCGCTACAGCGACTACACCAGTCCCCGAAACCCCGCTGACTGTCCCCGGCCCCCTGCTGGCTGTCATTGGATCCCCGCTGCCTGTCTCTGGGCCCGAGCTGCGCCCCCCTCATGCGCCCGGTGCGTGTGACCCCCCAGCCCCCCCCCCAGTTACGGCCCTGGTGCCTTATGTCTTCTTTTTTAATAACAGTAGGTACTTCTGTTTAACTATGTGGCAGATCCACAGGTGACCACAGTTATCACCACTGCTGTGTCTTTGTATTTAACTAAACTATGCATACTGCAGGCTTTCGTGATCCTTCCTAGATTAGTTGTTAGACCATCAGACATCTGAATATCCCACAGGTTACTGAGCATGTCCGTTTAAATCATGCAGCAGTGGCCAGTAAAGCCACATTCCAGGATGCACTGGCTATGGCACGTCTAGAAAATGGGGACAAAATGCTTTTACTAGGATGGTCCGTGGCGCCACATGTCAAGCATACTGCGGCATTTTGGACACTGCAAGTGACACAGGGTTGCCTACCCTCCCGGAATGGCCAGGAGGCTCTCGAAATTCAGGTATTCCTCTCCCTGCGGCAGTGTTAATTTCCCGCGATTTGTGGTATTCCTGGGAGGGAAGGGGCGGGGCTAAGGATGCAAATGACAAAATTTAACCCCTCCCCATTCTGGAAGACCCGCAAATTGAGGGATTTGTCATACTGGGGGTGGGGCTTGATGACATCTACATCAGGCCCCATCCCCCAAAGTGCTGCTTACAGTCTCCTCGCCTGGCTTCTCCCAAAGAGGAGACTTTAAAAGTAGGCAAGTGACATTGCATTCCCAGTTCTGCCAATGCACAGTTTGCACATCCTGCGTAAATCTCTAAACACTGCAGACTTCTGTAAATATGAAATTAACGTGGATCTCTGAATTAGGCCCTGTGATACCTCTTTAAAAAAAAAAGGTTTTCCTTTAATAACGAATACTTTCCTTTAAATGTTCACATAAGAGTCAGGCGCCATGAAGGAATAAAGTGAAGCGTCCGTTCTTGCTGCAGTATCTAAACATTACTGCGTCTCCAATTGAGCATTTGGTGGTATGTGGCAAGAATGTAATTGTTTGCAATTTGTAAAAGCAGGAGAAAAGTCAATATGGTTATTATTCGTCTGCTGAAATCCTTCTAAAAGGTTTCGAGACACAAGCAATTGACTGTAATTTGGTGATGTTTCAGATAAATGTTTTCAGACTTAGCAAAGTTTACCTCAGGAAAACCTCAGATAGGTTCTTTCCTTCAGTAGATAACAGTTCTTAAAGGTAGACAGACACCGGAGTAAAGTTACTAAGATGGGAGCTCTTTTGAAGATAGGATGTTCCCTCAGCAACCAATCAGATTCAAGTTCTTATTTATTTATCTCCTTCTTCAAGATAATCAATAGAATCCGAACGGACCACGATTAGATTTTTCATGTGAACACCTCCCCCAGCGGCGTAACTATAGCACCGCAGCCCCCGCCACTGCGGGGGGGGGGCGCTGTGCATGTGGGGGCGCCGGGGGCTGTGGTGCTATAGTTAAACCCCCCCCCCCCCAATCCCCTGCAGACTTACCTATCTCGCTGGTCCCGGCGGCTCCGTTCTTCTGCTGAGGACCACCACAAAATGGCCGCCCCCATATAGCACACGGTTCTCTGAAACTGTCTGCTGTATGGGGGCGGCCATTTTGTGGTGGTCCTCAGCAGAAGAACGGAGCCGCTGGGACCAGCGTGATAGGTAAGGCTGTGGGGGATTGGGGGGGGGGGTTTGCATAGGCGGCGGGGCGGCAGGGCAGGGGGTAGGGGTGCTTGGCGGGGCGGAGGCGAGGGGGGGCGCCCCCCCTGACGGCGGGGGGGGGGGCCCAAAACGTAGCTATGCCACTGACCTCCCCCATTTGTGGGAACCTCCCACATTCTCTGATGGTCACCGACCATCGAATGCTGGACAGAGTGAGGCAGCACGGGTGCTCCAGACCACTCAGGCATTTCTCTGTGCAAATGCAGGGATATGGGCGGGCAGCTGGCATCTGGCTATGTCATATGTCCGCCCCCCACACATGAGTCACGGCCAGATTACCATACATACGCCCAGCGTTTTCTTGGGAACGCCCATGAAACGCGGGGCGTAAACATATGGTAATGAGCCCAAACAGGCCGTCTCCACCCCCTGCTCGGATTGTTCCAACCGATTGTTTTCTGTACAGAATTCACGGCGTATTCTGACGTGCGCGGCGTTCGCACATGCGCAGATAAGCCTCTGCACATGCACAAACACCAACCATCGGCTGTCCGCATTCGGAACCATCCGACTCAATCAGAATAAGGACCAAAGTGACCACTGCAAAGAGAGGAATAATAAACTAATTACAGAGCAAAAATACTAAGGAGCAGGGTAGATTGTGCTATAAATAATCTCAGTAATACAAACACATGGAGATGGGAGGACAAGAAACAAGTGAGAAGTAACAGAAAGGGAAGGGAAAAGAAGGGAGAGGAAAGATGAAGGAAGGGGGATTACCTTTCCCAAGGTAAGGTAGACAAATAAAAGCGGTTTAATGCTAGGGTAGGCTAGTAATGTAATGTGTATAGCTATTCTGCCTAAGAAATAACGTTTTTATATTCGTGATAATTGATTCTGTGTTGAGATCTGGAAAACATGCACTGTGTGTGGGGTCCTGAGGACCGAGTTTGAGAACCTGTGGTTTAGTGCACATGTTCTCAAACTCGGTACTCAGGACCCCACACAGTTCATGTTTTGCAGGTCTCCTCACAGAATCACAAGTGAAGTAATTAGTTCCATCTGTGGTTGTGTCAATGAGTAATGAGTGCACCTGTCGCGTGACAGGAAAACATAAACTGTGTGGGGGTCCTGAGGATTGAGTTTGATAACCCCTGGGTTAGGTGTTTTTTGGCAGGGGGTGCAAAATTTCTAGTTACGCCACTGACAAGGCATGTGCACATTTTATCCCCGCAAATCAGTCTGGTCATACCTTGTGATGTACTGTAGGTGTGTGATGTCATGAGCTGTACTGGAAAAGTAGGGAAGTCCTTATACTGTGTTATTACACAACAGTGACATAAAGGGCCTACAGGGGGAAGGCAGTAGTAGTGGCTTATGCTTAAGGGCTGTGGACAAATGCCACAGAGGCGTGGACAACCATTATAGAGAATATAGCCTGTAGGCCATTCCAGCCCTGTTAAATAATATAATGATAAAGGAACAAAAGTCACAATATGCACAAACAATGGTGTCACTAGGAGGGTGCAGGTCACATCCGGATGTCACTCCACCAAGGGGTGGCACCAAAGGGCCGGCTCCTGGTCAATGACAAGAGCTAGGTGCAAAACTGTAACATTACGCACTCAGCTCTGTTCATAGTGTAGGAGCTGGCACTGCAAAGACTGGACCCCGGTGGCAGCCTGCATCTCCCGGACCCCCACGGAGTGACGAAAACTGTTGTCTGGGATGAGTAGGCCAGAACCCTACTCATGATGCCATGCCCCCTACTCACAGGCCATGCCTCTTTTTTTAGAGGAACACAAAAATTCCAAGGTACAGAATTACAAATCTCTGATCATGTGCGGAATCTTGGCGTGGTACTGGATGGTGGCTAGAAACTTAAACATCAGTGGTGAAATGTAATAGGGTGAGAGTATCAGAAAGTGAGAGATTTGGTAAGAAATCTCCAGTTTTTTTAAAGTGGCAATCATTTACTGTACACTGCAAATTCAAATTGGTTTTGTACCTGTAATTCATCCTGGGGTCAAGCTTTAAGCCATGCGGCTTTGACTCTATGGAACTCACTTCCCCACACAATTCGAGAGGCCCCGCTTTAGAATCCTTCAAAAACTCACTCAAGACTTTCCTATTTACTCAAGCATTTCCTTAATTCCCTTAAGTATTGTTTATGACAAGATTTTTTTGTACTTCATTGTTCCTGTACTGTATTACATTCATTATATCTATTAAGTGCCTTGAGACATATTGGAGAAAGAGCACCATATAAATAAAATAATAATACTTATTATTATTATTATTATTATTATTATTATTATTATTATTACTATAAAAAATAATACTAAATAAGCATTGCTTCAATGCCATGGCCTCACAGATCTTCTGACTACTTCCATCAGGATGGCCCCCTATATTACAAACAACATATCCTACTAATATTGTTCCACAAACACAACAATGTGTTCAGTATCCTCCAATTGCTGCCACAGTTCAGTGCAGAGTTTTTGGGATGTGGTGGAACAGGATATTTTCGGTATGACGGGAGCTATCATGTCACAATGGGCAGAGTCAGATTTTGCACAAGGCAGCCTAGGCCACAGCCGGTCCCCAAGATACCCTGGCTGTCCAAAATGTTCCCAGAGGAGCATTGAGCTACTACTACATAATGTCATGACATCACAAGTCCCTTCATCCACTGTATATGGGCAGTCAGTTTACTTTAAAAGTGGCACAGATATTTAGCCTTCTTCCTAAAGACCTAGAGCCTCATTCAGATTTGTACGCAATGCCGATGTTCACGTACTGTAGTTGAGCATTTATTGGTAGACTGTGCACACGTCAAGGTACTCTATCAATGCTGCTTGTAATCAGCAGCAAAGATATAGTGCTATGGATTGTTTGACGGAGGAGGGCTCCAGACCATGGCGTAACTAGGATTTGGGCGCCCCGCCCCACAACTAAAATGTGTGCACCCTCCCACTACTTACCTCCGCCCCCCCCCCCCCCCCCCGATTCATTGCTACCCGTTGGCCGCCGGGTCCAGCAGATCCCCTGTCTGCAGTCCTGGCACTCCTCCTGTTAGAATGTCATTTGCAAAATGGCCGCCTTAAAGCAGACCGTTATTTAGGATGCAAGACGAGGTCACATCTCCTCTAGCATCCTTAATTATGTCTGCTGTGAGGGAGGCGGCCATTTTGCAAGTGACATTCAAGTGAGATTCTAACAGGAGGAGCGCTGGGATTGCAGGCAGGAGGGTCTGCTGGTCCCGGCGGGCAGCAGTGGACTAGGTGGCAGCAGTGAGGAGAGGAGGGGAAGGGTGCACAGCCGGTAATGGCAGATTCGGCAGTGGCCCAATTAACCCCCAACAATAGCTTCTGCAGACCCCGAGGCACCAAAACTTACCTAGCGTCTCCAAGCCGCCGCAGGGTCTGCTTAGCTATTGTTACTCCATTGGCTCCAGATCAGTATTTTGATTATGTGGTTTTGATCTGCCTTCTGACCATTGGCCAAAATCTCTAAGGAATGTTTCCAGCACCTTGTTGAATCCATGAATAAAAGTGCAAATGGAGTCACTATACTGGACTCACCGGCTTGTGAATGAACACAAGACACTATGTAATATGGATTGATTAAATAATCATGTTGTATACTAGAAGCAAATCATTTGGTGCCTCATGGGTAGATCAGTCTTTGCCAGGTATCAAAAGTATAGTAAACAGATACTATACAGATGGCAAATTCCAGTATGACCATCATTCGACGCGTTTCGTAATAACTTCCTCCAGAGAATATATTTGTATGTGTGCCTGTCTTTCCACTAATATATCATATGTACTGTTGTGGAAACTTGCCAAACAATAAATACCTTGACTCATTATTGATAAGAAAATTCTTAGTATAATATTCTCCATAAAGTTAAGTTTTCAAACTACCTTGACTAAGTGACACATCGACTGGCCAATCATCTTTAAATAAAAAAAAAAACAATACTTGTTAAAACAATGGCTTAAAACGATCTGGCATTTAGACAAGTCTCCATTGTGTGAAACAATATGGCACTGCTTTACATAATAATTGAACTGCCAATCATGATGTTTGAAATAAAAGCAATCCCACAAATCTGTGTTACATACATCAAAGTCTTAAGTCAACTGTGAAAGAAAGACGAAATGTTGTAAAATTAGTGCTGCAATCTCATTTGCATTGAAAGTGCTGTAATTTTGATGTTGAATACTGTACTTTTTTTTTGCCACCCACCAGCATATCAAATGAATGGGCCAAATTTATGGCAATAATCTTTTCACTTACATATGACAAAATGATGCATATATACTAGATGTTAATTTAACGAACACGGTGTTCTAAACAAAGTGTCAAAATCCATGGTTGATGATTACAGTGTAATACTTGCTGATCCCCTGGATTTGTTGCCGTACGAATACACATACCGCAGGATTTATTTACTAACATAACTGCCTACGTTCAGTTACCATAGGAACCAATCAACAATTATTGTAAGATAGATTTATGAAAACAAGCAACTGCTTGCAATGAGCGGTGGCACTGTGCAAGCTTGTACATTTAGCAGAAACACCATCACATTTCAAAACTAGAGCTTAACATTACACAAACATAGGCATCATCTGTTTGATTGGAAGATGTTAGTAACTATCCCTGAAGTAAAACTGTTACATCCCTCAACACACTGTGAAAAAATCCTTGAGGACAGAGGTTGAGGACCACTGGGCTAGATGACAGGGTCAGAGCATCTCCAAAACAGCATGTGGACAGCTAGGTATGCGTGCATCGTTTACTTGGGGAATAAATGGCACCAAGACCATTATGGACGGTAGAGGCAGTGTGATACTCTGGCAATATTCTGTTGGGAAACCTTGGGACCTGCCGTTCATGTGGATGTTACTTTGACTAGTAGCACTTACCACTTAAGGCAGTTACTAGCCAGCAGGCGCGGTGTTCCTGTATGAGCATTGCCAGTCTGGAGTGGATGAACCCACTGAGTTAGTCTGAGCTTGATTAGGCAAGTGGGTGGATAGGAGCCAGACCTTGGGGGGACATGTCTAGAGAGTACTTTCTCCTTACTTCACTTGACTAGCTACCTGGAAATATGGAACCCATCCACTCTCTAGGAGCTGTCCAATTTTTGCAAATGTTCAAATGTTGATGAGATCGGAATTACAGAGGTGGGCTGCTGGCCTGATTGGTGCAAAGACATAAGATTTTGGTCAATCCCTACCTTAATGTCCTGAGAGAATCTAAATTGATATTGCAAGCATTGGCTGAAACTTAACATGGTGTAGGCATTATGAAATACCTACAACTGACAAGAGGAGATTTCAGCCTAATGCTTCTGGACAGTATAGATGGAGCGCCTCTCAGCCGGCGCTGGGAATCGCCAGATTCCCTTAGCTGGAGCTTGCTGGCGGAGAGGCGCTCCATCTGACGGGGATGCACAAGCGTCTCACAGGCACACATGTCCCCATCAACACGGCGGCCGGGAGCACTTTCGCTGCCCATCTCTGCTTCATGGAGACAGGCAGGGTTAAACGGAAGATGGGGGCTGGGCGGGGGGAGGGGGGGCTTCGGCGGAGCTGCAGAGGGTGGCGGAGGGCTCAGTCGGAACGGGGCATGCAATTGTCTCATACGCATGTGCCCCCTTTTGGCATTTGGCGCAGGCTGGCGGATGGCGGTTCTGTAGCCAGGAGGGAGCTGTAAAGTCTGTGAAGTAAAGGCAGACATGTAAAGGTATACCAAAGGCCATATTGGGTATTTAGGTTATAGATATTTAGGGGTAAATTTACTAAGATGGGAGTTCTATTGAAGATGGGATGTTGCCCATAGCAACCAATCAGATTGCTTTTCTTGTTTATTTTGCACCATCCAGAAGATAGTATACAGAATCTGATTGGTTGTTTTAGTTAACATCCCATCTTCAATAGAATTCCCATTTTAGTAAATTTGCCCCCCAGGGATTAAAGATTATTCACTATCATCTGCCAAATATGCCAACGTGCACTAAAGACGTGGCCATTGTTTTCCTTACTAGAACCGTCACTACACATACGGAAGCTAATAATCAATTAATATGATCATTAGTATAGATATTGACATTTTTAGCATTGTTAGTACATGGCCAAACCTCCAACTTTATAAGCTGTTGGAAGTGTGACAAATAGGGCAACACTCCAGTGGTAACACTGCAGACCGGCACCACCGTGCCATTGGAGTGTGCACTTGGCACCCACTCACCCCTGCTCTGCTATGCAGTAGAACTTACCTCCAAACTTCGTAAATGTGGGATATACATCTCAAATAGAGGGTGGGATGCTCGAGTCTAAAGCAAAAATGCGGGTTAAAAAAAAACCGTAATCAGGGTTTTTACTGCATTTCCGTATGTACTGAAACCTTTCGATCGGGGCACCGCTGCAGAGGGATTAGCCAGCTTTTGCTCACTATACACTGTAGAAGCCTACAGGATTCTCTCCGCATTGTTGTGTGAGTGATCCTCCCAGCATGTCCCACGTCCGGCGCCGCCACTCTGCACATGCGTAGAGGGACTCCCAGGTCTCCGACCCGGAAGTCAATGGACGGCGCCGCATCGCATCTCTTATCCTAAGAGCTGTCCTTTGCGTTACTAATCATATATGTTAGTGCATATAGGGTTAGTATGGATGCGGTAGCTGGCGAAGTGGGGCGGAGAGGGCAGCGGATGTTAGAACACCCCACCCAGAGACCATTGGAAGGTATAATATATAACCATCTCTGTCCATGGTGAGTCCAATTAGAAAGTGTCCTTTAATGTTCGTCACATAAAGTATTTTCTCTCTCATATTTCACATGGGAAATATTGTACCGCTTGCACAGAAAATACAATAAATTACATGGTATTAATAAAAAGGTTATATTTACCTAGGACAAAAGGGGAAAACAACAATGGCTTCATCTTACCAAATCGATAGGTGTCAAGCAACAATACATTATCTCTTATCTAGGCCAAATGATGCTGCTCATTGAAAGTTGCTTGAGAGTAATACGCCCAATCTATAACATAAGAAGGGGTGATAGATTGTCCTCCTAAGGCACAGTAGGGGGATTTCCTTCCAGTCATGAGACGAGCTGTCAGAATAATAGTTTGCGCTTAGGTCTCCATGTTTCAGCTGTGCTGTTCTACACTTACAGTATTGGACATAGACGTATTGAATGAATAAGGTATAGGCAGTAGCACAGTAAATGGCCTTAACCAATGTACTGTAAAGGGTCAATATTAATTAGTGAAAGTTGAAAGTATCGCTTCAGGGAACCCGTTACATTACACTAAATGTCCACGTTTGTCTTTTTGCCTCCAGAACTGAACACAGTATTCTAGGTGAGGTCGTACCAATGACCTATACAGTGGCATTATTAGTTCTTTCTTTCTACTGCTGATACCTCTCCCTATGCAACCAAGCATCTGACTTGCCTTCTTCATTGCTTTGTTACATTGCTTACCTGCCTTTAAGTCACCTGGAGAAACACAAGGGGGAAAGACTTCATAGCTGGAGACATACAAAGAAAGGAGGGTACTTATGTATTATCTGGACTCCCATGTGAAATGCACCCCATTTTTTCATACCCCTACTATCCAACTACGCATGGAGTTGATTTTATATAGTGTGGCGAGTGCAGGCAGCCACCGTGCCCGAAGCGTGGTGAGCGCAGCGAGCCCCGCGAGGGGACGCAGTCTCATAAGAAAAACGGGAGCCCAGATATTACATAAGTACCGAAAGGAGATTTAAATGATGTTGACACAAAGGGGTGGAGACTTATTGGCTGTAGACACAAGGTGGGAGGGGGGGAAACGACTTGATGGCTGGACACACACAAGGGGGAGAGATTTGATGGCTGGAGACACTGATATCCTCTGCCTCGCTAGTGACCCACTGACACTAGGCCTCAAAACGGATCCCACACAAATCATGCCTGGGGCATCAAATTGTTCAGGAATGGCTCCCTAAGCTGCATTCTTTAGCATGCTATTGATGAAGAACCACTTTTTTCCCATAAATATTCATATGGCATATGTACAACCAATCCTCCTCCTGGTCTGACCCTCTGGTATACCCTGGGGGGGAGGGGGGTAACAAACGTCACATTTTTGAGGCAGGTAATGATGTAAAAGCTTAATCTTTGCTGCTGCTGCTATGATTGTATAACCTGAAATGAGGTTCTAACCTCACCTTATGGTACAGTACTTACACCACCTAGACCCGTTATGGGGAATCTTTGGCACTCCAGCTGTTGTTAAACTACCCATTCCAGCATGCCCTGCTAGTTTTGATATTTGGCCATGCTAAAAATGTTGCAAGGCATGCTGGGATGCGTATTTCAACAACAGCTAAAGTGCCAAAGGTTTCCCATCACTTACCTAGATTAATACACCACCTAGCCCTAGATTATTTGTGTGAATGAAAAATACTGTCTTTTTTTTTATTCTATTGGAAGTCAGTCTGTCTCTTTAAGATATCATCATTAAATAAGTTAAATGTTCCTCTTCCTGGAGGAAGTGTTCTCTGTATATTAAGGCTGCACTGTCATATACAGTATATTGACTTCTACCTGTAATTACATCCCTAATGGGTTATCAGTGTAGACAAAGACAGGCGTAGTTACGCTTCCAAGACAGATGTATAATGTCATACCGAAAATAGACAAATAATTAGTGCTCGGTTTTATTTACAACTCTTAATAGGCTCATGGTCATATATGGCAATGATCAAAGTATCTGCGAGATAACAAGCTGCATAAAGAACATGGTATGCCTTTGAAGTGACTATCACAAATAGCCTTTAGTGCTCTCCCTCACTGTGTTCATTATAAACAGAAGTCACATTTCTCCTCTCGTCTTATTGATTCATTTGTTGAAACTGGACTTCTAATGAAAAAGTGTTTTTCCCCCCCGAGCTTTGGTGCCTCGTTAATAGCTGATCGCCTGATGTGTTAACAAAAGGAAACTGGCCAGCCGGTTACATTGTATCATCTAATAAAGCAATATTTTAGAGTGCTTGGCTCTGTCCTAAATCCACAGAGTTAAGCTTAGTACTTATATTCCCAATATCCACAGTTGTCAAAGAATATCCGTCTTGGTCTGAAATACAGGAAGAAAAGGGGATTATATATATATATAAATTCCGATTACTTATGGATTGTTTTACAATCTCTAAATGGACTCTTATGGGGCCTAGACACTAGATTGCTTAGAAAATGCCCTGAGCAGGGCCGGATTAAAAGGAGGGGGCACATGGGGTTAGTACCCCTGGGCCCCCCTCTATCTAGGGCCCCCCCTGTGGTTAGCATGTATATTAAAAAAAGGTTTTGTGCATGAGAGAGGGGTAGTGCTGCAGCTTCAATTATCTGCCAATGTGACAATGATTAATGGTGCTGAGCATCGGGAGCCAAGGCACACTGACTGCACAAGTGTGCAGTGCAGTGCATTACTGGGAGTTGACAAAGTCCCATGAGACTTTGCACACGAGAGGCTTGTGCTGAGCTCTGCTTGGTGGAGCTCATCATATGTTTCTCGGGCCCATGGAGGATAGCAGCAGCAGCGGCCTTGTCATGGGAGGGTTTTTAATCAGAGGCCGCGCTGAGCCTGTCATGGCCCCTACAGAGTAAGGTACAGAGGGACAAACACTAGCTTTGTTGTGGTATTTTGTATATATATATATATATATATATATATATATATATATATAGGGAGAGTAGTGGGGAAGGCACTCCTGGTCCGGCAGATGGCTGGCTCCGGTGCCAGTGCAAATGGCCACGAGTGGCCTGTAACGTAGCAAGAAATCAGCACGCACCCACGGAGACTTGTTAAATGAATCTCGATCGAGATTGAGTCTCTGCTATTCATTTAACAAGTCTCCGTGGGTGCGTGCTGATTTCTTGCTATATATATATATATATATATATATATATATATATATATATATATATATATATATATATATATATATATATATATATTCAGTGGTCGAAGTGGGCCGGTACTCAGTGGTATGTCATACCAGCACTACTTCGACCACTGACCCGGAAGTGATTTTTATTTATTTAAAAAGTGTGCAGCAGGAGGCAGTGTAAGTGGCCAGCCTGCTGCACTTACAAGACGCTGCTACCCTACCCGAACCCCGCTGGGATCTAGAGCCCACATAGGGTGCCGTGCGCTGAGTGGTACCGCTCTCCCAGGAGAAGGAAGCAGCTGCATGCTGTTACTCACAGACGGCGTTCGCTTCCTTCCAGCCGCATGGCCATCTGTCACACACAACGGAGATGCCAGACCCCCAACAACCCTATCTTACTGCTGCCGCTGCCGGGCACCCATGTGGGAAGAGCCTAGGTCTCTGTTCCTGCCGCCGCCGGGTACCCTGGTGGGTTGTGCCAGGGTCTCTTCCCTGCTGCTGCCAGGAGCCCACATGGAGTGTGCTGGCTCTTCCCCCTGCCGCCGCTGGAGCCCTGCTGAGGTGTGAGCAGTGACACAGGTCTGGTAAACTTTAATATTAAACCTGTGCCCCCAATCTTCCCAAAAGTACTCCCCACCCTGCTTCCCCACGGTCCTTGCCCATGCAGTCCCTGTTCGGGCACACACACCCCCCCCCCCCCTGTCCCTGCCTCCCCGTTGTCCCTGTGTCCTCAAATTTTGTCTCAATCTGTTTTGCATTATGTTGGCTCAATCCGTGTGGCAAAAAGTTTAATTTTTCTTAATCCATTTGTCATAACTTGAATTATGGCTCAATCTGGGTGACATGAAGTGAATTTTGGCTCAATATCTGTTGCATAACATGAATTTTGGCTCAATCTGGGTGGCATGGTGTGATTTTCTGGCTCCTTCCATTTGCATTTTGTCTCATTCTGTGTGGCATCATGTTTAAGGTGCAAGTATAAGGGGGTCTACTATTGTGTTGCATTATGTATATAAGAGGTATATGACACGCCCCTTTTAAGTGGCCACACACCCTTTTTCTGGAGCCCTGCAGTTACCCATTGACCAAGTTTATACTGCCTTTACTCTGTATTTTGACAGTATAATAGGTAACTGCTACAAACAAATTGTGATTGAAAAACAACTGTAACATCGTGAATCAGAGATGTGTAAAAGGATTGTCAATAGAAATTTTATTTGGACTTTTAATAAATTATTTTTATATACTAACGAATGTATCTTCGTATAAAAGTTTAATAATTATATAAGTAAATTGGGCGGTAAGAAAACACTATTGGTTGGTTGATGTTGTTTGGGAGTTCCTAGTAGTAGGGGACTCAGTGTTGGAAGCAACCACAGTTTAACGTACTGTAGCGCAATTTTAGAGGTATTGTTGTTTATATATGTTTATATTAATTCCCCGCACCCCCTCCCCTCTCAGTTACCCATTGACCAAGTTTATACTGCCTTTACTCTGTGTTTTGACAGTGTAATATTCTCTTGTGCAGTTTGTGGCCAGTAATGACAAGTGGGAGGTGGCCCCCCAGTCTAAAGTGCCCCAGGCCCCCCTAAGGCTTAATCTGGCCCTGGCCCTGAGATCTGGTCTAAAACTGTTTTTAAACAGTATAGGGAGAACATATGCATGTAGGAGGTGTCTACTTGTAGTAGACACATAACAGAGGAGATATGGGACATCTCAAATGTCCCCTGTTAATTACAGAATGGCATACAGTTTGGGAAATGACATCCTATAGAAAATAAAGTGGTACCACATACAATTTGAATAATACCATAGTTCAGTGGTTCCCAAACTTTGAAATCTTGGTGTCCTAGAGTATCAGAGTTTTCTTCACGGCACCCCTAGGCCAAAGATTTCTAATTGAAATCTAGAAAAACTATTAAGTAAATTGTGTTTATAGGTCATCCTTAGGGGATTGGTTGTGGGACATGATTCACATTTCTTTGTCCATATATGTTATGATTGGAAGCCACAAGCACTGGTTTTACATTGACCAAAAGAAAATTGGTTCTGGTCCACCAAACCAAGGCACCCCTGCAAGTGTCCCGAGGCATCCCAGGGTGCCACGGCACACAGTTTGGGAACCACTGCCATAGTTTGAGGTCTGATCACATGATTGATCCTGACACATGGACCCAAGTAGAAATCCGCACGTAATCGGTAAGGTCAGGTGGGTTTGTTTTTTTGGTTTATGTACCCACTTGAACTTATTTATTCGTGAACCGGCACAGGTATTTCTGCCATTGGATGCAAAAATGAGACAACATGCCATCTTCCTAGGGTCAGATTTAGCATTTTTTGGATTCATGCAACATTGCAGATTTCCGTTGACACCCATGGATGGACCAGTTCTGCAGCTCTCAGTAATCAATAGCTCCCGGCATTCTCAGCCAGCCCAGAGGCTGTTGCAGCAACATGTGCACTGTTCATGTGAGGCATGGCTGAGAGTGTGGTGTACTGTATGCTGCAGTATCTGGGCCATCAACCTCACAGAAACCACCACCGGGGCATTAACCATCTGGGGACCAACTCCATCCAGCTGCCACAGTAATTGTACTATTACTTCTAGGCAAAAGCTTACGTCAGTAACTAGATTACTATTTAGTGAGTCCAAGTTTAGTCCAAACTCCAATCCTTATGTCATGTTTCAGATGATCCTAACATCATACTTCAGATCGTACTAACACCATGCTTCAGATGATCCTAACACTGTGTACGGATGATAATAATGCCATACTTCATATGATCCTCACCCCAGATTTCAGGTGCTCCTAACATTATGCTTCAGATGACCCTAACGCCACGATTCAAAGGATCCTAAAAATGGCATGCTTTAGATAACCCTTATACCTTCCAATGATTCTAACAACATGCTTCAATTGATCCTAACACCATGCTTTAGATGATCCTAACACCATGCTTCAGGATAATCCTAACACCATGCTTCAGATGATCCTAATACAATGCTTTAGATGATCCTAACACCATGCTTCAGGATAATCCTAATGCTATGCCTAACATGATCCTAATACCATGCTTCAAATGATCCTAACACCATGCTTCAAATGATCCTAACACCATGGTTTAGATCAGTGATGGATAACCTTGACACTCCAGCTGTTGTTAAACTACACATCCCAGCATGCCCTGCATCAATTTTAGCATGGCCATATATTAAAACTGCAGCAGGGCATGCTGGGATGTGTAGTTCAACAACAGCTGGAGTGTCAAGGTTAGCCATCACTGCTTTAGATGATCCTAACACCAAGCTTTAGATGATCCTAACACCAAGCTTTAGATGATCCTAACACAATGCTCCAGATGATCCTAACACCATGCTGCAGATGATCCTAACACCATGCTGCAGATGATCGAAAACACCATGCTTCAGGATAATCCTAACGCCATGCTTAAGATGATCCTAATACCATGCTTAAGATGATCCTAATACCATGCTTTGGATGATCCTAACCCCATGCTTCAAAAATTCCTAACTCATTGCTTCAGATGATCCTAATGGCATGCTTCAGATTACATGCTTACGATGCAGCCTGTGTTGCAGGCTTCAAAACCATTCACAATTTTTAGGAGATGCTGAATACATAATAATGGATGTTTCAGAAAACTGTTGAACAATCTAATTATTGATGGTGGAAGTTGCAGCCTCACAAATGCAAAACAAACTTTCAATACAGAAATGAATAGGCATGTGCTGGGGGCATCCGCTCCTGCTGCTGCTGCTATTGAGTTATTTATGTGCTGCTGTCCATTGCATTTTTGCTTACTAGTGCTGGCCATACATTACAGATTTATTGTCAGATCTGGCTGGTTTGAAAAAAAAAAATCTGGAAATGACAGTTTTTGTCATTTTTCCAGCATTTCGAATCAAATGGTCAACTGTCATTTGCTCTCATCCACAACCAGCCATATCACACAATAAATCAGAAGATGTACAGTATCGCCAACTTTATACTGACACATTTTAGGTTATTTTTCTATTTTACACAGGAGTCTTTTTCTTTGCTGCTTTTTACTACTACTACTACTACTACTACTACTACTACTACTATTACTACTACTACTACTACTACTACTACTACTACTACTACTACTACTTTTGAGCAATGCAATTCCAAAACCAATTTTTACTAATTTCTGTCTTGTTTTTTATTGAAAGTACTTGCAAGTTGGTTTGATTGGATTTGCTACAGCAGTGGTTCCCAACCTGGAGTACATGTACTCCTGGGAGTACTCTGAAGACTGGTTTTCGGTACTTGAAAATAATATTGGTAATGGTGGAGGAAAAGGAAGAAGTCTCCCGATGGCTAAAGAAGTCTCCCATTGCCATGGAGATGAACCACGATGAGTCACTTTCAATTCTGTCTGCCGCATCAGCAGCATCTCCTCGCGCTTTTGCCCAAACAGCAATCCACTGGGAGCTACTATCGCTGACCTCAGACTTCGGTGATCATCTGCTCCACACTGACACTGGTGGAGCGGCATTAATCCTACAGGTGTTAGAGGGAAACCCGAGACAATACACAGCCAGTGGCCAGACATAGAGGGACCTGATTTCTGACCACACACTACTCCTTAATATAAGGACTCACTTCCACTCCACTAGTAAGTACTGTGCATATTTGAAATTGAGAGTAGGGGTACTCATAAACAGTGGTGCAAGTAGGAAAAAACTCTTAGTGGTACTGTGTGCGCGTGTCGAAGGCGCACACCGACAAGTGGGTGTGGCCACATGGAATAAGGGGCGTGGTCATGGGAAATAGGGGCTTTTCAGCCACAGAGGTTAGAATCAGGTACACAGTGGGGAGAGTGAGGCTACAGAGGGGAGAGTAGGGGACACAGTGGGGACACAGAGGGAGAGAGGGGCCACAGAGGGGACAGTGGGAGACACAGGGAGCAGAGCGGGGGACACAGGGAGCAGAGAGTGGACATTATTTTCATCAAATATGAGGCCATCCATTACTAATTCAGCATTTCCATGTATGAAGTTCCAATGTGCTGTCACAGTCTATGTTTTTGGAGTAGGTACATTTATCACCTTACCAAACATGTAAATGACATATGTTTGGGGTCTCTTACCATCATTGAGCTGATGCTGGGGTCCTTCAGACTGTCATGATCTCTCTCCCAGGTCCGGCCCTCTCTGGACGCTGGGTGGCTCCTCTTCAACGGTAGCAGAAAAGGCTGACACACGGCTAAGACGCTGCTGCACTATCAATTCCCAGAGGAAGACTGGGGGAACTGGAGCTATGGTAGCCAGAAGGTGCACACTAATTAGCGCTGCCTGCTAGCCACATCTATGTGGGAGGTGCAGCAGTGGAGAGAGAGCATGTTGGGGCTGGGCACAGAGGACAGGCACAGCTGGGAACAACGCAGCTTCCCCACCTCATCACCGGCCATTACTGAGACAGCCATTCTCAGCCAACCAGCGGCCTGTTAGGTCATGGTTACTAATTTTAAAGATTCCAATGCAGCCGTGGGATGAGCAGGACGAGCGGTGCGGCGTACCGGTTGCCAATCTATTAATGGTAAACCATTCCAGCCCTTACCAGCATACTTTCACCTCTGCTCATAAAGGAATAACCTACAGTAATATGGGACCAGGATTCATAGTGGTGTCGGGATACTGGCAACAATCTGCAGTACGTTGGCACCCTGATCTCCAGAATGCTAACTGCATCCCCACTTGCCGTGTGTTTGTGCTGCTGCTCTGTTTCTGTTTGCTGCTTAGTTTCCGGCCTATGGCCTATGGTATTTTGGTGAACACTGAACATGAAAATTAAACCGGATCCAAAACTAAACCCAGCGATCAGTGCACATCTCTAGTCTCCAGCTGATCTTAACTTGACATTTCCATTTTATTTTATTTTTTGTAATGGGAAGCCGTGGAAGCAAGACATTAAAAATGACAAATGTAAAATATTAATGTGTGTTAGCCCTTGTTCCCTTTCGCTTCAACAAATGGGTTAATTACTTATTTCTTATTAATTAAGGACAAAATGATCCACTTTCTTGCTATAAAGCCCTGAGTATTACTGAGCTAAATAATATACCTGAAATGCAGTAACCCAGGCACTTAGTTCTGCCCGCTGCCTGTTCATGGATTTAGATAATGGTGTCCATGATAAAACAGTTCTTGTGAGAATGACTAGCAAGTAAATCAGGCTATAGATTATAAATGGAGTTGGCTAGAGAAGGATGATAGTGATGTCACAGCAACTAACTGACATCTACTGCTTTGCATGTTAGCTTTTGTATTGAATGATAAGTTCAAAACATGTGACCATCAAATGCTTTTTCAAGCGCTCGCAAATCTAAGATGCCTTACATGATGCCTTCTGCGAGTGCTTGTACGGGAAGCGGGTGGGCAACTGAAATCTGCTGCTGCCCGCCCTCCGTACCCGCGTCATCGGGGAATTACCATGAGAACGCTCAGGTCTATAATGTGTGAATACAATGTTGGGTGTAGTACAATGTTTTATACATTGATAACAGATGATGCAATGCAATGGTTGTCCAGAAGATGTACAGTAGAATACGTTTTTATAATGTGTCGATCTCCATGTCAAAGAATATATGAAGAGACTAAAAAAGGGCATTCAAAAGCTTCCAAAAGTTTCCGGAGTATGGGTGTGTAAGATTTGAATCCTGCATGAAAAATAATGGCTTGTATGGGTTTCCGTGCAAAAAGAAATGTTTTCCGAGATAGAGAGAGAGAGAGAGAGATATAAAACCATGTACAAAGATAAAGTGGAGAAAGATAAAGTGCCAAACAATCAGCTCCTAAATGCCATTTGACAGGCTTTGTTTGAAAAATGCCAGGAGCTCATTAACTGCTAGTTTATCTCTCTCCACGGTATCCCTCTCCAAGGCTTAGTAAATCTGCCCTTCAGACTTTCCCTTCCCGGAGTTTAGGGCTGGAGGCAGGGGCGTAGCGCCAATTTTTGCGCGCCCCCCCCCCCTGCGGATAATATCGGCGCCCCCCTCCCTCCATAAATATAGCGCTGTTCTTACCCTGCCTCCCCCGCCACATCTATATTCAGCCGGGAGTTGGGACTGCATCTCCCGGCGCCTGGCTCCTTGAGTAAAATGTCCATTACAAAATGGTCGCCTCCTTACAGCAGACCATTTGTAAGGATGCTAGAGGAGGCCGCCGCTGCCTCCTCTAGCATCTTAAAAAACGGTCTGCTCTAAGGAGGCGGCCATTTTGTTATGTACATTTGACTCTTAGGAGCCAGGCGCCAGGAAGCATATTAGTAGATATGCGGTCCCAACTCCCGGCGATACAGACACGGCGGGGGAGGCAGGGGCACAGTAAGTAGATGCTCGGAGGGCAGTGGCTGGTGCCAGCACCCGGCGGCGTAGCTATCGTAAGGCAGCCCCCGCTGCTGCTTGGGGGAGCGGGGGCTGCCTTATGATAGCTACGCCCCTGGCTGGAGGAAAAAGGAAAGTTCTTTGCAACATATGCAACAGTGATTGAAAGGCATATGTACGGTATAATGCAGATAAGGAAGGTACAATCCTGCACAAACACTGACGATAAAGGACTGGATGGAAAAATCACCATCTACAGCGATGAAATCAATGTCAAGTCAGTACAATATTTATATTCTGTTGACTTCACATTTTACAGTATACTGCTCCTTAAGGCGCATACACACTATACGATACGCTCAACGGGCGATATTGTTAACAATGCTGGCAGAACTCTTGGACAAATGATTAAGGGCACTGAACGATATCACTTAGGACGTCACACGGCCCCTGCTCTGGCCATGCATGATGATATAGTCAAAAATATACGATATGCACAATCATAGCGTTAATGATATTGTTATCATATATATCATTAACGATTATTGAGTAGTGTATACGCATCTTAAGCTTATTTAGTAATTGTAACAAATGAATTTACTGTACCTTACCACCCTCATCAGGCCTTTCAGGAGACATTAGGGTACATTTACTAAGTGAAAAGTATGTGATGTCGCCCGTACCAACCAACTAGAGGTGGAGCGCTTCTCATTCAGCGCCAGCTCTCGCCATGACCACTGTGCTGGCGATAGCTGGCGGAGAGGAGCTCCATCTGATGGGGACGTGCAAGCGTTTCACATGCACGCGCATACCCGTCACTCGTTTTGGGGAGCGGAATCCCTGCCCATCTCCGCTTCAGGGAGACTGGCAGGGTAAGGCAGGGGACTTTGGGGAACGATGGGGGAGTGGCAGGGAAGACACAGGAGGCGGCGGGGAAGTGACAGGAGGCGGCGGTGGGCTCAGACAGAACAGTGCACGGAACTGGTGATTGGCAGTAGGCAACATCCCTGTAACGTGCAAATTCATATCCAAACATGGTTGCGGTCACACACGGCACATGACTATGCTTCATACAAATGGAAGTGATCCAAAAAGTGCTGGTGCTTCCTGACATGTTTCGTCGTGCCTGATTACTTTATCAAAGCTCGTCTGGCACGACAAAACATGTCAGGAAGCGCCAGTACTTTTTGAACCACTTCCATTTGGATCAAAAAGGGTTGTATGGGATATTCCACCTATCACCAGCTGCCTAAACTCAATCCCTGGCCTCAGTCTGCAGCACTTCTTTCAATTTTCATTACAAAAAGCACTTTATTTGGACTCCACCACCTGCCTAACTTTAAATGCTACTACCGCAACATCGTAAGGATGCCTCATTCAAACACTTGAGGACAGCAATTACCCTCCAGCGGTCATTCCAGCAAGGTTTATGGACCCTAATTGTGACTAGAAGGGCTATTTAATGTGCAAGGAAGCTAGATGTACTGTATGTGGAAACATCTGTAGGTAGAATCTATCAATAATGCACATTGGGCTTCAGCCTCTGGGCCATGCCCCCAGAATTATGAGATTTGTAGAGCATGCCTCCTTTCCGACAGGCCACACCCCCAAATGTGGGGTGCGCAGATGCCCCGCTGCCAGCATTCAGAAAGTTGGGTGGTATGCTTCTACTGTTTGTAGTCAGGCAAGTTTTTCAGTGGGTGCAAGTAAAACACAGCACAAAGCCTGTAAATCAATTCTTACGCACAAATAATAATAGTACACGTTTAAAGTATAAACTGCTCTCACAATTCAAATTATCCTACCATTCAATTTTATGATGCACATGTCTGATCTCATAGAATGATTTACTTGCTACTTCAATTTAATATCACCGCAGGACAAATATATTTTTGAAATCTATGAATAAAAATTGTGAATTCTTTCAGCTTCAGCTGGTACTTTTAGGTGATTTCTTTTTTTAACAACATAGCTAAGTTTTGTAAAGACCGTGTATGAGAGATTTATTACGGTTTAATATATTTGGTCCAGGAAATAATTCTAATTATGTTTTGTATTCGGGTCAACTGTAAAAGTGACGGGACAACCAAGGTGATTTGGCCCCAAAAGCAAATTCACTAAACAATGCATCTACAGTATGCATCAAGTGTAATACAGGGGGGTGTAGTCAAAGGTCCAACATTCATGTACAGGTACAGAGAAGGGCGACTAAGCTAGTAAAAGGTCTCAAATCACTAGAATACAAAGATACGTTAACAGGCTGAATATGTTCTCACTGGCGAAACGGAGGTTGAGAGGTGATATGATTAGTATGTTCAATTACAGGATTGGGAATCATAGGGAAAATATGAAAAGAAATTCCGTACTGAATTAAGAAGAGGAATCTTTATCATTAGAGCAGTAACATTCTGGAACTCATTGCTGGTGGGGGTGGTTACAGCAACTACTGTTAATTAATTTACATCAAAACTGGATACATTTTTGGCAACTAAGGGAATCCTATATACAGTATATGACTAAAGATGCCCATACACAGTACAATAATTGTATGCAATTTGGGCTAGATTGCATTGCATTGCATCACATACAGTATGTTTTGAAATGCAATAAGATGCAATCTAGTTCAAAAGATAGGCAGCGGGAAAGCCAGGAGCCGCTGCATAAAAAAAAAAAAAGAAACATACAAATGAATGGAAAGCCAATCCCATTGGGTTCCTATTCATTTGTATGGGTTTTGTGCCTGCTGCCTGGCTTCCCCTACCCGCCTTATTGGTCCCCTCAGTGGCTGACAGCGTTCCCTGGCCGCCACCTCTATTAGTCCCCTGGCCGCTCTTTGTGCAACCCGTCCAACCTACCGACTCGATCTGATGTGCACGGGACCACGCATTGGGTCGGAAGGGATGTCAAATACAAATCTCACTAGCCTTTAATTACTATGTTACTATGTATTATCAACTCTGAACAGAATATTACATTTTTACTGTACTAAATAAATTTCCTTTAGCCCCCAATGTAACCAGTTATTATTTGAATACTTAATTATCCCAATAGTTTGTCTGGTACTTGTGTCCTAAAACGGCGCCACCGATTTTGATTGATTATCCATCGGGTCGGAAAAATAGCGTTGATCGCATTGCATGCCAACCAAATCGCTTGCGATGCGATCGACCCGATTTTTACATTGGAATCAATGTAAAATGGTCCCTGAGACCCGATTTTACATTGATTTCAATGTAAAAAGCCTCAAAACCCCCCATTTTAATAATAAACCCCCCTCATGTTTGAAATGCCCCCCCCCCCCCATTGTTAACGCCACCCCGCTATTGACGTCAACCCGAAGCGTGGCGAGCGCAGCGAGCCCGCGAGGGGCGGCGATACGCGTCCTACGACCTTTTCATACCCCCACTATCCACGTCGGCGTGGCGAGCGCAGCGATATACAGATACACGCATCCCCTCGCGGGGCTCACTGCGCTCGCCACGCTTCGGGCTCGGTGGTTCGCTGCGCTCGCCACACTTTATAAAATCAACTCCACGCCGACATGGATAGTAGGGGTATGAAAAGGTCGGAGGACGCGTACCGCCGCCCCGCTCGCCACGCTTCGGATTGGCGTCAATAGCGGGGTGGCGTTAATAATGACGGGGGCATTAAACATACTTTTTTTTTTAATTAAGTAGTTTTTATTGATTTTGCATAGAAAGGTCAACAAAGCAACATAGACAGCAGTGCTTCAAAGTATGCATATACAAGATACAGTATGAAAAAAATAAGCCTGTAATCATATACATATTAAATAGATTAGCATATACAATCAAACACATGTAAACATATGCATACATATTAGAATGAGCTCAACAAATATAAACTCTCCATAACACGGATAATTATGCAATTACCCGGAGGCGCCATCCGGGTTCTCGCAATTAGTGAGGCAGTTCATATAATCAGAGCTCATAAAAATCACTCAGCACTATCAAATTATAACGCAAAACAGTCTACAAGTGGAAGCACTACTGCCTTACTGTAACATACTAACCCCACTAAGATTGGTAAAGTAACCCACCCAAAAGAAGACCAAAGCAAACCTCCCATATAACCCCCCACCCTGTACAACCCAACCCCAACTTAGGTGTACCTGGATCCCTGAAATACCTACCCCTACCCCACTATTTAATATGGATTAGAGGACAAAGCAGATTAGTGGCCTTTAGCTATAATAGCTAACCTAGCCGAACAAAGAGCTAACCTACCTCTCCTACTTAACCCAACATCCCCCCTCCCACCCTGACCCCCCCCCAACCTTAAAACTATCCCACTACCTATCCCCTCCCCCCCCCCCCCCCCCAAAAAAAAAATAATGATAATAAAAAAAATAAAGGATAACTATTACATGGACCGACGGGGCAATGGACTTGTGGCATCATGACATATAAAGCAGTGTATATTATAAGAATTATAACCAGGGTATTGAAGTAATAGGATATATATAAGAAAATATAATAATGAGAAAATAAGTTAAAAAGAGGGTGCAAAAAATGGAGTGAGCAATCCAAACTAGTATGTGGCATCAAATTCTAGTCCGGCCAGTTTTCAGTACCAAGAAAGGACTGGGGTGCATTAGGAAACCCATATCTAAGCTCTTGGGGACTCGCTGGAATAAATCCAGAATAGTCAATTATTGAAATGAGGAAATAATAAGCTGTGAGGAGGAGGAATGTTGGAAGCTTCAGTTGAGCCATAGCAATATCGAAACAAGTGGGTACAGGGTGCCAAGTAACCTCATAATCAGAGAAGGTAGTCGGTGGAAGCATTTTCAGGATGTGGGCAGACACAGGAGCCGTGGAAATTACAGGATCAGGACACCGAGGCACATTCTCCATCATTCCAGGAGAACATTTATCAGGGACATGAGAGGTGGAATACTTTACAACTATATTCAATGTGAAATTGGCCATATTGGCCCGTTTCACATTGTCACCTATGTAAAATCGCGTTGATCGCATCGCGGGCCATTATAATGGCCCGCGACCGACGCGATCAACCCGATTTTCACTTTAAAAATAATTTAACATTAAAGTCTATGGAAAAATTGCGATGGACGCGATCAACGCGATTTTCTCTTTCACCGGCAAATTAGCTGGTGATTGACAGAAAATCAGGTCCATCGCGTTGATTGTATGCCTTAAGTACCTTAAAGTCAAGGCATACAATCAACGAGATGGGCGCCGTGCTAGGAAACAAGTACCGTTTGTCTTTTAATTTTTAAAAACTAAGTAATTTTTCCCCCCATTTAATAATAATACTGCTGCTGTATGTCGCGTGTACCAGAGTACTGGAATAAAAGCATTCTATATGTGTGTTGTATTGACCTGAAATATACTGGGTCAAGAAAAAAAGACACTTATTGACGTATTAATATGCCAAAGGCAAGGATGAAGCCCTACTTCACAGCAAAGACACACAGCATGCAATACTCTCCCCGCAGTCAGATGTTCTGCGGAACTGCATAACTATGAGTCTAGAATTCACAGCGCACTACTTCTTTTTTTTTTTTGTATTAGCAACTTTAGTTTTGGATTCCATAAAACTTTTTACATAATATAGAACAAATGTAAGTTAATTTCGGAGACTTTGGGGTGAGTTCAATTAGCCCTGTTGATTGGGGCTAGCCTTGAGCTTTAACATCCAGAGCCGTGCAATTTAAAGGCCCATTTTTTCTCACCTTTTAAAATATTCTGATTTCATGTGTTAACCCTTCAGATCTCAGATAAGTTCGCAGACCTATGTGTTAACATGGTTGCTGCACCCGAAAAACAGTATGTTTATCTGTTCAGACAGGAAACGAAATCCTTGATAAGTGCAACCTGTGGGTTTGCCTTCAGGGACTGACATTACTTGGGTCTTGACTCGAAATGTGCTTCTCCTGTACAATATGAAGAGGCAGAATGGGTCTCATCCATTCAGTAGAATTCAGTAGAGTGCCTCTTCTTTTTTGGGAATTACCCTCTGGCTGTGCTGTGCTCAACCAATGCTAACATGGATGTGTGAGGAGTGGGTGAGATTGAGAACCACTGTTCCAGATTCACTCATTGTTCCTGTTATGATAAAGTGGAAGAGAAAATACCAGCATCTATAATACAAAGACTCACTAAAAGTATTGGCACATGACCTTATTCCTTGGGGTAAGTTGCCATGTGGCATCCACTAAAACTTCCTGCAGGATAAACTCAATATTGAGCCAATCCAGCTTGTTTAAAAAATCTTGTTGCCATGGAGGAGAACACGAAAGTGGATTCCTTTTTGCCAACTGAGATTCATATTGCCAATATATGGGTGTAGAGTCTAATGGGGCCTATACACGGGGCGATTTCAGGGCATTTTCTAAGAGATATCTCTAGATCGCTTAGAAAATGTCCCTACATCGCTCCGTGTGTTGGGGCCATAGTGATAGCGGGATTGGTATGAAATCCCGGCGGTCGGAATCCTGGCGTTCAAAATCCCGACACCGGAATCCCAACCGCCGAAATCCCGACAAGGGGGGGATGTGGATAGCCCCCACCTTGCGGGCTCGCTGCGCTCGCCATGCAGCGGGCCAGGTGCCTCGCTACACTCTGCACACTAATTTATTCTCCCTCTATGGGTGTCGTGGACCACCGCTGACTCCATACCCTTCAACATGACCCATTCCATTAGGTACAAAATGCTCTGTTTCGGGACTTCCCTGCCAGTGGTGGTTACAGAGGTTGGACTCCAGCACAGCCCACTATTCAAAGAGGGGGGTCACATCAAATGCCAGTGAGTCCAGGACAGTGATGTTTGGGGTGGCATTAGGTGTGGCTCCCCTTTTTGAATATTCAACTGTGCTGCAGCCCCACCTCTGCAACTGCCACTGGTAAGGAAGTCCAGAAACAGAGCATTTTGTACCTAATGGAATGGGCCATGTTGGAGGGTATGTGTGACTCTGTCTCCCCTATGTGCTCTAGATTTCATTGGGGACTGTACAAAAACACGATTTACCAAACTCTGAAGAACCCAGCTTTCGGGCAGTACGGGTGGTGTAATGGTTAGCATTACTGCCTCACAGCACTGAGGTCATGCACCATGGCCCTAACTGTGCAGAGTTTGTATATTATCCCCGTACTTGCGTGGAATTCCTTTGGGTACTCCAGTTTCCTCCCACAATCTAAAATTATAATGGTAGATTATTTGGCTCCTAAAAAAAAACCTAGAATGTCTGTGTGTGCGTGTACATGTGGTAGGGAACTACCACATGTACACGCAATATAGATCTAAGTAAAACCCCACCCAAATCTAATTCTCTCTGCACATCTGCCCCTCTGCAGTGAACATGCTTTTGTCCATCTTAAGCCCTGTACAAATGGGGCAATATATCTCCGAGCGATATATTGCTCACGCTGAGCGGTATATCGATCAGTGTCCCGTTTGCATCAGCGACCAGAGATGGTCGCTGATGAAAGAGAAACTGCCAGGGGAGCCCGGCAGTGGAAATCAGCTGGTCACTACAGGCAGAAAACGGGAGCGCGCACCCAGCGATTTATCATCGGTGCACACTCCCATCGCTGGCAATATGGTCGCTCAGTGACCATATTTCCAGCGATATTTGCAATAATCGCTCCCGTGTGTACGCACCTTAAGAAGGATTTTGTCAGAAAGAGTGAACTAGAATAAGGCCCATATAGTGTAAGCTCCACTGGGGCAGGAACTGATATAAATGTTCAACTATACTCTGTAGCGCTGAGGAATCTGTGTGCATAGCAACTGGTAATAAATCAAATAAATAAATTGTGGCCTATATGCTACATTTACTGTGCCTATTTATATGATGTGGGATCTTTCGGATCCCTTTCCTGTCATTTCCATTCACGTTTAAGCATTAACTCTACCCTGTCTGACATGAATGAGGTAAAACGGAAGCCAGTTTAAACTAAAATAGAAATTTGCGTAACCAAAAAACTGATATGAAATACAAGAAGGCTGAAATAAAAACAACTGCAGACAGCGGATTTTTGGATGACACAGAAAAGGATGCAAATAATTACTGGAATAATTATTGCAATGGCAAAAAAACAAAATCTTCAATGGCACAGTACAGATTGTAATTGATTGTTACTAGGGCTGGTGTAAGGCTTCTCGGCACCCTAGGCTTCAACCATCTGTCCCCTCCCCACCACCACCACCAATACCCACTTTCAAACCCTTGAGGCATACCTGCCTAACATTCCGGAATGGCAGGGAGGCTAAAAAATTGTGAGGTACTCCCAGCCCCCTGGGGAGGTGGGCAAGTCTCCTACTTTCCCTGAAGGCCCCCCACACCCTCCCCTTTGCCACCCACAACAGAGTACAAGGAGGAGGGGGCAGCAAAGTAGGAAAGTATGCCTCAAGGGAAGGTATGGGGGTGAGGACTTAGAAGTTTCACAGCCGCCACTTGCATTAAGTACAACAAGGATCCTCATAGACATGCTTAATTTTTTGATAGGCAGACTTGGTGGCGCCCCTCCAGATCTCGGCGCCCTAGGCAGCTGCCTAAATCTGCCTAATGGTAGAGCCGGCCCTGATTGTTACAGTAAAGGTGAGTATCTTATACCACTTTCACATCGCCGACACGTTTCAAAAACCGGTATTTTAAAACGGTAATTAAAACGGGTCAGAGCCTTAACGTTGCCGCAGATTACCGTTTTAAATACCGGTTAAGTCTCATTCAACATAGCAGTGAAACCGTTTCAACCCGAACACGTTTCAAGCCAGAGTGTCAACATTGCCTGTCATTTTAAAGGGGAGCTTGTGTTGTTTGCCTGAAATACCGTTTCAGACACATTGTACACATTCACATTGCACAAAAAACGGCAAGGAACCGTGTAGGACTCTGCTTTTTACACGGTTCGAAATGCCAGTTAACTTTAAACGGTAAATCGGCTGTGGTGCATTCACAGTGCAGGCTTAAACGTTTTAAAAAGGGAAAAAAACGGCAATTTACCGTTTTAAAAGTGCGATGTGAAAGGGGTATTAGTGTTCGGATTCAGGTAAAAGTCCAGGGTGCTGACAATGATGAGGACTAAGGAAAATCCAGATATAAGAATAGCACAGGAAAAACGAACCTGCCAACATGACCCTCTCCAGGAGGAACACATTGCTCTGTTTCTGTATTTCCCTTTTAATTAATGATTGCCATCACCTGTGTTGAAATGCCTTACTTATCATTTAACCTGTTCAACACAGGTGATGCCAATCATAAATTAAGAGGAAAGTCCAGGGACAGAGCATTGTGTCCCTCCTGGAATGGGTCATGTTGGGAGGTTTGAAAGAACAACATACCAAGTATCTTGAAACCAGGCACATATAACAACAGAATGCTAAATGTAAAGGTCCATACGCACAGGGCGATTTTGCCCTGCGCGTATGCTGACCGATGATGGGGAAAATTGCTGGGCTGAAAAACGCTCAGTGCTTACACACTGAGCAATTTTTGCCCGTTTTAGCTCTTTCCCTGGGGTGGATGACCTTTCATACCAGGACGCTATGGAAAGCCATTCACCCTGTTGCTCATCTGCCAGTAATACGAGTAGATTCAGGCCCTTTGCAGAGTGTGACCCCTAGAGGCAGGAAGGAGGCACAACGCAAAGAAAAACTTTATAAATCAGACCTTTCTGATATAAACATGTGGAGCCATTGTTGGAATATTACCCAAACAGATGGGCAGATTATTTGTTAGGAGGTTTTACTTGTGTTTTTGGATTCAATATAATATTTTTTCGGAAATTGAGTTTTACTGAAAATTTTAAGTCAGTTAATTAAGACCAACAGTGGTTACAGACAGTCACTAGCAAGCCATTTGCAATGAGAACTTATTACAATAGTACTCTTTCTCAAAATTTTAGGGTGTTAATGTTTAGTGCTGAAAAGAGAACCTTGGATAGTAAGAATGATAAATCATTTATTATATCCCTAAGGCTCCTACATGAATAATGGATACAATCTGCTTTTGGGCTTCCTGCTAGTGATACTTTTCTATCTTAATGCATTGAGTTTTTGGAATAAATGTTTTTTGTTTTTAAATTTCTGCTTTCTAATGTGCCGTTTACTGCATTGCAGCTATTTTAAGTTATTCAGCTGGATTTTCAAGTGTGAAATCAGGTTGCACTTTATTATCGCATTGTCTTAATCAGGACTGGCCAGACTGGTCCGTAAGATCTACCAATGGGTCATGTTTTCCAGACCAACTCGCTGGTGCACAGGTGCAGTCATTACTAAAGCTGGCCATACATCTACAGATTTATTGTCATATCTGGCTGGTTGGAACAAAAACCTGGTAATATCTGAATGACAGTTTGTCCGTTTTCCAGCATTTCGAAGAAAATGGTCAACTGTCATTTGCCAACTCCTCCATTGCCAGGTTTTTGTTCATTTGTTTTGTTCTTGTTCATTCCTAACTGACACAGTCTGTAGACTGTGTCAGTTAGGAATAAATGCTGCAAATATTTGAAAATGTAACAGTTAAGCTGGCCATACACCTACAGATTTATTGTCTGTTCTGGCTGGTTGGAACAAAAACCTGGCAATGGACGAGTGGCCACCATGGGTGGCCACCATGGGTGCCAGGGAAAACATGGGACCATATGTATCTTAAAGATATCTAAGAGAAGCTCTTCTTGAACAAGTCCCTGCCACATTGAAGGTAATAAAATACAACTGATACAAACACCAAGAGGGCTCTTAGCATGTGTTCATTTTTAAAACTCATATGTAGATATTGTGTGTACAGTATAAATTATATATATATATATATATATATATATATATATATATATATATATATACCCACAATAGTGTCTTCAGCGCCCTAACTATGTGATGTCCTCTAAAACAATACAGTAAAATAAATAAAACATATATAATAAGAAATACACTTGTAGCTTCTTGTTTTTTGAAGAGTAATTTTATTTTATTTTCAAGAGCTTTAGATCAGTACCCAATGCGTTTCGTCTCTCTTGGAGACTTCATCAGGGGTTTTCTATATATACTATAAGAGAAAACAATCTTCCTTTGTATCCCTCTTATGGTTTCTCCATTATTCCAAAATGATATGTGAGGTCTATTAAAGGAAACCCTTCCATTGCAGGCACCAAAGAAGCAATACCCAAGACCATTCATTGTGTAGTATATCACCACTTTAATCCAAACAATAACAACAGTTCCATTTTTTACATTAAAAAAATATTCTTGCACGCATAGAACTGACCACAAGCTGGACAGTTGATAACTATAATTCTATTGTCTCCATGCGTTTCTTCATAAATCATTTCTTCAGGGTTGTTTTGCTAAAAAGTTCTCTAGCAGCATGCTATTAATGTACCTGGTGTCTAAGCAATTTAGATGGATGGACATTTCTGTATTCATTTTGATGAAAGGTGTGTTTCTAAGTGACCTGTTGTTTCACCGCAGTTAAGGAAAGTACTTTTTTGGCACTTACCTGTACAATGGTAAAACAATGGAAAAATGTACAAATGAAAAAACAACAAAAAGAACAAAAACAAAAGGAAGATCGATAAATCAATGCAACAAATAGGCAGATGGTGAAATCGTACTAAAGGGAATAACACATTTTTTCTTACTTTTTTGGAGCTGTTTGCCATTATGACCACTGTGAGCACATGTGGAATAAGATACTATTTTTGTGAATGGGTAATACTTGTGTGCAGCATGTTATTAGCAAAATAATAGTGAGTTCCCTATCAGTTGACATTTTTCTTCTTATTTTAAAATGTTAGCTGGCTAATTGACGTCAATGCTGTGAAGTGTTATGAGAACACTGAGAAAGGTGTCACCTTCCAGCCAGCAATATTACCAATGTTCCCAGCATTGCACATACTGTAGGTGCTCAGACAAAAATTGGTTAGTTTGGGATACTGTAGTCACTAGCGACCTGTTTCAGGTCCCAACTGTAGTGCGGCTACGTTGGAAAACAATCAGCAGTAGACTGTCAGTGTTAGCCAGTGACTGTCAGCCAATTGTTGGTTGGGTTGCGCAACTCGATGGATGTGACCCAATGGCTCAATTGCAACAATGACAGTTTTGCAGGTGATCTGATGCTGGGTCGGGTCTTGGAATGCGAATAGAAAACCTTGATAAAGCAGTCAGTTGGTACTGCGAAACGCGTTGTTGCTTGATGCTCTCTGGACCCAATTGGACAAAGATTCTTCCAAATACACCAAAAGATCTTCTTTTATATGCTCACTTGTCTGATCGTATTCTTCTCTTTTGGAAGTCCCTTTCCATATACTGTACATCATAAATACCTGATCACTCGCAGCAGTGAGGACTCCCGAGTTGGCTAATTACACCTCGTGCCATCGGTTTGAGGCCATTACAATACCACCATAAAGTGGCTAGTAAGGACTCCATCATACCATCTTGGATAAGTGCAGGTTTCAATATCTACAATTGGTGACTATCTTTATTGGGTCCATTTATCAATTGATTTACTGTTTTTAATGTATTTTATAGTGTTTTTTAGTTGTCACTAAACCATTTTTCATTGATTTACTTGAATTATCAAATTGTTATTACCAGCGCTGCTTTTCTTTTTATGTTTTATTTTTTACCACATTAGGGAGCTGACTACTCCCGTAAGCAGCTGCTTTGGGTAGACAACTCATAACAAGCGCTCTTTACTAACCTATGGTTGGTTTCTCTTTATTCTTTTTACATCAAACGCCTCCCTCTGCATTGCCATACTAATGTGCCACTTCTGTTTCTAAGTAAGCAGCAGTGATGTCACCTCCAAAGTAAGCAGCACTGATGTCACTTCCAAAATAAGCAGCAGTGATGTCACCTTCAAAGTAAGCAGCAGTGATGTCACCTTCAAAGTAAGCAGCAGTGATGTCACCTCCAACCACATCTGAATGATGCCCCAAGTGCAAAGCCAAACACGGCAGCTGCACATTACAGAGAATGTAATACAGGACACAGAAGCAGACTTTGTTTAATCACTCGTTACGGCCAAGGAACAAATACCCTCACTGTTGTTGAGCTTTATCACTTTAAATACAAAAAGTCAGTCTCATTCCCTTTCATGATGTTTTAAAGTGGTAATGTTCCTTAACAGTTTTTATTTACTTAAAAGAGTCTTCCGAGGGATCCTTCACTGCATCATCATGGCCAGGTTAAGCGAGCGTGTGGCAGGAATGGTGGGAAATTAATGGGCTTTCAAGTAGTGGGTTAATATCATTATTCAAGTTCTAGCCAGATTTACTGCAGAAAGTAAATGATCTCCCTGACCATTTTTTTATTTTTAGTTCCGTAATGTTTCAAAAAGCCTGTAAGAAGACAGATGGTTAAAGGTTGGAAACTGCGTAAGACTGGCGATGAGCGGAGACTTACAACTTTAGAGCTTTTATTATATTTGATGAGAGGCTTAAGGCAAGATTTTTTTTTTCTCATTTTGAGGGTTTCTATTTTAGTGATACTTTTGCTTTTATTTATTTATTCTGGGCCTTTGGGATTTCCGAGTTATTACCTTTTTGTGTTTCCCATGAGGATGGGTTGTTGTTGCAGAATGTTTCCTTGTATAGTAGGAGAATAGTTACTGTATTTGGTTGCATAAATCCAGGAAAGACCAGCAGGTCAGGGTATTGGTTGTTATCTGGACTTCCCTTAAGTTGGGAATTTCATCCAATGACCTAAGTAAGAAAGTTTATGTTAATTTGTAAACCTTTTTAGTACATATTGATAAGGTGCCATCATTGCATTTTGCACTTGGTGTGGCCTTCACACTTATGTTGGATTCATGGCTATATTAAAATTAAAACCCGTGGCAAAGTCTGCGGTAAGACGCCCATGGGTTCTATATATGGCATTGCCTATAAAGAACAAGCTCCAGAAAGTTTTGCATTGGAACATCAGAAATATGAAATTCAGAGAAAGTTACTCACCCTCCCTTTCCACCGAAATCCCCAGTGTGACCTAGGATTTTGAACAAGTTCCAATCCCATTAAAAAAAGCTTTGACCCAGGTTTTTAATGGGTCAATCCCCGGAATAACCTGGGTCAACAATACATGAGTGTGCAGTCTTTCTGTTCTTCCGACACTTGTTGATTACAACTTTTCCAATTGCAGTGATCCAGTTCTCCATAGGCTTGAAACGAGACCATATTTACACTGCACCCTGACCCAGGTCCTTCCCAGTTCCAACCTTGGTAGCTGAGTGTTAGTCTGTGGGACTGTGTTTGGGGTGCGGGGGTCTTTGGGCTGCTGCGGCTGGGCTGTTCCAGGGCATCATATCGTACACTTTCCATTTTTCTGAGACCCTTTTCCACTTAGCCACCACCCGGGTAATTGCAGCAGTAGAAAAGGGGTATTATGGACTAAGGGCAATTATTAGTCACTTAGGAAAGACAGATCTTGATCACATTGTCACAGAGCTGCCTGTCCCTAGTTCATAATTTATTGTAGATTTCAAAAATAAAAAAAAGAAACAAAGCACTGGACAATTTATCCTTGTGTAACGCAACGGCGTGAGTCTAGAATGACTCCATCTCTGCTACAAAAATAATTAACCTCTAGATCACTCAAGATGTTCTCAGCTCATTTGAATCAAATCCATCAAAAGAGATCATCCATTTGACAAGTGTGTTTACTGATGATGTCTAAGGTTGCCACTCGCTCGACATCCATGTATAACGGCATCTGTCAAGCCATTGTTTCTAGAATAAATATACAATCCAGCAACATGGCATCACAGATGATATACTGTGTTTCCCAGGTCCCCGGTATCTCGCAAGCAAAGGTGCTGTGTCATATCTACAAAATGTATCACTCTTGCAACCGGGACTTGGAAGGAAAACGATGGCAAAATAGAGGTCTTCTCCAGAGACTTTTAATACAACATGAATTAGGTGCCAAAACCCATTAAATTCAGTTTCCCCATGACAGAAAATCAAAAACTTATCTTTTTCTTTCTAAAGGCATTTTTCTGATTGATCTACGGAGAGCGCAAACACAAAAGAAGAGGAGAGAATATATACACACTAAAACATCTCTTTAATTTGTTAATTTAATATCTGACACGTAAAGATTCTCATTAAGCCAGTCAATGAAGCCTAGAAATACAATTTTCGGGCAAACTGTCGCTATCATAACTTACATGCAACTTCAGATGGTGCGCTGTAAGCAATGTGATTAAAACCATTCATCTTTTCTGTCAAATTCTCGCTCCTGTTATTAAATGAAGGGGCTTTGTTGGACTTACCAGCTGACAACTCCATTTGGGAAAGGAGGGGCTGTAAAGAATCGCTGGATGTTCTCCATGCGCTGTAACAGCCCATTGCAATACTTCCTGGGGAGCCAGTCAGAAACACTTAAATACAGCGTGGCTGGTAAATCGAAGGTTAAGCAGTCAGAAATAGGATCAAAGGAAGATGTCAGCATTGTAGGAATACCTGCTTAATCTAGCTGGTTATGTGACCTAGCACCGTAAGGTGGACAAAACCTGCTGCTGCTATTGGCTAACAGACAGTGTTTGGGCTGTCGCTAAAATGGAATGATGCTTTTTAAATTGCAGACTGTACAATAGATGGGTCCGGTGTTATAATTTAATCTTATAGAAGACAGACATGCCCTATTTACTTCCCCAAATATTTTGATGGAATTAATTTGATAGGCAGCCGCCTTTTGGTCAGTGACTAGTGATGTGGAACAAACCTTTTCCAGATAGTGAAGGGTTTGTATCCAAAATTAGCTTCTATGAACACTGACTCATCAAACTTAGGGGTGTATTTACCAAGCCTTGAATGGAGATTAAGTGGACAGAGATAAAGTACCAGCCAATGACTGTCATTTTTCAAACACAGGGAGGGATGCTCTAAATGAAAAACTTTGATATGCAGGAAAAGCTGCACGCCGGGTTTTCACTGTGGGGTGTATCGCCAGCAAAAGGTGGCGATACCCCATAGAAGCCTATGGGCTTCTTAATGCGACCCAGCACCTCACCGCACTGACCCCCGCTGATCCGCCACAGAACCCACACCCCTCAACTGGGTGCAGGCAGCACAGTGCTGTGCTGCCCCGACCAGTGACATCCGCCTCCTGGAAGCCTGGAGCTCACCCCACAGCACCAGCAGCCGGGTAAGGGAGGGAGGGGAAGCCACTTGGAAGATGCTCACATTCCGTCAACTGCTGTGCAAAGGGCAGCACACCCCTAAACTGGGAACAAGCCCCCCCTTCCCCCCCACATGTCTTTGGCCAAAGCAGTAAAATAACGTGATTTGCGGCTTTTCAGGGGGAAGGGGAGTGGCTAAAGATGGAAATTATGTCACTTAGCCCAGCCCCCTCTCCAAAGACCCGCCCGAAGTGCTGCTGACAGTCTCCTCTCCATGCTTCTCCTGGAGAGGAGACTTTAAAAGTTGGCAACCCTGATCTACACCCATTTGCCACAGTTATTTATTTAATTATTTATTAACATTTTTTTTATATAGCGCACACATACATTGTTTCGAGTAATCCATGTATGCATTATGCTCCTTTCCTTTAATAAAGTCTCGCTTCTGTGTCCAGTGGTAGCACACCCTCATATTTATCATTTAAGGAAAACCACCCATATGAAGTCCTGAGGGTCCTTTAACTTTATTTGATTGTGTAAAACCTATAAATCCAGTGCGACTGACCTCTCCCTATACCCCCAACCCTGTTTTTTGCATTATGCTCCTGTTTGTCCTTTCTTTTGCCAAGTTCCATTTTATAACATTGAAATAGCTTACTGTTTACATTGTATCTCTCCTGTACTGTAGCTTCTGTAATGCATCCTAGATGCATTTTGCAGTAGTCGTCTGTCTTATGTGAACTAGCTGCTCATCCTCAACTAATAGGGTTGTGACTGCTTTTGTCTGTCTTGTCCCCTTATCCCATACCATGAGGTTAACATCATCAGGTTTGTCTGTAGTAATATCCTTCCACAAGTCACCTCTGGATAGCATCATCTCAGACTAATGGGCCCTACATGTGTGTAGGGCCCATAACATTTCCACAGTTTACCATATATACTCGAGTATAAGCCTACTTTTTCAGAACATTTTTTATGCTGAAAAAGCCCCCCTCGGCTCATACTCGAGTGAGGGTCCCACTTGAGTCAATAAGCTTTCCCAGTTTTTTGTTGTGAAATTAGGTGCCTCGGCTTATATTCGGGTCGACTTATACTCGAGTATATACGGTATATTATTTTGTTTAGCGATTGATCCATTTGAAATGCAGTGTTCATTTAGGAATTTAAGCCCCGTACACACAGTGAGATACTGGCTAATGGCCAATTTTGACTAAGCAATTTTGACTAGATGCACAAAAGATTTTGGCTAGATGCACTGGAGATTTTGACTAAGCGATTTTGTCTAAGTAACTATAGTCTATGACAGTGGTTCCCAAACTTTTTGAATCCCGGCACCCTACAGTATCAGAATTTTTTTCACGGCACCCTTAGGCCACAAGTTTGTAAATGAGAATTTCAGAAACAAATATTAAATTAAATAAGTTGTAATTAAATTGTATCCTTAGGTCCAGTTTTGTGGTGAGGAACATGATTCTTTCTGTTTAGCCACGTATTTTATAATTGGAAGCCACCAGCACTGATTTTGCCTATTTTATTGGCCATACATAATTTGAATTGGTTCTGGACCACCAACCTGAGGCACCCCTGCAAGTGCTCCGAGGCACCCCAGGGAGCCTAGGCGCACAGTTTGGGAACCACTGGTCTATGATCTAGTCAAAATTGCCTTGCCTGCACTAGCAATCTATGCTAAGCTATCTTTGCTAGACAATATTGACAAAGCAGGAGAAAAACTGGGAGATCTTGGCAAACCTTCAAGGAGATTTTCACTATCTAGTCAAAATCTCCTGCCAAAATCTCCTGTGTGTACACCCCTTTACATTCTGAAGATCTTGCTATGAGATAGTTTTAATTATTTTTATTGTACCGTATGTCTGGGCTCATGAACGGCTACACAATATGTGACTTTGTTCAAAATCAACATACGGATAAGGATTTTGCTATATTACAAAACACGTAAAAGGTAACATTACACATACGATGTACCAAACAAAATACAAAAATAATAACAATACAATATCATACCAAAGAGTGTATGTGAATTGTTAGGCAACATCGCACCTTATTCCCCTCCATTCTAACCCCGCTCATGTAACACACAATCTGTGGCTGTTGCTGTACCCCAACAAAGTCTATGAGAAAGACAACATAGTGGACATATTTACTTAAAATGAAAAGTCAGATGATCGTATGCATGTTAATCTGCTCATTAATACACAGCCTATGATATATATTAATGTCAAATATTGAATGTATTTGCTCATTAAATTTTCCAGCTATCAACCTTTCCTCTACAACATTGCTCATTAGTAAATTGACTTTTGGCTTCGTTGAGCGGTGAAAGGCAATGAGTCTTTAAGTAGATGCAGCAATTCAGTAACTGAGAATTACCCGTCATCAAATACTGATAACCAAGAATACAGGAAGATTCTCCAGGCAAGAGGCATTTTATACCACTAATACACTAATAAACTGGATTTAAAATTTATGGATTAATTGTAATATCATAATTCACTATTTTGCACATACAATAAAATAAAATGAATTTTAATGTATCTTCACCTGGTCTCTCTCTCTCTCTCTCTCTCTCTCTCTCTCTCTCTCTTTCTCTCGCTCTCTCTCTCTCTCTCTCTCTGTCTCCCTCTCTCTCTCTTTACTAAAAGCCACATGCAACCTAAATTCTGAAAACTGCCCTTTCCAAACTTTTGGCCACATTCTCCATACTGTATATATTAAGCATCTGAATGTAATATTTTCTGCAGCTTTAGCCCTATAATAAATGGCATCTATAGGTGACATTACATAATAGTTGCCTCTGGTCTTCTCTCCACATTGTACACAGAGAGGGATCCTACAGGATCCCTCCCAGTGTGCCCCACGGCTCGTGGAATCACTGGCCTATGGTGGGACATGGCCTAAAGGAAACCAAGGTCATAAACCTATAATCGCAAAGAACAGTTATTTTATGAAGAGCTCTCCATTGCAATTGTTATAACAATTCTAAATATATACCAGCTTTATTAACACCACTATGTATTTGGTAAGTGGCTGGATGTATCACTTCCAAAATCCAATGCTTGAGATGTTCTGCTCTATCTTTCTCTCCATTTTAATGGAGTATTGGAGTCTGATATGTATTCTTCCCCGGTCCATGCAAAATCACAGGGTAACACAGAACAGCAAATTCAGCAAGGAAATATTACCGGCTTGATCAATAAAGAAGTCTACTGGAATGCCCAGAATGACACCAGAAAAATAATGATATTTGAATTTGCTTTATCCTACACCCGTGGGACCACATGTCTTCCCATCTTGAATAGGAATTTAGCACTATGCCCCGTCAGAACCATAAATTATTCTGAAATGCTGATGCTACCGGTGAAAGTATTTACCCTGTTAAGACGGCAAGTGAGTACTGTGAAAATATTATTACAACGAATATAATAAAAATGAACAATAACTGTCCAGCCATTGAAGGATGCTCATATAAGAAAGATCTATGCCTTGCAGTGTAATTTCCCAGCTGAAATGAAGCTTAGACACTTCCGCGCTCAACGTTTTCCCTTCGTTTCAGGAAAGAAGTTAGGAGTGTTCTACAAACACGATCTCTCGCAGTTTTATTGCTGTGTGTAATAATGCAGACCTTTTGTTCTCGTGATCAAGAACAAGTCAATTTATTCCATGACACTACTGCGATTCGCCCATGTATATTGTATGCTGAGCTAGTTACATTACATTTCAGTTTTTGATCTATGTAGTGGATCCACCCTTGGTATAATATATAGTTTAACATCTAAAAAAAAAAATTGCACCCTAGAAGGGTAATACCCATAACTACTGTATTTATGTAATAAAAAAATGCAGGTTATGTGTTACCCCTACCTGTGTTAACTCACAAAATATACAAGATTTTAAAGGATATATTTGTTTTTCATATACATAGACACCCTTGTATCAGACTGTACTTTCACATATAACCTACTGTATATTCATTTTACAAATCAAAAAATCACCAAATAAAAAATTTAAAAAAAGTTTCATGTGTATTTCTGGGGGTCTGGAGATTTATTACCAAATCTCTATGGGGGATATTCTAATTTGATTGGTACCCCACGCCTTCGCACAGGGGACCGATGTTTATGCAATTACATGTCCGCCGTCCCACTCGCACCTAGCAGTGCAGGCGGGAGGCGTGGGCTGGCGGTGGGAGGCACAGCCCATGGGAACGCCCAGCGTTTCATTGGCGTTCCCATGAAAATGTTGGGCGTTCCCATGGTAATCGCCCAGTGATGCGGGTGTGGGCATATGACGTGCCCGCCTGCTTCCAGTACAGGGCACACAGAGATCTGAGACACTACAAAGGTATCTCTGATCTGCGAGCGCAGGAGAAATTATTCAATGGTCGCCAACCAAGGAATGACTTCTCCGCCTAACTCAAGGCTACAAATGGATGATTATGCAAAACATCCATGTGCAGCCATGTGGGGGATGCGGGGTGCAAGGGGGCGGCCGGATAACACAACGTTTCACTGGTAACACTTATTCACAGATATGTGGAGAACTGTCAGATATCTACAGCAGTACCAAACCGCTGTATCAGAATCATTGCCCCATGCAGTAATATTTGGAGATCAATTCATTGAAGCTTGGCTTTCTGCTTCACTTTTGAGGAAGCATTTACCATCTGAGGATGGCATAAAGAGGGTATAAGAATAGGGAAGACCCCACCCACTCCCTGCTCTCTCCACCCCCTTTAGTGATAGAAGCCAACCAGCAGAACCCAGTGCATTTTCAAATTTGCATATTACCGTATAAACTCGAGTATAAGTCGACCCGAATATAAGCCGAGGCACATAATTTTACAACAAAAAACTGGGAAAATGTATTGACTCAAGTGGGACACTCACTCGAGTATAAGCCGAGGGGGGCTTTTTCAGCATAAGAAATGTTCTGAAAAAGTAGGCTTATACTCGAGTATATATGGAATGCTTGGTCTCCTGATGACTGCACTAGAGATGGGCAAAACGGGTCACTAACGAGAGCTGAGATCCAGTAGGTAAGTCCGTGAAAAGATCTGTATCTTTTACACGAAGCACCGGTTCACTTTGGAAGAAGGGGTAATTTGATAATAAAGCATAATTTGTTTTACAATCATTTTTTGCCATTTTTTTTTACGAAACTGAAAGTAAAAGAACCTTTTTGGGATCGGCGACTCCCTCGGTCTTTTATGGGATCCGTTCAAAAGACCCACTTCATTTGTGAACGACCCATCTCTAGACTGCACACTGTCTGAGTGCTCTCTTGCTACCTCTGCCGTTATGTTAAGGTGACCGACATATGTACTGTACAGTATATCACCTCTTCTATACTGTCACTCGCTCTGGCTGCCTGTTACTGGCAGGCTCCCCCCACCACGATGCTACCCTGACCGAGCCCCGCTACCCAAGATATGCAGACTCCAGGTTCCTTGTACATTACAGGCAGGGCCGTCTTAACAGCAGTGTGGGCCCCTGGGTAAAGCAATGCACTGGGGCCCTTACCCATTCTCCCCTCCTAGGGGTGGGGGGTGCTATAAGCAGCAGCTTTGATGTCCCACGGGTGGCAGGGGGTGCTCTATCTTCCACTCAACATGTAGGACCTGGAGCAGTAACTTCTGCTAATTACTCCTTTACTGCACAGGTGGTGGGAGGGTGAACACTAACGTGTGGAAGGAGGCACTGAGCTGAATGAAGGGTCCCTTGTAAACTACTTCCAGGGAGGTAGGGGGTGTTTTATATGCAGAGGAGGGTTGGATAATGGAGTGGGCTTAATATTCGTCATTTTCCGGTGGAAGGTCAGCTTGTTTGACTGCAGATATTGCCATTAACTGGAAATAGATTTCTTAGCATTCAATAGTATAAAAACCTAGAGTCCCAACTTTCAGGAGGTGCTGGGAACTTGGGGATCAGAGATCAGGAGCCAGAGCAATCCATTGACAAAAACATAAAACTGTACACCAGACGTTTGGAGCTGGAGCAGGGACCGGCTGCTGGAAGGCTGATAGAGACAAGCCGCTAGTGTCGACAGAAAGAGGAGAGTCCCAGCTTTTGGAGATACAGTATACTCTCAGAAAAACTATCAAATGGAAAATGCGGTAAAACCCCAGTTTTACCGCATTTTCCAATGTATCAAAAATGATACCGCACTGAAGGGTATCGCCACCTTTGGGTGGCGATACCCTATAGAAGCCTATGGGCTTCTTTTCGCCGCCCGCCGACGCAAACCCGCCGCCTCGCCGACCCCCCCTCTGGCTTACCTTCCTGAAGGGTCCTCCTGAACCCCGGAAGGTAAGCCCTGCCTCCCCCTAGTGAAGCAGCCGGACATCCTTCCGGCTGCAGGGGGAGGAGGAGGCGGCGCCGGGGACAGCCTGCTTAGCTGTCCCCGGCGTGAGGGGAGAACCAGGCGGCAGGGAGGTGACGGAGACCCCCCGCACACCAGTGTACAGGTATCGCGGGGGGCCTCCGTCACTGCACTGCGATGCCAGCTGCATATGTTAGTACATATGCGGCAGCATCGCGGCGGGGGGGGGGGGGGGGGGGGGCGGCGAAGGGCGGCGATGTATTTTAATACATCCCGCCCTAAGTCAGAGAGAACCTGAAAATATGACTGGGAAGTTCAATTAACAGGTCAGATGTGGACTGCTGCTTTGAAGTTGGATATCTCCAGTTCCCCAGGGCCGATTTTCTAAATTCTGGTATCCCTGGAAAAAGGATATACACCTGGGGCCCCTGGGCAAGTGCCCATTTGAAAAGACAGCCCTGATTACAGGAGATTTCTGAACATAGATGCCAACTTTATGGCAGCCGCCTCCGTCAAGGGACAACCAGATGGGCAGGGTGGGAGGAAGTGCGAGAGGCATGGCTGCATCATGGTAGGGATGGCCATCATTGCTATTGCCATCAATGGTTGCCATCAATGGCAATAGTTCAACTGGCCATTGATGGTGTAAAACTATCTAATGGATGACCACCGATATTTTTACCAATCGATGGTCATCCATTTTGTTTGACTGATGGGCCAATAAAAACACAGGGGCGAGGCTTCACAGGTGTTGGGGGCGGAGCTATACTATGCGTCCCAGCATTTAGAAAAAAAACATTGATGTAGGGAAACCATCTGGTTCTCCCTCATCGATGACAAAAGTCTTTTATCGACCATAACCCATCCATGATTTACATCTCTTTCTCACTCATGCACAAACACAGAAGGTAGCAGACTAGCTTTCGAAGCTTTTGCTTTGAGCGGGCTGACTAGTTCTTCATGTTGATGGAGCTAATGTATATGTGAAATTAAGATATATACGGTACTCTAGCTACTTAGTATATTCTGAAGTTCTGTGGCGTCATAGGACGTTAATTTCCTGTATTGGTGTGTAGATACTTCTGTAACTATCTGTTCAATTCCATTGTCTATTATTTCCTTGAAGTCTGCAGCGTAGGAAGGCCCCTTCACCCTGATTCCATTGATTGGACAGGTAAGTGTAATTCTTTTATACTTTCTGTACGTTTGCTGCTAACTGTTGTACATTGACCTTTTAAACTTTTTTGTTTATTGTGAAATATTTTTCATATGTGAAGCCTGAAGTATTTGTTCTGTGGGTGTAAAACATTGAATTAAAACAATGCTCATATTAACACCTTGGGTGAAATGTAATAGGATGAGAGATTCAGAAATTGAGAGATTTGGTAAGAAATCTCCAGTTTTTTAAAGCGGCAATCATGTGCACGTCAAAATCAATCTGGTTTTGCAGTGTAAATGATTGCCGCTTTAAAAAAAACCTGGTGATTTCTTACCAAATCTCTCACTTTCTGAATCTCTCATCCTATTAAATTTACCCCTTTGTGACTGTCACTATGGGGGTGATTCAGGTTGGTTTGCAAAAACTCATTTAATGGACAATTGTCACTGTGTCATCAGCTCCAAGCCCACCCACAGGTTTCATCCTCGCTGGCAGCCGGTGTTGTTAACTTCAAGCTGCCAGCGGCTCCAGGTGTTGCCTCAAGTTATCTCTCCCACATGACCTTTAGTACTCCACTTGGTGGGTGAAGTCAATTCAAATGGCACTGCTGCATGCAGCAGCATAATTTAGAGTCACTCCACCCACTGAGCAGAGTAGTAGGTCTGGCTCCGTATAGTAGTACGATTGACCACCATCTCAGAGTCACAGTGAGTTCTGTGCCAGGTAGATTTTTTTCTGCAAGGCCACACCCCTCTCTGTGCTGCCACACCTACTCTCTGGAGTGCCCACGCGCTTTTTTTTTTTACATGTATAACTACATTTTTACCTGTTCAAACTGGGAACCAAATAGTCATGAAAAAGCAATGTCCTTAAACCTAACTCCTACTACTAACTAATCCTCCCTGTAGTGTCTACAGTAAGGGCGAGATGTACTAAAGGGAAAATGCGGTAAAACCCCCGTTTTACCGCATTTTCCTATGTACTATTACCCAGGCCGCCACGTCACCGCAGTGTAGGGTATCGCCACCTTTGGGTGGTGATACCCTAAAGAAGCCTACAGGCTTCTTTTTGCCGCCCTACGCCTCCGCCGTAAAACCCGCCGACCCCCCTCTCCCCCTCCCTCTCTTACCTGGTCCAGGTCCTCCTGGACCCGGAAGGTAACACCTTCCTCCCCCTAGTGACGCAGCCGGACGTCCTTCCGGCTGCAGGGGGGAGGAGGAGGCGCCAGGGACAGCCTGCCTAGCTGTCCCCGGCGTGAGGGATGCAGGAGGGGGCATCGCAGCGGGGGGGCTGCGAAGGGCGGCGATGTATTTTAATACATCCCGCCCTTAGTGTGGTATCCCAAACTATACTGGCCATACTTTAGAGAACAGTTATACAAGTGAGTTGGGCAGTTTATGGCCCAAACCAGTGGTTCCATTTTCTTGGACATGAAAAGGAATGGATATGAAGTTTTAGGACAGAGGACAATGGATAAGCAGTTAGTCAGTGTGAGCTGAACTGAGATGGAGGGCACAGGCTAGTGTTCAGGGATCAGGCTATTTTATACATAATCCTGTCAGTGGCATGTTTATAATGATGTGGTGTGTGCATATCAGTTTACTTACTATCCGGAGTCCCATGTCGGCTGCAGAAATCACCAGGAAAATGGCGCAACATCCCTTCTCACAGCGTTTTGCACATTAATAGCAAGAAAATCACTGGGAAAATGGTCGCTGGGCCATTCTCCTGGAGACTTGTGCTTGCCCAGTAGACTCTGGGACAATGTTAATGTTAATTTTACCAATGCAATACTTGTTTGGCTTCCACCATTTCAGAATTCAATAACACAATAAACTATTCAGAAACTACTTTATCCTTTCGGTAATCAGAGCTCAATAACATCCCATTTTCTTCACATTTGCATTCTTATCCATAACAACTGCTGATACAGGAACAACATACTGTATATGGTGATCTCATTTGCATTAGATACAAGTATATACAGTGGCGAAACAATAGCCCTGCAAACCCTGCAATGGCTTGGAGACGCTGGCTAAGTATGGGCGGAGGGGGTTTGTGGGGGCTATTGCTGCTCTGCTGCCAGGATTTGTTGATCTACCTGTCTGCCCTTCACAAAATGGCCTCCCTAGCATCCTTAAGAACTGTCTGCTGTGAGGTGGTGGCCATTTTGCAAGGGAAATTTTTATGGTAGCAAGAGGAGTGCTGGGTCCACAGACAAGTAGATCTGCAGGTCCCGGCTACAGACTCGGTGAAGGCGGCAGACAGATCAGGGTCATATGTCGGCGGAGGGGTTTATGCCAGACTTTTGTAGCGGGACGGAGCCCTTTTTTTTATAAAGTATAGACCAGGCTTATGAGCTCCAAGTGGCAGTGGTGCCAGAAGGAGGGAGCTGACTGTCCCTGGTGTCCCCTTCAGAAGGGGTAGCACCAAAATGCTGGCATATCAACAGTGACTGGAACCAGGTGCTGCAGTTTGACATTGCCAAAAAGGAGGAGTCCACATCTCCATATTCTGGGGCTTAAATATGGTGGGCAACACCATTTTTTCATGGCATTTCCCAGAAGCCCATTGACTTCTAGTCTCAATTTCCCACTGAGAGAGATCCAATCAGTTCCCTCCCATAACACCCTGCAACAGGTAAGGCACTTAGAAGTATGCACAGATACAGTACAGTAGGAATCTGATTCATAGAGGGATATTCAATTTCCGGCCGACATTCCCGACTGGGGAAAGGGCGACGGAGCCCTATTCAATGCCGTCTTCCCGGACAGCATTGAACAGGGATCGCGGCAAAACGTGCCTGACTTTACAAGCAGTCGGGCACATTCTGACGAGAATGGCAGCCACGTCCCCTTCTCGTGGCCACGCCCCTTCTCATCGCTCGGTGGGCAAGACATCAAATCTCACCTTCAAAATCATGGTCGAGCCGGCCGACAGTAGTGACCCTACATTGAACCCCATAAACTCTTACCGCAAGAGCTATCCTTTGGGATTATCTTTTAGCATACAGCATTAATATGCGTCGTAATGCTTGTGATTAGTGTGAAGAGTATCAGGATGCATCACAAGCAAATGTGATGCTTGATGCATCCAGCCCTACAGTGCAGCACAGTCAGTTGTGTGTATTAATTGGGTAGACTTGGATATACAGCAGGGTGAGATTCATCGCAACCATGGACGGGAATGCTCTAAGTATATTCTCTAACAAAATACATTTCTTTATAATTAATCACAGTAGTAAAGTGCATTGTGGTATATTGGCTCAACATAAGAAAATGTTAATTAATAATAATTTGAATAATCATAATATTAATAATAATAAAAAATATACTATATAAAAAAAAATCGGTACTTGTTTCCTAGCACGGCGCTTGCGATTTTAATTGTATCCATCGGGTCCTAAAAAATCGCGTCGATCGCATCGCATGCAACCAAATCGCATGCGATGCGATCTACGCAATCGATGCGATTTTTAAATTGGAACCAATGTAAAATGGTCCCTGAGACCCGATTTTACTTTGGGCCCAATGTTAAATGCCCCCCAGACCACAATTTTCATTGTATACCCGCCCTGATGGGTCAAATGCCCCCCCATTGTTAACACCACCCCACGATGAACGCCAACCCGAAGCGTGGCGAGTGCAGCGAGCCTGCGAGGGGCGGCGGTACGTGTCCTCCGACCTTTTCATACCCCCACTATCCACGTCGGCGTGGAGTTGATTTTATATAGTGTGGCAAGCGCAGCGAACTACCGAGCTCGCAGAGTGGCGAGGGGACGCGCATTACTTCACAGGTATTACGCGTCCGCTCGCCACAATATATAAGATTAACTCCACGCCGACGGGGATAGTCGGGGTATGAAAAAGGTCGGAGGACACGTACCGCCGCCCCTCGTGGGCTCGCTGTGCTCACCACGCTTCGGGTTGGCATTCATCGTGGGGTGGCGTTAACAATGGGTGGGGGAGGGGGGCATTTGTCATGTAAAATACCGGGTCCATTGGTCCATTTAACATTGTTCCCTATGTAAAATTGCGTCCATCGCATCGGTCGCATCGCATGCCTTAACTTAAGGCATGCGATGGACGCGATTTTTTAATTGTCAGGGAAAAGGCTAAAAATAGCCCTAAAATTGCGTCGGTCGCGTCCATCGCATACCTTAAGTTAAGGTATGCGATCACCTACGACGGGCGCCGTGCTAGGAAACAAGTACCAAAAAGATCTGAATTTTTTTCATTGATAAAAAAGCAAAAATTACTTTTTTCTTGTGAGTGCTACAATTTAGAAATTTCAATCTTAATTGGCACCAAATCAGTGTGTTAAGACACAATTAAAGCCTGCTCATGATTCCATTATACCGGTGCCAGGGAAAAGTCCTGTATAAAATGAACGGAGAACACTACGGCGCCTATTAGCCAGTTATCTCCTGGTGATTTCCATTTTCCCGGCTAACCCACAGAAAGAGAATTCCCTGGGAACTGACTTATTTATTTATTTTGCTAAAATAAAAATTGACGATCGGGGCTGCTATTAGTCATATGGCTTCTGTTGCTGCGGAACGTACGGTAAAACCATGGCCAGGCTCCCTCATTGATATCGATTTAATAAAGTATGATGTGTAAACAAGTAATATTAGCTAATCCCCGGAGTGCCTGATTGCAATTCAAGTAGCACAGGGCATCTCTGTGATGTTAGCGAGCTATAAACCCATTTTAACATTGATTATCTCAGATATTGATTTTATCATTCTGTTAAAATGTTTTATAGAAAAACAACGTTGAACACATTTCTAGACCATACATTCATCTCTTTGGTTTTAAAATAGTAAGGGATACAGTTTCACTGGTTTAGCCTATTAGTAAATATTACAGTATTTCTATTTCCAGATATGCCCGGCAGCAGAGGCGCAATTACTGTTGGTGCAGCAAATGCTGTGCACCGGGGCCCCTGCGGACTAAAGGGCCCAATGTTGCCCCTGTCACTTTTTTCCTGTCACCCACTTTTTTTTCTCTTTCACTTTGCCTCCCTCTGCCTCTCCCTGGGCCTTATTTTGGTTCATTCTTTCTGACAAAATCCTTCTTAGATGGGCAAAACTATGTGCACTGCAGGTGGGGCAGATGTAACATGTGCAGATCTAATTAGATTTGGGTGGGGTTTTACTTCAAAGTGAGATCTATATTCAGGGCCGAAACTAGGCTTTCCGGCGCCCGGGGCAAGGCAGTCTTTTGGTGCCCCCCCCCCCTCCTATTGATGCTGCTGCGCGCCGGAGGCGTGCCGAAATTTTCGGGGGGCGTGGCCTAATTTGGGGCGTGGCCTATAATCGCTGCTCTCCCGCGAGGCCACGCCCCCATTTTGCCGCTATGGGGGCATGACCCAGAGGCTCTGTGAGCCTCTAGCCATGCCCCCAGCCCCCTGGCTGCGGGAATAGACGCTGTGCGCATGCGCACAGCGTTTATTCCCCGCTGCTTAGTTAGCAGCTGACAGGGGGGACCGAGCAACTGACGCCTTGTCCCTGGCGCCGGAGACCCCCCCCTCCCCGCACAGTCCTCTCACTGCTCACCCCGCAGCCGCATCTTCGTCCGTCTCCTACTAGCGCTGCGGCGGGAAGCGCTGATGACTTCAAAAAGACTTGCCGGACGCTGATTGGCTGAATTCAGCCAATCAGCGTCCGGCAAGTCTTTTCGAAGTCATCAGCGCTTCCTGCAGCCGCGCTAGTAGGAGATGGACGGACATACCTGTCAGCGCGCCCCTCACCTCCAGCGCCCGGTGCGCGTGACCCCCCATCCCCCCCCTAGTTACGGCCCTGCTATATTGCAGTGCAAAAATAAAGCAGTCAGTATTTTCCCTGCACAGAAACAAAATTACTCACCCAAATCTAATTCTCTCTGCACATTTTACATCTGCCCCCCTGCAGTGCACATGGTTTTGTCCATCTAAGAAGGATTTTGTCAGAAAGAATGAACCAAAATAAGGCCCCCTGTCACCCTCTGCAATGTTGCATATTGTGCACTTGGGGTGGGGTGGAGGAGGGGGCCTAAATTATATTTTTGCACCACCCACAAGTTCCACCACTGCTCAGCAGCTATCCTGTGGCCGATATGACACCATCCTTCTCTGTGAAACTAGCTTAATGAACATTTTAAGCATACCCCCCCCCCCCCGGGAAGGTGGGCAAGTCTCCCGCATTGTGGACACAGCCCCGCTCCTCCTTCCCCACAGTAAAAATTTCCGAATTCCGCGGGTCCGCTGGGAGGAGGCGGGGCTAAATGACACAAATTGCACCATTTCGCATCATTTCGCCCCTCCCCCCCATCCACAGAACCGCAAATGAATGTGGCTGCCGGTCGTGGGGGCGGGGCTTAGTAACATCAGCCTCATCCTGCCCCCAATGTGGAGCCTCATCCAGCCCCCCTTTCACTCCTCTCCATGCATCCGCATGGGTACACCTAGCGTTTTTCACGGAGCACCCACCATTTTTGTGGGCATGCCCAGGAAATGGCGGCTTCCCCATGCACCAGCCCCCTCCCTAGCCTCCCTCTGTGCGAATTTCTTGGCGACTGTGATGGTCGCCAAAGGCGTTCACACATCGGCCCTGCGCTTTCGTATATTCGCCGATATGCATGCGCAGAGCGGCACCATCGGTCCGAGGACCAAATTCTCTGCAGGGTTGAGTCAATGTGAATTGGCTGCGGTCCGAGTCAGCGAGATTGAGGCCCATTATGCATTTTCTAGGTTAGTTTATAAATGAAGACACTTGTTTTTAAATGAGCTTTTGAAAACTTTTTCCTCAAAGTTTTCTGGTATTCGCCCGGTGGCGTCTGGTTTCTTAGCTGGATTTGCACTAAGCGTTGTTCTTTATTGTGTACGGTTATTGATTTAGCTGTGATTCATGTAATCATCTTGTTGGGTGATCCCCATGGGGTGTAAATTCTTTAATCACGTTTGGTGCAGGCATTAGTTTCAAATGATATTCAGGTGCAGAATATTGTCTTCTTGGAACAGCGTTATACGATCTCTTTTCCGGGGGTATCCAGCTTGTTCTGAGGTTTCTAAATTACACTGCAGGAAAATAAGGTCTCATACGATATCATTGTTTAGGATTTACAAGAATGGATTAGAAAAGCAGCTGATATTTAGGACATTGCGCTCTGAAATGTCTGTTGCTATCATCTGGGGGAGCGGTTTGCGTTTCTATTTACGGTGATTTTGTTCGTAATGCATAATAAATATTAATGAGACAAGGACGTGTCATAAAGGGCCTTATTCGAGTTCACTCTTTCTTAGATGGACAAAACCATGTGCACTGCAGGTGGGGCAGATGTAACATGTGCAGATAGAAATAGATTTGGTGATTTTTTGGTGTTTCTTTGCAGGGTAAATACTGGCTGCTTTATTTTAACACTGCTCTATAGATCTCAATTTGAAGTAAAACCCCACCCAAATCTAATTAGATCTGCACAAGTTACATCTGCCCCACCTGCAGTGCACATGGTTTTGTCCATCTAAGAAGGATTTTATCTGAAAGAGTGAAATCGAATAAGGCCCAAAGTGTATGACGAGGAAATGCACCATTTATTTGTCTACATGTTTTGTGATTTGGTCAAAGGAAATTTGTAATTATTTATATTTTATGTATGTTTTATGAGCATTATAGAACCGTATCCACCTGCAACAATGTATCACTTTTGACAGTTATTTAAATTTTTTCATCTCATGCAATTTGACAATTAAACAGTATTATCAGGGATTTACTAATTAATGTGGCGCTACTGGTGTGTTGGAGTGCACTGAGAGCTTTATTTAGACCTGTTAGCAATGTTTTCACATGGGCAAAACCCATGCTGCACCGCAGGTGAGGCAGATGTAACAAGTGCAGAGAGAGTTAGATTTGGCTGGGGTGTGTTCAAACTGAAATCTAAATTGCTGTGTATGGATATAGCAGCCAGTATTTACCCTGCGCAGAAACAATAAAACCCACCCATATCTAACGCTCTCTGAACATGTTACTGTACATCTGCCCCACCTGCAGTGCAGCATTGTTTTGTCCATCTGCAAAGTTTGCACTGACAGGGCTGTGCAGCCCCTATGCCAGTGATGCTATGCTGTTGTTGAACTACACATCTCAGCATGCCCTGCATCAGTTTTAGCATGGCCAAATAGCAAAACTGTAGCAGGGCATGCTGGGATGTGTAGTTCAACAACGTCTGGAGTGTCAAGGTTAGCCATCACTGCCCTATGCTATGGTGGTCATTATTAAGTCTAAACACTCCATACTGTATACAGTATATGCATATAATGGGGGAATTCAATTGTTTATCACTCCCTGATCTCCCATCTAAAGCTACAGGAGATCATGGGGTGATATTCAATTCAATTATTGTTCTGATCGCACTAATTATGGTCAGGTTTAACCAAGCATATCGGCTTAACCCAACCAAACTAACGGGTGTGATGTGAAAGGCACTCAAACATGTTGCTTTTCGCTCACTTCTTTTGCCACCACTGACAGCTGATTGCACTCCAACAGAGCAGCAATTGAATAGCAAAAGGATTATGTCGACGTGGGGAAGAACGATATGGAGTTTTTCACTTTTTTTGAGCCCACATGTGCCGACAGGCGGCATTTCATGCCCTACCATCCACTAGGGCATGGCGGGACAATAAATGAGTGTGCTAAGCGTAGCGAGACACCGTGCCTGAAGCATGGCTTGCTGCACTCGCCATGGGAGGTGATGCTGCGCACTTTTTTATTGTCCATGTCGAATGTGTCGACATTCGTGACAAAAAAGTCAAAAACCGCCATGTAGACCTTTTGACCATCGACCTTCCCCATGTTGACCTAATGGTTTTGTCGACCTAATGTCCCTATTGTCCTAACCCATTTCAACATTTAGTCATGTCGACCTTCATGCATGTCGACCTTAAGTTGTCAACCTAATGCTTGTAGACCTAATGTCTGTCTATCCAATGATCCATACCCGCACCTAGCCCTGCAGGACACTACAATCCATGGGTGGGGCGCCGGGATAAGTGAGACTATCCCTCTGATATCAGGATGGCTGGGAGGCAGGGCCGGTGCCACCACTAGGCAGGGCTAGGCATTTGCCTAGGACGCCGGCCACTGGAGGGCGGTACTGAGATGCCGAGGCACCATAGAAAGGTACCAGATAGCAGGGATCGGGAAGCAGGTGAGTCTGTAATCTTCCCTCTCCCCTCCCCGACCCCCATCCCGCCCGTTAATCAACGCTGCCCCCCCCCGCACCGCCTGCTGGAGGATTTCAGCGCGGCAGTATCGCCCGCACACATCCCCCGTGCCGCATCGCAGTATCAACCCCCCCCACATGGCGCAGTATCGTCCGCACCCTCCCCCCCGGTGGGCTGCGCGGGGGGGTTTTGCCTGGGGGTCAAGGGTGTGGCTGCTCAGACAGGTATCGCTTCTTGGGTAGGTAGGGATTTGGGAGATGCAGGCTGTCCCTGGAGACCGCAGTGCCGGCTTCTACCTGGTAATAGGAGCCGGTTGCTGCAAGTAATGTTACAGTGCAACACTTTGCTTATGTCACGGAGTGGTCGCTTCACTTTGGTGTCAACTGGGAGCAGATCACAAAACACTGCAACGTCATTGTGACGTCATTGTGTGCAGGGACATCCCGACATGATGTCCAGCATAAGACTTAATTTCCTAGAATAATCAAGCCTCCACTCAAAGATTGAGCTAAAAAACAGTACTAGGGTTCTATGCAACTCAGCTGGGTTGTCGGCATGGGGTAATAGCACAGAAAATAGTTTAAAAGGTTTATTTTAATTTTGTTATTGAACCACGGGTCTCAACATGCCATGTCCTGATCAAACTATACGTTTTCCAGGGCATGCTACACTTGGGAAATCACACACAAAAAAAAAAAACACAAACAATTGTCCCTTATGCTGCCCTTCGAAGATGTTGCCTGACCCGAGGAATTCACCTCATCTGAGGGTAGGAACGATTGATGGACCATATTTCCTTTTATAAACTCTTTGTAACATAAGGTAGTTCTCACAAGATCTTCTGCACCAATATGACTGGCAGGGCGTTCTGAAATTTGTTGTTCTACAACAGCTTACCAGTTACTGATATTCAATCTACAGAATCAAGACGGCGCACGTGCAGCAGTGGGTTTGTTGGTTAAACAAAACAAAAGAACCTCATATCACTAAAAACCCTCTCCACGTTCTCAGTCCCTTACCATAAAGCACTTTACTGCATTCTCCGTTTCCTTCGTGCCACAAGTGGGGCACTTTCCTCCTACTTGCACCTGGCATACGCAATCACTGCAATTGCCAAATGGATCCGTAGGGAGATCTCGCTGCTGTTCTCCAGCAGATGGTTTGCATTGTGTTAGCAGCAACATATTTCTTTCACAATAATCAGTCCCAATGAAATTTGCATACGTGCCGTAAAAAGTGGGGATTTTCGTTATATCACGTCGTGCGTTAAAGTTCACCTCCGTTTGGCGATCCAAGGGTTAAAACAAATAGATACAAGAGGAAACGAAGGCTACTGACACTGCGTATTGACTACTTCACTCACCGATCTCATAACTCTCCTACGCATTAATGAGATCACAGGCTCATGGGCACATGCCACCATAATTAAAAGAGTAAATGTAGGAAAGCCAGAGGAATGATATGAGCTCATTGTAATTAGCTTACGTGTCGCACACTTTGGCTCCGATCCATAAAGCTTTTCTCTTCTCTGCTCTTCGTTTCTGTTTCCGTAAACAATAAACCCGGACGTCAGCTCTACAATTTCAGCTGGCATTGAACCAAGCTCAACCTGTTTTCTAAAGCTTAAGATCAATTTAAATGGCTTTGGCAGGGTGGTATGAAAGTGTGAGTTTATACGGGACATGTGCGTTCACACCAAGCGAGAGACCTCTCCTTTTTGCATTGAATCTTTGATGCAACAAGTCATGTTATACAAGATGCAAAAATTCCCAGTGGCGTACCATAGAGCTGGAAATGTCCTTGGTCAAGAACACATTCCTTTTGGAGTTAAAGTAGCACTGTAATGGGGGGTATGTAATGCTCTGTCGCTATTCCCAACATGGGGAAATAGCGGCGGGTCCCTATTCAATGCTGTCTTTACCGACAGCATTGAAGAGGGATCACGGCTGAACGAGCCCGACTTTAGAAGCTGTCGGGCCCGTTCTGCCGATAACAGCCGTGGATTGTCGTGATCCCGGCCGCAGATCGACAATCCACGACCGTTTACGCGGACACGCCCACTTTTCCTGATCGGCAAGTGGGACATTGCACCTGACAATTGGCTGTTGGGCAAAACCTTAATGTCCCTGGATCACGGCTGTCGGGAGGCATACACCCCTAAGTGTGTAGAAGTGCAGCTCCTCTGCCGATTATGGGGGTAATGACAAATGTCATCGGAAGACATTGAAAGTTAAGGGCCCCATACATCAGCAATTAATTGTGACAATTTTCAGATATGGAGATGATTGCCACAATTAATTTTAGATGTGTGGGCTCCCCCTTTTGGCAATCCCAATCACAATCGCCAATCGATTGCTTAATCAGGTTTTTAAACATGTTTAATAATCTGGTATTATCTGCAGATCTTTTTTAGATGTGTGGGCATTCCCAATTCGTTTTCTTCATCTATTTACATTATGAACAGCTGAAATGACAATCGATTGGGGCAATTTCCAGATATGAAGATGCAATCTTTAGATGGAAAAATCTGCCGATCACTGAAAAAAACTGTAATGTGTGGGCAAAGTCGGATAGATCTGAAAATCCATTTATCTGGCCAAAATATCCCAATATCTGAAAATCCATAATTTGTGATTGCTGATGTATGGGGCCCATTAATCTAGATTGGAGGCCCCTAATCATTCCAAGACACAAGACTGCAGGTTTTTAAACAGTCACAGAAGGCCAAGAGGAGTTATAATGTCCAAATTAAATTACAATAAATTACATTTTGTTGGGACACAAGTGGCCAAAAAGGGTGTGTGGCCAATGTAAAATGGGGTGTGGCTTGGCAGGGTGCCATGACTGCAAGCCACACCCCATTGGGCATCACTTTGGGGACATGCACAGAGCTGTGTGAGCTGCAGAAATGCCTCCAGTCTTTCTGTCTTCTATGAATACACACATAGCCCTTATTCAGATCTGATAGCAGTACAAATTTGTTCCCAAAATGGGCAAAACCATGTGCACTGCAGGTGGGGCAGATGTAACATGTGCAGAGATTTGAGTTGGGTGGGGTGTGTTGAAACTGAAATCTAAATTGCAGTGTAAAAATAATGCAGCCTGTATTTACCCTGCACAGAAACAAAATAAACATACACAAATTAAACTCTCTCTATACATGTTACATCTGCCCCCACCTGCAGTGGGCATGGTTTTGCCCATCAGATCTGAATAAGTGCCATTATGTGCATGTACACAGCATCTGTGTTAATTTTGTCAGGGATTTACAATTTAATTTTAGTCTTAGTCACTTTCCTAAAATTTGACAAAATTAAATGTCACATTTTAGTCAAATGTTTTAATTTCGTCTTTGTCGAGTTTTAGTCAGTGGATCTTGACGAACATTTTTCGGCACATTTTAGTCATTCATTTCATCATAGCTTTTCTGTAACTACTGTCACTATGGGCCTTATTCTAGTTCACTCTTTCTGACAAAATCCTTCTTAGATGGACAAAACCATGTGCACTGCAGGGGGGCAGGTGTACAATGTGCAGAGAGAATTAGATTTGGGTGAGTTATTTTGTTTCTGTGCAGGGTAAATACTGGCTGCTTTATTTTTACACTGCAATATACATCTCACTTTGAATTAAAACCCCATCCAAATCTAATTCTGCCCCACCTGCAATGCAGCATGGTTTTGTCAGTCTAAGAAGGATTTTGTCAGAAAGAGTGAACTAGAATAAGGCCCTACTGTATGTGTTTTTAGTACTGTCTCTAAATAGGTATAAAACAAGTGCAACATAACAAACACAAATGCTTTTTTCTTTTACAGCAGGTCATTTTTTTTCTGCAAATATTAATTTAAGATTACAATTGTTCTTTAATTTAAAAAAAAAAGAGTTAAAACCTTAACCGTTCTTAAGTATTAGTAGGTGGCGTTCACTTCACATTCACACATCAAGAAGTAAAAAGTACAAACTACAATTACAATATAATATATACATTCTAGAACATAAATATACAGTAGTCACACTGATAATAGAAAACTATTCTCTCTTATGATCCAGCCAGGCTTGTTATTTGTATGTATGTATGTATGATGTATGTATGTATGTACTATGTATGAAAATACTGTACAGTATTCATTTAAATAATACAATAAAACTGTTGTCCTTTAATAGTACAATTAAACTAACTAACCTAAAACCTGTCCCCTTTTCTTTGGTTATAGTAGTTCTGTAAGGGGAGAGGGTTGCTGAAAGGGGAGCCTGGCATTATCTAATGCAATCAGGGCCGGTGCAAGGCACCGGAGCGCCCCAGGCGAGGGAGGGTGGGGCACCCCGGTGCCTAGGGGGGGGGTACCTGCGGTGCTGTGTGATCTGGCGGCGGGGTCCCTGCAGTGATGCGTGCAATCCGGCAGCCAGGCGGCGGCGCGGGAAGCGCTGATGGGTTTGAAAACTCGCCGTACGCTGATTGGCTGAATCTCAGCCAATCAGCATGCGGAATGTTTTCAAACTCAGCAGCGCTTCCCGCGCCGCCGCCTGGCTGCCGGATAGCGCGCATCACTGCAGGGACCCCGCCGCCAGATCACACAGCGCCGCAGGTACCCGGCACGGACACCCCTGCAGCCTCCATGCGAGAGGCGAGGGGCAAAGTGCCGCCCTCCAGTGGCTGGCGCCCTAGGCAAATGCCTAGATTTGCCTAGTGGTGGCGCCGGCCCTGAATGCAATATGTTACATAGGTCACTAAAATTCAGCACTGCAGCAACCGCTCCCAGTGCCCTGTGCTGGCCCCGCCTCCTTTACATGTGATGTCATGCACATGGGGCGGGGGCTCCGGCACCTGGAAACAATAGCAGTTTCTGGAGTCAGGGCCACTGTAAAAAAGCGTGGGATTGGGGTGGGCAATGGTGCACCCATAGCTTGCCCATACCTCGTTACGGCACTGCCAAAATGATCAGAGGTGGCTCTAATTCACAGGTTCTCAAACTCGGTCCTCGGGACCACTACACAGCGCATGTTTTGCCGGTCTCCTCACAGAATCAAGTGAAATAATTAGCTCCACCTGTGGATCTTTTAAAATTTGTCAGTCAGGTAATGAGTGCACCTGTTGAGTGACCTGGAAAGTGTGAACTGTGTGGGGTCCGGAGGACCGAGTTTGAGATCCACTGCTCTAGTTCTATGAATGCAAATTTTCAAATTCAGTGCATGATATCCTCTTGAGGAAATGACAATGCAAAGGGGAACTTTACAATTTTCCCTCTGTAACCTCACACCACCACAATAGTCAGAAAATTTGGCTGCAAGGTCATCATTTAAACTTTCACTTCTTATTGAACCTACCATCTGGCTACATTTTTGCAAGCTCTAGAAAAAGCTAAATAACCACTAGAAAAGTAATTGAAAAATTAGTTAATTAGGAAAATGTTGATATGACATGCACAGCTTCCTTCATATTTTGCCTGTGGCAATATGCACATATCATTATATTAATGGTTTACTCCTCATGTAAGTTCTCCACTGGAATATTATGATGAGAAATCAGTATATATTTATTGGATGGATAACTGCATGAAATCATTATTTCTCCAATTTTTCCAGCTGAAATCATTTGTACCGTCCGTATCAATCTTCCGGCGTCTTGAATAAATAAAAAACATGTCAAGAAGAGGTCTTTCACAGTCTATATATTGTCGTTATTTATAGACAAAGAAAATCATCTGGATTCCATAATTACCATCGAAATATTGTTTATGGAGAATTGTTTCCTCGCAACATTTAGTTCCTCTGCCTTTGGAACATTTATTTTCTTGGAACAAATATTTTCTAGGAACACTATCCCACGCCATGTTGCATACGGACGCCGGGTGAACCGGATAGAGATTGACCATCAATCTAGTCAACCACACTGTGGCCCTTATTCTGGTTGGTGCGGTCGAGCCGCATATGCGGCTCCGACCGCACCAGACGAATCCCCGCCCACCCTACGGATCGCCACGGCCGTCCGTACACGGACGGCTGGCGATCCGCATAAAAATGGTGGAGGCGTACGCCTCCACCATGGTGGGAGCTGCCCCCTGCATTCGATGGTCGTCGACCATCGAAGGCAGGTCCGCACGCCGCGGCAGCTCCCGCAAGCTGAGACCACACGGACAATCGTCCGTGTGGTAGCTTGTATGGGGGCTGAAAGCTGACATCCGGCGACGTCAGCTTTCCGCCCCCATGAGTTGCGTCATGGCCTCATTACCATGCGTACGCCCCGCGTTTGCATGGGAACGCCCATGAAACGCGGGGCGTACACATAGGGAAATGAGGGCATGATGCCTCTCACGCCCCTATACGCCCCCTTTGCGGCGGACGAAATACGTCTGCGGCGAAGGGGGCTGCACATGCGCAGATTGACCTCTGCGCATGTGCAGTGTAAAAACATCGGCGGTACGGCCGCACGCGGGCCGTACCGCACGAACAAGAATAAGGGCCTAAGTTAGATGACTAAAGACTGTAGAGGGCCTCTAGAGCCGCAATAACGCTACGTAGAGGCCAGCGGGTGATTGATGGGACCATCGTTGACAGTGACATGGTCGGTAGGAGTTTATCAGGATTTTTTGGTGGCGGTCCACTTGGATCATACTTTAGTATCCCAGAGAACTTAAAGTTAAAATAGAATAGTGTATAGAATAACCATGCCCAAAGCCTGGCGAACGCATGGTTATTCTAGACAGTGTCCCCGGAGGCCACAGTGACATTCGGCACCCAAAATTTTTGAAAAACTCTTGTTGACCATGGTCCCTCCGATCACCTGCTGGCATCTAATTAGGGTTAAAGCCGCGTCTTCAGATGTCTAACTCAGCGGGATTGAGTAATGGTGGTCAACCACATCATAGTCGACCACCATCTGGTTGACCCACTATTCCATAACCGAACCATGCATGTAGGTATCGTGGTAATGCAGAATAAAGTTTGGGTTTATAGAAGTGGATATGTTGCCTGTGGAAACCAATCAGATTCTACTTATATCTACAAGCACATTGTAGTAGATTCATCTATAACCTACACTTTAGGAAATATAACCCCTAGAAGTTTGATCCAGGAATTTAAATATTGTAAAACTCTATCTGTATTCCTATTGTCTTGGATGCTCTGGGAGCAATGGAGACTCTGGAAAGTGACTGCACTGTCTTTCGGATCTCAAAAATGGATCTTAAGTATTTTGGGTGGAATTTACTTTAAGTCCCTCTCTCCGTATACCAGGTGCCAAAATTGACTGGAAATTAATGTAAATGATGATGGTGATCAGGGCCGGCGCTACCCACTCAGCAGCTCCAGCAAAGCAGGGAGGCGCCATCCTGAAAAGGCGGTGTCTCCCTCCCTGCTCTGCTAAAGCTGCCTCAGCCCTCACTGTCACTGCCTCCTGCACGCCGCCCACAGCACCTGTCTGACAGCGGGCGGGCGGCAGTATAAAGAGCTGCTCCCTGCACCATGAGTGCACACAGCCTGCACGGCGCCATCAGTGCCTGTCTGACAGCGGGGTGGCAGTATGGAGAGGCTGAGCAGCTCCCTGCACCGCGCACACACACTCTTTCTCCTGTGAACTGCCCCCTCTTCCTCCTGGACACTGGTGCTGAGGCATGTAGCGCTGTCTATGAATGCATGGATGGTATGTCATGTCCGGATCCGCTCCCTACTCATTGCTCCCTGTGCCTGTCAGCTGTCAATCAAATATCACGAACAGGCAGCAGTGCCGCCTCCCCTTCCTTCCCTCTTCTCAGTGTACTGTGCCAGTGCCACTGCCAGTCCTCCGAGAGGGGTGTAATGGCGTCCTCAGCATCCTGCCTACGCAGATAGAAGAGGAGGGACTGCACAAGAGTTAAACAACAAAAGAACAGTGAGTCTTTTATTATACGTTTATAACAATTTTTGGTACTTGTGAGTTATCTGGGCGCCCGATTTCTAAATCGGGTCGGATCGGGCACATCGCATCGCATCGCATGCGACCATCGGATGCGATGCGATGCGATGCGATGCGATGACCCGATTTTTCCATAGGAATCAATGTTAAAATGGACGGAGTCCATTTTAACATGGAATTCAATGGGAAAAAGGGGTCCTTTTCATACCCCTACTATCCAAGTGGGCATGGAGTTGGATATAAACCTGTGGCGAGCGTAGCGAGCCACCGAGCCCGAAGCGTGGCGAGCGTAGCGAGCCCCGCGAGGGGACACAGAATACCGTCCCCTCGCGGGGCGCGCTTCGCTCGCCACGCTTCGGGCTCGGTGGCTCGCTACGCTCGCCACAGGTTTATATCCAACTCCATGCCCACTTGGATAGTAGGGGTATGAAAAGGACCCCTTTTTCCCATTGAATTCCATGTTAAAATGGACTCCGTCCATTTTAACATTGATTCCTATGGAAAAATCGGGTCATCGCATCCGATGGTCGCATGCGATGCGATGCGATGCGATATCGCATCGCATCTGATTGTATGCCTTAACTTAAGGCATACAATCAAAAAATCGGGCGCCTAGATAACTCATAAGTACCCAATTTTTTTAATAATTGTAGATTTTTTTATATTAATTTTGACACTTTTTAAATAATGGGCTGGGTTATGTGCCTAAAGGTGGCCATACACGCTGCAATAGCAGTGTGCGATGCGATGTGCGCTCCTGCGGGCATCACATCGCACAGACCAAAAAGTATGTGCTGCACATACTTTTTGTACTGCTTTTGGATCGCATCGCACACACATTGCATGCATGCCGTGCGATGCGACCTAGCCCATAATGTATGCGATTCTCACAGCGTGTATGGGCACCTTTAGTGCCTGCAACATTTTGCGGACACAGCACTGAGATGGTGTATGTCACAGGTCTTCAACCTGTGGCCCTCCAGATGTTGTGGAACTACATATCCCAGTATGCCCTGAGGGTTTTTGGCATGCTTTTATAAAAAAAAATGTGGCAATGCATGTTGGAACATGTAGTTTCACAACATCTGGAGGGCCACAGCTTGAAGACCCATGGTGTATGCATACATGTACATGCACCCGAGATCCTCCATAGGATCGGATGTTGCATATACTCCCACAATCGCGACTGCAGCTTGTTGCAATGGCAATGTGAAAGGGCGCAAAATGTATGGTTTGCAGGAGGGCGCTGGACACCCTAGCACCGGCCCTGATGGTGATGATAATTCTGCAGGAAAAATGGGATTTCCAAACCTGATCGCAAATCTTTTTTTTTTTTAAATGGGCAAAGCAATGCTGCACTTTAGGGGGGCAGATGTAACATGTGCAAAGAGAGTTAGATTTGGGAGAGTTATTTTGTTTCTGTGCTGCGTAAATACGTGCTGCTTTATTTTAATAACATTGCAATTTATTTTTCGGTTTCAACACACCCCACCCAAATCTAATGCTGGGTTCACACTTAAAGATTTATCTGTCCAATCTGTCTAGAGGGGACAAAAATCTGGTAATGTATGGCAGCAGATGACAATCAATAATTTGCTTCCCCCCGCATCCGCAGGGTAGCGTGCGCGGCCGAAATCATTTCATCGACCATCCAATGATTTTTACCCTGTTGGCAAATGTAAGTCAGTCTTGACTGACCTAGACTTGCAGAGTCCAGGTCTGAGAATGGAGCGGGCAGCTGTCTGGTAAGATCAGCCGCCCGCTCCGGAAGGCAGGTCCCCTTTGCATTTGCATGGGGATGCTCAGCATTTTCCTGGGCGCCCCCACCATTTTTGTGGGTACGCCCAGGAAATCCAGGGCGTTTTGAAACCCCCCTTCCCGCCTCTATCCCGCTCCCCCCACCCCCCTTGTGAGATCGACACAGTGACTATGCAAGTTGCCGAAGCCACCCGCATGGGCAGTGCTTTAACATCGGTCCCCGGTTAAATATTGCACCCAAACAAAAGAACAGCGATGCTGGCATTTTTAGGGGATATTTTGAGGATCTCTCACAGCAACGCTGGCACTTAAAGGGTTAACATGTATGTAATATATGTGCTGAATTGGATCAGCATAAGCCCTAACACACAAATACATCCATCAGACTCTTTTTAAGAAAAATACAGCTGAAGAAACTGAAAGAATTAAGTTCTAATGCATTTTATGACCCCCCCTCCCCCTTTGCTGTGCTCCCCATCCTTGCCTATAATACAATCTTGGCAGCTGATATATGAAGGCAGTCTGAAATTTAGCTTTTATTAGGAATATATAAAAAGGCAGCGTAAGACAGCGCAATGTACTAATTGACAGAGACAAATGCTTTGCTGGGATAAAAAAGGAATTGTGTTTAACTAGAACCGGAAGACTCACTGGTTTTTAAGTGCATTAAACTTTAGGAATACATCCATTACAATACTGGTAGCATATCATTGTTCATGTTCCCCCTACATATTATAGTAACTACAGTAACGTACCTGATACAATGGAAATTGTACCCTGGAAAGACAGAAGGAATACAATTGTTATTCAGGCATTATTGCACAATGCGCTGCTAGAAAAATACAGATAATGATTTTAAAAAAACAACAACATTATTATACACGGATGTTAAAAATGCACGAAACAAAGAAATGAAAGGACAAACAGGAAAATAAAACACAGGAGGTCTAAAAATATTCTGTTTCCTCAAAATTGCATCTCCCTCTCTCTCTCTCTCTATATATATATATACAGCCAATGCAGAGGCAAAAGTATTGTGTACAGCTATACCACCCAACTTCTGAAATACGCCGGTCGGGACCCTTGCACAAGCCGACGAAATTTGGGGCATGGCTAGTGATCAGGGGGCGTGGCCTACAAATCACATCCCCCATTTTTGCAGCTGTGGGGGCATGGCCAGTGCTCAGCCCATCTCTCATAGTGAATACAGTAAATGCTGCGCGCATTCCCAATTACATGAGAAGTCCATAACTCCTGGTACAAATACCATGCCTCTCAACTTTATAAATGTCTCTGAAAATGGGCCCATGCCCCCAGTTCCCCTGCCTGGGGGTATAGACAATGTCTATAGACGGGATGCTGGAACGTCCTCCGAAAAACTGAACTTTTTCTCAGAAAGCGGGACAGTTGGGAGGTATGCAAATACACTGTCCGTTTATCAATACTTCTAGGCTGCAACAGTTTAAAATGCACTGTATGGGCACTGCGGGTTAATGCACGGGTGTGTGCATGCTGCACCCTATGATGCTCAGTGGTGATTATGATCTGATTGATTTCAGGCATTGAGGGTTGGAAAAATGTCTAAATGTGGGATTGGTGTACTCATGTGAGCTTGGTGTACCTTTGTGGGATTGGTGTACTTATCTGGACATGGTTCACTCATGTGGGCTTGGTGTACTCATGTGAACTTGATATAATCATGTGGGCTTGGTGTACTCATGTGAACTTGGTATAATTATGTGGGCTTGGTGTACTCATGTGGGCTTGGTGTACTCATGTGAGCTTGGTGTACTCATGTGAACTTGGTATAATCATGTGGGCTTGGTGTACTCATGTGAACTTGGTATAATCATGTGGGCTTGGTGTACTTATGTGAGCTTGGTGTACTCATGTGGGCTTGGTGTACTCATGTGGGCTTGGTATAATCATGTGGACTTGGTGTACTCATGTGGGCTTGGTGTACTCATGTGGACTTGGTGTATTCATGTGAGCTTGGTGTACTCATGTGAACTTGGTATAATCATGTGGGCTTGGTGTACTCATGTGGGCTGGTGTACTCATGTGAGCTTGGTGTACTCATGTGGGCTTGGTGTACTCATGTGGGCTTGGTGTACTCATGTGGACTTGGTGTATTCATGTGAGCTTGGTGTACTCATGTGAACTTGGTATAATCATGTGGGCTTGGTGTACTCATGTGAGCTTGGTGTACTCATGTGGGCTTGGTGTACTCATGTGAGCTTGGTGTACTCATGTGGGCTTGGTGTACTCATGTGAACTTGCTGTACTCATGTGGGCTTGGCATACTCATGTGAAGGCATAGGGTTGCCAGGTTATCCCTTTAGTAAGGGACACATACTGTATGACTTACACAGGTTCTGTGGCTGATTGCAAACAGGTGAAACAGAGATTTGAAGTGAGCCATCCATGGAATCTGTGTAATTCATTTATGTCCTTTATTAAAGGGATAATCTGCCAACCTTATTGAAGAGTTGGGGAGGGGTAGTTGAGGAATGTGAATTAACATACGTGTATTAAAGTCAGTATTTGGCTGTGTTTACATAATGTATATGGAAGAATCCACAGAATGAGAAATACCTGACATATGTACCCTTACAAATAAACAATAGACAAATAGGTAATGTGCCGCACACAGACATCACACATTGCCAGATATGGATGTTTGCAGCATGCATAGCACTTTATCACGTCTGAGGGTTCATGTATGTTGTCAGAGCCGGCTACCTGGAGTGGTAGTCATTACATTGCTGGGAACATGAAAGGCACCGGAGTGAGGATGATAAGCTCCACAGAACACACAAATGGGAAGAAACATTAATTAAATGTTTTCTCCTCTATACTTGTATCTGCTGTTTTCTCTTTGACATCCCTTTTCTGCATGTCCCTTTTGTTCTGTATGTTTGTGCTCTAGTACACAATGCTTCATGTAGATTAATAATATATTATTTACTATAGCTGTTAATTTGTCATTTTCTCTTAAGAAAGTCTACTTTTGTTTTTGCACCTGCATCGGATCTTTGTAGGAAACAGACTGCAGCAGCATTGGTTAACTCCCCCTGTCTTCCACCCTGGACTTTATAGGCGCTGTGTAAAGCAATGCACTGGGGAGCCTACCTAACCAAGTTCAGGGAACCAAGTTAAAAAAGCATTACTTACCCCTGTGGTTCCACAGCATCTCTCTACATGCTGTCATACAGTCAATTGTTGCCAACACTGTGATTGGTGAATAGATCCAGCCATCCACCAATAGCATGCTGACAGCCATTCACAGTCTGCCCTCAGGCTGGAAGGCAGTTAGAGAAGGGCCCCCCCCCCCCCCACTCTGATTGTGTGACCACCTTCCGCCCCTGCTGCTCGGCCCCTAGACTTCTCGTACCATGTACGCATTGAATGCCAACATAGGGACCGATTCAGGATCGCTTGTATCGATCTGAATTTGGCCCCATCCCCAATGGTCGGGCACAGTGGACCCCCACAAGGGAGAATAGCCATGGCCGCCGGGATTCTGAGTGTCAGGGTTTTAACAGTCGGGATTCTGATGTCGGTGTAATGACTGTCGGAATCCCGACTGTCTGTCAGCCATCCGGTACCCTAGACAGCGTGGTGAGATTTTTTATATATACGGTATATATTCCTATGAATGTGTGGGTGGGAGCCCCAGTGATTGCTTTGCCCGTGGCCAACAGTGCTGTTAAGACGGCTCTGTTCTTTATAGTGCATCAGCTGCAGTCCCCACAAGCCAGGCATCACTGGCATTATACAGTATATTAGAAACAGCTGGCTTTCCACTGGAAACAGGAGGAAGCACCTCTCACCAGGGGAGTCGCTAGAGGGGTGCTGTAGCACAGTTCAAAATTCAAATAGGGGAGCCACACCCACTGCCACCAACTGCCATTCCAATCTGACTCACTGACAGTTTGTCTTTCTCCCTTATTTGAATTTTGAACTGTGCTGCAGCCCCTCCTCTGGAGCTGCCACTGCTTCTCACAGAGGGTCATATGCACTAAGTCTCAAAAGTGATCAAATGGAGAGTGATAAACAACCAACCAATCAGCTCCTGCCTGACATTTTTTCAAACACAGCCTGTGACATGACAGGTAGGAGCTGATTGGCTGGCTGTTTATCACTTCATTTGATCACTTTTGAAGCTTAGTGCATCTGGCCCTCAGGCTGATAATCTGAAATGCTACAACCTGAATACAGGCACAGGCTACAGCCTATCATTCGCAGTGGGAGGTTCTTCATTGGCTCTCCACCATTGGCTAATTGAATCTAGGGGCTGAAGACCTGCAATTCCCTTCACCTCTGCCACAGGTAAAGTCAATCCAAACCAGCATGCTACTACAACAGCAATAAATATCTTTTAATAGGAGACATAATATAGGACGTCATACTAAACATTATGCAAATCACTGGAACTCCAACACACCCAAACTTTTTGCCAGTGACTTTTCTAGAATCTAATTTTTATTTGTTAATTTATTTATTTTTTAATACCCTGCAATGTTTTTTTTACTGTAATATTATATAGTTAGTTATTTTATATTACTTGTATAAATTGTAGTATTCTGCAATCCTGTGTATGTTTTTTATTTTTATTTTGCATAAATATAATATTGTCATTTTACTTAATACAATTTGATTACAGGTCCCTGTATTTTGATGGGATACTTTAGCGCCATCTTCTGGCCGCTGAGTTATAGACCGGCGTTCCCACAAATAAAATGCACGATCATGTAACCTCAACTGGAAGCATCTCAATTCCAGAAGAGAATGAACTCTTGATGGACATTTCCCAGTACATCTTGTAATTATTGTAATTTATTTTGTTAATAATGTACAAAGGGGACTAATCTAGACTGTCAAACCACAGCCCGCTGTGCTTCATTGAAAGATTGATATCATTTAAATCTGGTGAATGCTTGAAGACACCAGTACATTTAATTTTATCTTCGAGATACCATTTATGTACATTAAAATAGCACAAGCACAAAGGAGTCTTAAATATCTTTTAGTCTTAATTGCTACAGCTTAAGGCACAGAATTAAAGTCTTATCTTGTTTTTGGGGCCTGTATTCAATCTTCTCATCAGCTCAAAAAACAAATTTACATGGCTAATCGGAAACTTCCCGTATAAGCCTTTGACAGTTATTAAAAGTGACAATGACTGAGCTAATGAAAGGAGAAGATTTCACTGTTTAGTAAATATTCACATAGAATTCACGTGAGTATTTGAATGCAACATTCTATGATAAGCTATGAAAGCAAATTTATTATCATGAATGTGACATAAACAGAGGGTGTTATAGAGCAGGGATGGCCAAACCGGTTCTCGAGATCCACCACGTTTTCCAACCCCCCCGGGGTTGTGGGTGCAGCGCGCAGTCCATGACGAATACATGGGAAGTAGGTGGTACTTGGGCAGCGTGGGCTCCAGGCAGCATGAAGCACCTGGGGGCTGTGGGTGCAGCGGCGGTCAGAGCGGGCAGTCTACAGTGTCTAGGAAGTGCTGAGTGAGCGGACACTGCGAACAGTGGTGGCAGAGTTTGAAAATTCTAAAGCTAGGCCGGCCGTTGATTGGCTGAGGAAGAGCACTCACCAATTCCCGGACACTGTAGACTGTCCGCTTCACCGCTGCACCCCTGGGCGCTTCACGCAGCCCAGACCCCATGCTGCCAGGTACCACCGCACCTCCCCTATAACAGTCCCTGACTGAGGCCGCCCTTAGGAGTCAATGTAATTACATCAAATCAAATGTGGTTGACTTAAAATCTGTTTGTTTTGCCATCTGGTTGTTCCGCCATCCTGCCCAACCGCAGCATGTTGTGTTTGTATCCTGCGGATATGGCCCCATTCCATTCCTTTTAACCAACCATCTATAGCAGGCATGTCCAAACTGTGGCCCTCCAGCTGTCATGAAACTACAAGTCCCATCATGCCTTGACACAATTTTGCAATTAGGGAATGCTAAAACTATTGCAAAGCATGCTGGGATGTGTAGTTTCATATCAGCTGGAGGGCCACAGTTTGGACATGCCTGATCTATAGTATATCTCACCACCATAATTCCACTGCTATTATATATAATAATAAGTGGCTAACATTTTGGTAAGCACTTGGATATTGTGCTCATCGTTTAAAACTCATTAGCTGCTTATAATGAGAGCTGTATCAAACCTTCTAAAGACTGTAGAACATGCAAAGAAGTTTCCCCTAGCAACCAGCTTCTGCAGTAGTTAGGATTATCAAGTACATTCTATATCAGTGGTTCTCAACATCAGTCCTCAAACAATGCACGATTCCTAGGTGAAATAATTAGCTCCCCCTGTGATCTTTTAAAATGTGTCAGTGAATAATGAGTGAACCTGTGCAACTGCCAGGTGACCTGGAAAACGTGCAATGTTATGGGTCCTTAAGGAACGAGGTTGAGAACCACTGTTCTACAGCATATGATAGGTAGAAGCAGGTTGCTATTGGCAATTTCCCACTTGTCCGAATCTCCACCTTGTTAGAAGGTTTGATACATCTTATAAAATTACAGTAAGTGCTGCTTAAATTTAGACCCATTCTTGATCCCTTATAGATATTAATTAAATACAGTATCAGTGTCGTCGTATCTGGTCGACCGATCTACCATGTATAGAGCAACCATGTTATTAGTCATACCCATCTAGTTAGATGCTTAAAGGAAGCAGACCACGTCTAGAACAACAGTAATGGAAGTTAGACGCTAGTGTAAGAATGACGGGAGCGTGGATGATGGTCACATGGTTGAGTTTTTCACTTTTTTTGTGTCGAATGTCACAGGTCGACTTGGTTCATGCTTTGCTATCCAAGTGGACATAGAGTGAGGTTATAATAGTGTCCAGAGCGTAGCAAGGGGACACTGTGCACATATACACTATCCACCGCGACCGCTTTGACATTCGGCACCAAAAAAACTTGAAAAACTCATGTGGACCATGTGACCATGTACCACGCTCCGTCGCTCTAATACTTCAATTACTGTCAATCTAGATGCGGTTGACTATCTTTGGGCACCTAAGTAGATGGGTTCGACTAAGGGTGGTCAACTATACCATGGTCTTTCTAGACAGCTTCGATTCCCTACACCAGTGGTTCTCAACCTTGGTCTTCAGTGCCCCCCCCCCCCCCGACAGTTCATGTTTTCCAGGTCTCCACACAGAATCACAAGTGAAGTAATTAGCCCCACCTGTGGATCTTTTAAAATATGTCAGCAGGGCATAAAGAGGTCATCCAGAGGTGGGGGAACTCATTTCTCTTTGCCACCTAATTACACCCCATCCCCTCCCCCCATTAGGCAGACACAGGACCAGTGGTAGGGTTTTTGGCCTCCCCCTGCAAGCTAGAATGCTTTTCTGTGAGAATTACTGTGTAGGGCCAATGTGGAGGTTAAAATGTTCCACCTCACCATCAGAGGTGGTGGAACTCAGTTCCACCCCGTTCCCCCTCACTTTAACGCCTGTATGTCAGTGAATGATGTGTGCACCTGCAGGGTGAACTGTTGAGAACCACTGCGCTATGACCTCACCCTGTGTCATACAAGATAAGCGTTGTTTTTGAACTTCAGTGCACATTCTAGTACATTTTTTCCTGAAAAAATAAATGTTAGGTAGAACAAAAACTTTCTGCCATTTGGAATAACCCTGGGCCTACCTATAAAGCATATTATCCTGGCTCACGAATGCTGATGCTCAAAGCCTTTTGTACTGAAGTTACATGACATAAAACAGGGTTTTTGCTGCACGGAACATCCACCGAAGATAAATTATTATGTAGAGAAAAATATTTCAGTGCGTTAACCCCTTCATTCAAAGTTTTCGATGTGATGTCGGATACATGTTTCTCTAGTAACAGCTAACCCTGCTTTGTTCGCTATGTACCGTTTTTCAAAGCAGCACCAAAAAATGAAGCTGCAACAGCAATATGTTGTCAATTGTGTACATTTAGCCCCGTACCTTACCCACAATGCTGTTCAATTCAAATTAGCTTTCGACTCTTCAACAATGTATTTGCTGCAGCAAAACCTCACTGTGATAACTATACATTATTATGTGCATGCATGAGAGCACTCTGTGTATTTTGAAAAAAGCAAAACACTGTTCTGTTTGTATTCTCATTATACAGGTTGAGTATTCCTTATCTGAAATGCTCGGGACCACAAGCATTTTGGATAAGAGTTTTTTTGGGATTTTGGAATATATTTATTTTTTCCATACTTACCTGGTCCCTTGGTGGTGCCCCAATGGTCCCCCGACGTCCACAGTGTCCCCCAGCATCCATTGCAGCCTTCTGGCTCCTCTTCAGCGGCATCTCTGGTCCCAGGGGTGACATCACCGGCGCACTCGTGCAATGCACCCCTGGGACCGGAGATGCCAATGAAAAGGATCCCGGGGGGCCGCCATGGACATCGGGGGACGAGGTAAGTATAAAAAAAGGGTGGGGGAAACAAAAAAAACCCAAAATATTCTGAAAAACCACAGTTTTCAGAATATTTTGGTTTGTTTTGGAATACACGGATAAGGGAGACCTGACCTGTATTGTAAATGTCTAATACCCCTTTCAGATCGCACCTAATTGCTGGGTTCATGTTGGTTGGTTGCCGGTTCGACATGGTAAAACATCTGAAAGTGCAAACCTGCAGAAATCTGGCATTACGAACCTGTAAAAAAAAAAGAATGGTTCTTACTGGTTCGTTGCTCTAATGCTGTGCCTTGTGAAGGAGTTAATCAAGTCAAGCGAGTCACACTGATGGAGGAGGCAGTGCTTGGAGCAGCATCAGCTCCAAACACTGCCTCCTCCCATGCCCCCGATAAAGCTAAGCCACTCCACCCCACCCCCTCATGACGTCAGCACACCGGCAATAAATGGTTCAGAGGGAGCAAAATGCAGGGTTGCATTGGGACGGAACTGTTACATAGTCCCGGTGTGACCCTGCATTTTGCGATTTGTGATATGTCAGCCCATATAAGTTATTAAATGCTACTTTTTCTGTGCAAAATGAATTCCAATTGCTTTCAATTTTATTACTCAACTCTGAAGGGTTGTACAAGACTTTCATATAGATACAGATTGAGCAGGACTTATCTATCCAGGGGATGGCGATGGCAACGCCAGCCGCCATCCCCTGCCCGGCGCCATCTGTATGCCGGAAGGGGACACGCGCGCACAAGGTGGGCACGCGTCGCGCACGCGTCCCCTTCCGACGGTGCTGTCGGCGGTCACCCGGTGTCTACACTGGGTCCCCGCACCCCCCGCAGCCCCCTGAAGCGGGAGGCGGACAGGATTGCGTCCGCCTCACCGCCCTGCCACCCGGATACTGAGACGCGTGTGCGTGGGGGACGCACGCGCGTCTCAGTCAGATGGAGCAACATGCTGCTGGCGATTCGCCAGCAACAATAACACCCGCTCCATCTGTAGTGGCAGATGCTCAATTAGCTTAGTAATACCAGTCAGGTGCCTGGAAAGGAGGGGTAATACTGAGTAATACAGATGGAGCCGGGCGTCCCCTTTCGCACAGTTCACCCGGGTCCCCGCCGGCTTGTCGGCGGTCACCCGTGGTCCCCACCGCCTCCCCGCACCCCCCCTCCCCCAACCCTGTCCGTCTCCCTGAAGCGGAGACGGACACGGTCCCGTCGCCCCGCCGCACGGAAAATGAGACGCGCGTGCGTCAGATGGAGAACCGGGCTGCTGGCGAATCGTCAGCAAGAGGGAGCCCGGCTCCATCTGTAAGTAACAATCCATGGTTTCCCCAGCTCACTGAATGGCATTAGTAACCAGTCTAGAACACTACATGATAATAGAATTCAGAGATATTGGTTACACATATTTGCGCAAATTATGTATATGCCCCCATGCACCTGAATGCATACCTCCCAACATGACCCTCTCCAGGAGGGACACAATGCTCTGTTTCACTCTGGACTTCGCTCTTAATGTGTGATTGCCTCCATCTGTTTTATACAGGTTCATGTGTAAGAAAGGTATTTCCACACAGATGATAGCAATCAAGAATTAAGAAGGAAGTCCAGAAACAGAGCATTGTGTCCCTCCTGGAGAGGGTCATGTTGGGAGGTATGTGTTTTCCTGTGTCGTGACCTCCGACAAGTGGGAAGCCGCTGACTCAAAAACACCCTACTATACTATTGCACACACACACACACCTAAACAACACGCACCCACACCTCACACCCACAAATGTCACTGTACCCTCCACACTATCTTACTCTGCAACCGCTTTTTAATTAAACAAAACAATACACACCCCCTTCCAAATCATATGCTCTCTATTCAACACGTTTCACCTATAACTCAAGTTGCAATACAGGGCATCTTTCATACAATTCTAACCATATTTCTCACAATACAAAAGTTCACAAATTAAGGGGGCGCCTAGTAAATATATATTTGCTGGCACTCGGTGGTCTCATTTTTCTTTTGCCATGGTCTGCGCCGTCTCGGGTCAGATCAGTCATATTGGCGTCTCTTACCACCATACACCCAATTGTAAACTCTATGGTCCTCATAATCGGTGACGACCGCCAGCTTTTTACTTTTCTTGAATTTTATCAATTCCACTCTGTATTGCTCACATTGGTTTGATGGTGAATTCTTTGTGCAGCGTAGGGGGTGTGCCATGGGTTCTTCTGTGGCACCCTAATACGCTAACGTTTACATGTTTGCCCAGGAGGAGGACCTGTTTTTTCGAGATCCACTAATCAGTGGGCATGTCGCTATGTACACAAGGTACATAGATGACGTGTTCCTGATGTGGACCGGGGGGGAGGAACTCTTCCTGGAGCTCATGCATCAGATTAATGAAGCTAGTCCTCACATCAAGTTTACATACACTTGTAGTCTTGTGCAGGCAAATTTTCTGGATGTGACGGTTACAGTTAAGGATGGTAGGCTGTCAACTGGGGTATTTGTTAAAGATACCGATAGAAATACGTTATTAAGAGCCTCTAGCCACCATCCTTCCCCACTTAAGAAGGGATTGCCACTATCACAGATGATGCGGGTGGCACGCATCACCAGTGATAGGAACTGCCTCGATACTGAACTGGATAAAATGGTTGTAAAATTCTTGAACAGAGGCTATGCTCATCATAGTCTTCTGGAACTTAAAAACAAGGTGCTGAATATGTCCCGTGAGGAATTGTTGAAGCCGAAAACACATAAAACAGATAATGTCATTCCCTGGGTGAATGAATTTTCACTCTCTAGCCCTATTATACATCGGGCCACCAAAGCACTCTGGCCTATAGTGAAAACGGATAGGGAACTGCCAGTCTTTAACAATCAGAGACCCCTTATTGCCTACACTAGAGGTAGGAATTTAAGAGATAGGCTGGTTAAGGCCGATATTACTGATACCATTCCTAAACCTATCCCTAATGTATATGTAAAACCGCCAGGGTGTTATTGTTGTAGGAATTGCATCACCTGTAAATTTATGACAACTTGTAAAACATTCAAACACCCCCATTATGATAAAATTTATAACATCCGCTATGTACTGGGGTGCAATTCCTCATTTGTGGTATACGTGATTGTATGCCCGTGTGGTCTGTTCTATGTAGGACAGACCACAAGAAAGTTCAAGGAGCGGATGGCTGCCCACCGTTCAGCCATCTGTTGGACATCTAGGGGCAAGGATATAGATCAGCCGGTGTCCAGACATTTTAAAAGTGCTGGACACCCATTAGATACCCTGCGTTACTTTATCATAGACCATGTCCCCCTTAGTCTTAGGGGAGGTGACAGAGCCAAGACTCTGTTGCTCAGAGAGTCCCAATGGATTTTAAGGCTGAAAACAATCAATCCCATGGGGCTTAATGAAAAACTGAACTGGAACAGTCTTCTTTAATTGGTATAACCTTATGTAGTGCTTTGTGCATAGTGTGCTTAAGACATATATAGTACGTATGTTTCCGTTTCATAGCAATTGATTGTATTCTATTTGTTCTCATCTGTTCTCTTTTGTATTTATTTTGTGTATGTATGTCTCTTATATATTTCCACTTGTATGCCCCCTAGGTGCCTTTGGTTCCCTCCCTCTTCGGCTAAGGAGTTGCCGGGACAGCGCTGCTGCAGTTTCGCATCAGCAAATTGGATAGCCAGGTGGAACGCGGAAATGTCCAGCTGGAACGCATGCATGACGCTCCGGAGTTGAGCGCATGCGCAGTAGTGACCTGAATGGGACACCGCATCCCCCGGAAGTCCTAGACCTGTGGATTCCGGTAGCTGGGGTCCCGGCGCTGAATGGCGGAGGAGGTATGAAGGCTTCAGGAGGTATTTAACATGGGGTGCTGGGGGGAGATGTTTGTTACACTGTTGCTTGTAATTTGTGGATTGTACCCTGAGGAAGGGGCGCCGACCCCGAAAATGTATCAGGGTTGCCTACTTGACCACCTCCTTCAGGGAGAAAATGCTCTGTTCCTGGACTTCCCTGGTAATGTATGATTGTCATCACCTGTGGGGAGCTAGGTAATTGATAAGAAAGGTGTCACCACAGGTGATGGCAATTATACATTACCAGGGAAGCCCAGGAACAGAGTATTTTCTCCCACATGGAGAAGGTCAGGTAGGCAACCCTGATTTGATATATATATATATATATATATATATATATATATACACTAGGTGATTCATCGCGCCCTACGGGCGCTCTTCACACCGTCGTAAGGGGCTGCGCCCCCTTAATTTGTGAACGTTTGTATATGAGAAATATGGTTAGAATTGTATGAAAGATGCCCTGTATTGCAACTTGGGTGTCCGCGAATTGCGGGAGGGGGGGTCGCGGGGGGTGCCGCGAATTGCGGGAGGGGGGTCTCGGGGGGGTTCTTTTTGCCGCGAATCGCGGGGGGGGGGTGTTTTTGCCGCGAATCGCGGAAGGGGGGGTCGCGGGGGAGGGAGGTGTTTTTGCCGTGAATCGCGTGGGGGGTGTTTGCCGCGAATCGCGGGAGGGGGAGTCGCGGTGGGGGGGTTTGCCGTGAATCGCGGGGGGGTCGCGGGGGAGGGGGGTGATTATAAGAGATTGGTCACTAGTTTGACAAGCATTAGGTCGATCATGACTGAAGGTCAACATGTATAAAGGTCGACATGGGTCAGGTCAACAGGGACATTAGGTGGACACAAGATTACATAATATTAAATAAATTCAAAGCTAAATGTGACGTAATAAACTGCTGTGATTCTGATACATGTATTGGAAACAAATTATAAGCACAGTATATACAAAAGTAATTTGAAGCGCATGATAACACCACAACTCATTTTCCTCTATCTCAGGTAGATTGTACTGTACTTAGGAATTCAGCTCTTACAGTACATCTGTTTCCAATCAAGGCGTCATTTAAATCAATTCTGTGAGGACACTTTCCTATTATTCCGCCAAATGTTATTGTTTTTTCAATGCCCATTCACACAGCAAATTCCACAGAATTTGTTTTGCTCTCTCTATAGATCCCCACAGCAAACTCCGTCTTCTGCTGAGCACAAAAGCAAACACAAACACACACTAAAGAAAAACAGTCCATTTTCTTTCAGCAGCTAAAGTTCATTAAATACGAATTATAGCCGCATAAGCAATTCCGTGTAAGGATTAACCAGCGATGGCTGCTCTTACCTCTGTGGAGGCGGCTGGCTGCAATGCCACCCTCACCACCCCCCCCCCCCCCTGCTCTTCCTTGCTGCCAGTCCCGACCCCCGCCCAAGTCGGGACTTACTTCGACATGGACACCATTTAAATGTACTGCATTCCCTCACATAGCTCGCTATTTTGTTTTCTCTCAATGACCTAGGGTATTTATTAACAGTTATTTACTACCAGTTTCTTCTTTTTTTTTTGCTACACATATTAAATGCCCAGCTAATGTACACAAAAGAGTCATAACGCAGGCACGCAGAGCCACCTTTTCCTCTTTCCATGTACGAAAAGCACAATATATTCACTTGTCTCGTTACTCTGTAATTTCCACCCTGCCTCTATTTCATTATGATAACTTAATCCTTCCTTGCCAATATCTTACTGCGCAAAGACTTACATTCACAGAGAAAAGATGTTTCAGAGACAAGGCATAAAATCCTCCATCGACACCACAATATTTTTAAAAACCAATTACTCTATCCTAGAGATGAGTGAAATTTGTAAAAAGTTCTCTGTGTGTTATAATTTCTCTCCTTTGGTATTTGGCAGAGAAATTGAAATTTGTTGTAAGTGTTCCCAGCCAATACGTAGTACACCGCACAACAGAATGAATGCAACAGCCTCCTCACAGATCTGTGCTTAGACAATCCTAAGTGCACAGATATAGGGGGTATTCAGTCTCTGTCAATATTAACCATTTTTCGACAATCTGAGGCCGTTTTCTATACACTTTCCAACACTTGACAGTCAGAACATTAAATTCCGACTGTAGAGTTAGTGGATCAGGCGAAAAAGGCCGGAGATTCCGACTGTCATGAAGTCCGCTCCTAGATTGAATACCCCCCAGAGTTGGGAGTAAAATAGATGTAGAATATGTTGCTCCAAAAAAAGCAAATCGTTCAAAAACTGTATTCCTGCTCAGGGCAGTCGAGAGCCGTAATGGGCCTGTGTACTAAGGCGGATACAATTCAGCCACTCGCTGGGAAGGGTTGCAAATTCGTCCTCCTTGGCCAGAGTGAAGATCGAGATTGGGGGCATGTTATCAGTGCGAGTCCAATGTCATTGCTACATCTGTTCAGGACTACTGGGGTTCCAGACTTTGCCCACGTTGTGTACAAGGCTGCACCGTAGCTCAGGTCACCCTTATTCCCAACAATAATACATGATGGGTTCTTTGCTCTCGTTCCTTTGCTTTGAAGTTGTCAGTCACTGATGTCAAATTCTGGGCAGCCTGACAGTAACGACTGCCGCGCGTAGCCCATACGGGTCTATGCATGAGGAATTACTTCATTTATAAGAGTTTATGTGGTAAATTTGCTAAGATGGGAGTTCTATTGTAGTTGAGATGTTGCCCATAGCAACCGATCAGATTATGGCCCTTTTTCTGATTGACTCGCAAGGCTGCAAATTTGCAGCCTTGTGAGTCCCCCAAGCGCCGCCCGCCAAATGCCGCACCCCTCCCCCTCGCACGCCGGGGTCGTTTGCACAGCCTGCAAATGGATGTTTAACATAAACATCCATTCGCAGGCCAGGGGGGACACCCACATCATTCGATGCTCGCCGACCATCCATTGATGTGGCAAGTGCACGCAAATCTAAGTGACTCTCAGGTCACTTAGATTTGTGTGCACCCTCAACAGGAATTGGCCTGGCAGCTGTCACCCAGTGATATCAGCTGCCCGCCTCCCGCACCCGCACAACGTTTTTATGGGAATGCCGCCCCATGCCCCCCGTCCCCCATTCCCAGTCTTGGGGGCGAGGGGCAAACAGGCTTTTCACCATGGCCACATGCACCCGGCACATACACAGAGCAGCCTGCCAACATTGGCTCTGTATAATAGTAATTTCCTCGCCTCTGTGCTGTGTACACACATAAAGTAAGAGAACAGAGACCGTATATTACCCTCTCTCGCCCATATCTTTCTCCAGACAGGCGACTGATCGGGATTTCTGTACATTTTTCATACAGTATACGTGTGCGGCTTAATGTAGAAAGTCAATGCTGCATGAAACAAATGGTTTGCATAAATCAAGAGCGATGCTATCCATTTCATTTGCAATGTCATCGATTATGTGCCCTGAGAGGTGTAGGCACCGCATTAAGCGGCTATTACGCATATTCATTCTTATTCCATTTCTGCTTCTGCCAACCCTGTGCATCGCAGTGTCAGATTCCATATTGCAGGCGCAATTCAAGATTGCTTCTGTACGCTGCTCTGAAACACAGCTGTTCCTGCAAACCCTAGCTCTGGCAGTTACAGCATGCCAATTAGTAGCGGAGAACACATAACCATAATTATTTACTGTCTTCGAAAGGTGTGGGAGACTCCAGATTTTTCGCGCGGTCTCCCGGACCCCTGGAAGAGTGGGTGGATCTCCCACATCCTGCCCGGTTCCTAATAAAGTGGAGAGAATGGCGAGATAGTACCAAGCATTGAAAGTCTGAATGAAGGGCTTGTTAGATTGACACATTTTGCATTTTATTTCTGCACCACCTCTACAGACCCCTTGTTCGCAGAATTTTGTCAAGACGGGGTGAGGCCTAATGACGTGAAGAGCCCCGCCTCTTAAGTGGTCATCTGCGTCTCATCTGCAGACTTCTCCCGGAAAGTAGAAATCAAAAGACTTGAACATTGAGCTTTACAGTATTATATAGGGACTGTGGAGAGCATTGGGGCCGACAGGTATTATTTTTATTATTATTATTATTATTATTATTATTATTATTATTATTATCATCATCCTCATAAAAAAGTCAGCAAAAAAAAAAAAAAAATAAACTATATAGGATAGGTAAATGGTATATAAACAAAACTGCCTCATACCCCTTTCACACCAGCCTAAATTCCCAGGTTGAGCCATGACTAGTGCTGGTTTGTAAGATTCCTGGGCCAAAATCCCAGAAAAATTTGCTGGGATTTCAACCGTGCTATGAAGTAGGGTTGTTCGGGGTCCTGCCGGTGTGAAAGGGGTAGGGGGACTCACCTGGGTTGCCGATCCTCGGTGCGGGCGGTCAGGCCGGGGACCCACACAGGCGGTGGACGCTGATGACAGGACAGGCGGCGGTTGAAGATGACGCAGCTCTCCGGCGCCCTCACTGCAGCCGGAGAGCTATGTCATATGCGCCGCCGGTTGACCTGTCATCTGCGCCCGCCGCCTATGTGGATCACCGGCCTGCACTGTGGACCCTATTCTGCCTCCTGCCCGCCTCCTCCCCACCTCCTCCATGCCTCCTTCCCACACCAGAAAATGCAGGGACTTTTCTGGTGTGAAAGGGGTCAACCCTGGAATGCCCCGGCATGATTCCTGGGCCTAATTCTCGGATGGGTCCCTGCATTTTCTTGTGTGAAAGGGGTATCAGTGGTCAGAAATGGAAGGTTAGGTGCCATTGTAGCGAGTATGGATAAGAAGGTATTCTAAGTAACAATAGGAAAAGCATATTAGGGGAGAGGACCCTGCTCGTGAGAGCCTACATTAGTCGGTAGGGCCGCTGAGAGGGAGGGGGAGTGGGTACTGATTACACAGGCCTGGGCTTGCTGCCAGGGCACGATGGCGACCCAGGTCCGACCCCCCACTCCCTCTCTGCCACCCGGGCAGCAGCATGAGCTCTCACACTGTCAGTGTTGACAGTGTATGGGACACATGCTGAGCCTGTCATGTGGCTGAGCAGAGGGGAGGATAACACTCTCCCTCAACTGAATTAGACGCTTTTCAGTTTTCCACTAAGAAGACATGACCACGCCTCCCGTAAATAGGCCACTCATCCGCAATTACGCCACGCCCCAAATATTACCAGGGCCTGGCATACCTCTCTATGGCCCTGTTTGAAAGGGGAGGGGCAGATAGACAGGGGTAACACAGGGGTAGAAAGTGAGCATGGAACAGAGAGGATGAGGGTTGGCTGGATTTGGTGGATCTTGAGAACCTGTTTGAAGTTATGGAGAGATACTGTATGTGGAAAGTCTGATAGGGAGAGGTAGAGAATTCCAGAGGTAAGGAGCAGCGTGGCAAACTCTTGAAGGCAGGAAGGGGAAGAAGTAATTCGCTGGCAGGAGAGGAAGTATGGATTTGTAGAGTGAATAGGGAGATGTAAATGCCATGTTACAGGCTGGCTTTGAAAAATGAGAGGTAGGAGCTGATTGGCTGGCTGTTTGTCACTATCCATTTTATCACTTTTTTGAATCTTGATACATTTGGCCCTTAGGACACTCCCCTCTGCCAGATTATATGGGGCGAGAGACTGGGTACTGTTCCCCCCTCACAGTGAGACACTGTGGTACGCTCCGTACCCAGACAGCTGTGTGTGTGTGAATGCTGGCCGGTGTCCTGACATAGGTGGGCAATGATAACAGCAGACTACCACTGAAGTTTCTGCTCAGGCTATGTATGCCCGGGCTGAATGGAGGCGAGCACACTGCTATACCTGTCCGGAGTTTAGAGTTGCCTATTCTGATTTTAATTTACTTGGAAAAAGTTCAAATTATGTGTCCACAATAATTGGGAACCAAACAACAAGCTGGCTGACACATTATATAATAACACCTCTATATCATATTGACAATAACATTAAAGTGGATGGGGGCACCACAAGTCACTTGCCCTGGGGCTACCATATATATTAATCAGCCCCCTGACCAGTGGCGTAACTATAGCTCCGCGGGGTAATAGTTACCCACTGCTGTCTGCGGTACCTGCCTGCCGTGCCGTGACTGCCGTCACAGTCCCGTCTCTCCTAGCGCTGGCTCCTGCTTCTATAATGAAAACGGACACTTAGAAAATGGTTGCCCCCATACTGCAGACAGTTTTCTGTCTGCAGTATGGGGGCAGCCATCTTCTAAGAGTCACGTTTCATTATTAGCAGCAGGAGCCAGCGCTACGGGACCGTGACGGCACAGCAGGCAGGTACCGCAGACAGCAGCGGGTGGGCAGGTATGGGCATGGGGGGGAGGGAGGCTGCCGAGGGGAGGGGAGGGGGAGTGGGGGCAAATTTTTTTGAGCGGCGGGGGTGGGGGGGGGGGAAATTAAGTAGCTACGCCACTGCCCCTGACGCTTCTCCATCTTTGGTAATATAAAGATTGGATTCTGAAGATGACAGGACAACGAGCTGCGGATGTACATTCAGCTTTATCCGACACCCCGGCTGACTTACATTCACATCCCCAATCCTGCCGGCTGCGAGCAGGATTCATCAAGTGCGTCCATGCGGCAGAGTGTTGGCGTGAACTATAAAAGTGCGGTTCACTTCTGCTGACCCTGTGTTATAGAGTTAGCGTAAAAGGGTCACGCTACTTCTGCTTCTGTCTTGCTGCAGACTTAAACTTCTGTTCTGTCCTAGTTCTCTGCTAGAACATTGGGGTAGATGTATTAAGCTCGGTGAAGTGATAAAGTGTCTGGTTTTTATCACCGGCCAATCAGCTCCTACCTGTGAAGTTACAGGCTCGGTTTGAAAAATGACAGGTAGGAGCTGATTGGCCGGTGATAAAAACCAGACAGTTTATCACTTCACCAAGCTTAATAAATATGCCCCTCAGTTAGCTATACTCTACCTACCCCCAGACCTCCCAACTGTCCTGATTTTTACGGGAATAGATGCTGTGAAGTTCTGAGTGCATGGCCAGCACTAGCTATGCCCCCAATGGCATCAAAAACAGGAGTGCCGTGATCGTAGGCCACGCCCCGTGACCATGAGGCCAGGCCTCTAATTCCATCTCGCTTGCTTCCTCAGTAAAGTTGGGAGGTACGTTCCTGACGTACTTTCAGCTCATCGGTCTGATCCAGCATGGATCCCAAAAGCAAACCCTTTCTCTAAATGGCGAAACCATGTTGCGCTGCAGGTGAGGCAGGTTAGATTTGTGTAAGTTATTATGTTTCTGTGCAGGGTAAATACTATAGATGAACGCCTGGCCGAAGATTTTTGAATTGGATTTGTCACCGGGATTTGGATTTGGCTTTGTCAGTGGTGAAAATACTTTTTTTTTTTTAAATGATCGAAAACGCACAAATCGCGTAATTTTTGCGTGTTTTTTTTGTCCCTAGAGTAATATTAACCTCAATAACATTAATTTCCAGCCCTTTCCAGACAATTCTGACCACTTTACACCTCACAATATTGTTTTTAGGGCAAAAGGTTGCACCAAGGTAGCTAAATAACTATGCTAAGCCACACAAGTGTGCGGCACAAACACGTGGCTCATCTAGGAGTGGCACTGCAGCAGCAGACAGGATGGCAGTTTAAAAAAATAGGCCTCAAAAAGCACATAATGACAAAAAAGAGGTGGTAGATGGAATTGTCCCGGGGCCCACCCACGCATCCTTAGCTTGAAAAAATGACTTACACATTGCACACTTGAACACAAACCAGCAACGACTTTAGTATTAGTAGTAGCACCATGTTGTCACCATGAATGATGGCAGCAGCTGGTGTGGGAATATTTGGTCCAAGCTGTTTGTTCTCCATTTTTAAATTAAATTTAAATTAAATTTAAATAAGAGCAAAATATTTTTTTTCTTGTTTTTGAGGACAGAGCTTGTATAACAATCACACACCCACCTTCTGACAGTATATTCTATGGGTGCACTACACACAAAGAATGAAGAAAGACGAGCAAAAATTCATTAGGATTTTTTTAATTTAATTTGTTTTTAATGCACAGCTGCATGAAGGCCGAACAATCACACACCCACCTTCTGACAGTATACTATGGTTTCGTCCTCGGTACTGCGCATGTGCAGATCCCGATTTATGAGCTGCCACTGTAGCAGCCCATACAGGCATCCTGAGGGGAGGTAACACCTCCCAAGGGGACTGCCTTTTGTAACTGGCAGGTCAGACTTCCAATAGGAAGCCACTGCCAGACATAGTGAAGCCAGTGCAGTCTCACAGACTGCATTTGGCTTCACACAGTGGCAGAATTTACCTGGGGGAGGGAAGGGATTTGCAGTCCTGCATCCCATAGGTAAAAACCACCACTAGTTAGATGTAATTATGATGAGAGGCTTCAATGATGATGTTTAGTACGTTTTATTCCTCAGATACCTCGTGCATATGAAGCACAGTCCCAGCTGATGAACACAATGCTACAGATATATTTTCTAGTGGCTTACTACGAAGATGAATGATTTTGCCCTATGTCCTACTTACTTACATGTAACTGAGAGCTGCAGAAGATACATTGTTGCAATTTAGAATCCGGGCACCTCCCTGACAAATGGACGGCCGCAACAAACATGATGGATAATACATGGGGAACGGAAGCCAATCTTTAATGGAAAGGAAAATGGAATAATTGGGCAAAGTGATGCTTTCCTGAATGTTCTATTTAGGCTGTCGGTACAGATGGCTTTACCTTCATGGGATCACTGACAGTGTGTCAATTTAGAAGATGTTTTTTCCAACATTTGCCTGCGGTCCTGACGCTCTTCCTGCTGCTAATGAAAAATGCCTCCAACAAAATGGATGCCCCAAACACCAGACCGTTTTTAAGGATGCTAGAGGAGGCCGCTGACTCTAGCATCAGCAAAACCTGTCTGCTGTAAAAGGGTGGACATTTTGTTAGGGACATTTTTCATTAACAGCAGCACGAGGAGCGCCGGGAGTCTGGACTGCAGGCAAATAGATCTGCAGGTTCCGGCAGGCAGCAGCGGTGCAGCGATAGACCTACAGACCCCCGGCACCGCGGGGTCTGCAGCGGTATTGTTACACCACTGACTAATGGATAGAACGTTGTGGGTTATGTTTTAGTACATAGACTATGGGTGTGAATTAAAGTGTGCCCCGACTTAGGCCTGGTAGGGTAGAGGTGCCCGCAGGGGAAACCAATGTTACGTTTACAGCATGTTACGCACTCTATATCTGAAGACACAGCATGGGTACACCAATCACATCAGCGGGGCCGTCAATAATGTGTTATAATGCCACCACAGCCCATGCAGAGTGGTGGAGCCATCGCCACAGGAACGCATGGTCGTGGCAGATTCCATGCGATCTGGCCATCCGCATGTAATCTGCAGAAAATGTCCCTCCATTGTCTAGGATATAGATCATGCTAGAGATCCTAGTGGACCACTAGTGTCTGTCAGGGTAGTGCAGAGCATACAGCGCTACCCCACAATAGTACAATGGCCCCCACAGTAGTAGAAACACATTGACCCCCCCCCCCCCCAACCACACAAATCTAACAGAGGAGCAGCAGCAGCATGGAGGACTACCAGCAGGGAGCAGCAGTAGACGGGCAGCCACTCCAGGCGTGAAGACAACATGGCGCAAGTGACCTATAAGTCACCACTGGTCATAGGCCAGCCCAGAAAAACACAGCGCTTCTAGAGCCGGGCCGTCCGGCTACTGATAGCGACGGTAGCCCCAGGCATCTCAAGCGTTCAACAGGCATCTCCTAACGGATAGCAGAACACCTCGCAACTGTTCACATCGGTTTAAAATGCTGCTCTAGAATCAACTAGATAAATGACAAATAAAATTAGGGTTACCAACTCATTCCTTTCATTCTGGACATATATTAATTACACATGTTCTGTGGATGATTAAATTCAGGTGAAATGGAGTCTTGAAGTCAGCCAGCCACAGAACCTGTGTAATTAACATGTGTCCAGAATTAAAGGGATGAGGTGGTACCCCTAACGAAAAATTGGTTGCTATTGGCAACATCTCTCACTTCGAAAAACTAGTCCCTAGAGTGAAAAAGTGCATTCATCTACCTATGACAAGTCCACTTTAAGAACATTTTTTAATTATTCTGCTTATTTTCATTTTATGCATTTTCTCTGTTAGATTGGATTGTTTACCTTTTAGCTATATAGCCGTAATAGTATAAAACTCATTGTAATTACATTTTTCCTTTCATAAAACAAGAATTGACATTTTATAAAAGCATTCATTTTCGGAAAAATATTCCCAGACAAAAAAATATATAAATCATCCTTTTGTGTCAGAAATTCCCCAGGGCGGTGAACATGGTCAGGAGCATTGAGGGACTGGTTTTTAATGAGAATTAACTTGTTCGGTGAGATGAGATTCTTGAAACTTATCAAATCATAAATGTTCTGTGCCTGAACCACAGAGTTTCTCGGGCCCCATGAAATGTCATGCAGTTTTATTAACCGAGAACGGTAATGTTGCTGGGCTATTCCTTGCCATATAGTATAGATGAGGCATAGTAAATAAATCAAAGACAAATAGGTGAAAATTCACACAGTACCGTAGCACAATTTCAAATATAACTGATTTTAGATATCTAATTTGGTAATGGTATCTATAGTCCACTAAGGATAAAGGGGCCCCATACATATGCATGCTCAATCCCCCGATCTTCTAACCTGATGTTCCACCGGTCAGTGGCCATGGATGATCGGCGATATGTCCATAGGCAAACGCATGGGGGGTTTCTGGTTGCCCGGAAATCCCCCTCCTTACGGCAAATGCCTTAAATTATGACAACAACAGCACTGGTACTGTATATAATATGATCAATAGAGCTGCCGCTACATCATGCAGTGTAAGGGACAGAGCAGAGCTGTTGCAAGTGTCTAGTGTACCAGCTTCTTCTACCACATTTACTGTATGTGTGGATCTGAGACCTGAAGCATCACAATGGACCAGAGAGCAGCTGTCAGGAGGAAGAGACAGGAGCCTTACCATGAAGTGGGAGATTGTGAGCTCAGAAATGCAGTACTGGTTCTATTATGTTTGTGTATATATTTATTATGTGAGGTTTAACCTTTTCCTGACCACTTATCTTATTTAAATGTTTGAAACTATACTATAGACCAGGCATGTCCAAACTAAGGCCCTCCAGCTGGTGTGGAACTACAAATCCCATCATGCCTTGTCACAGTTTTGCTATTAGGGAATGCTAAAACTATGGCAAGGCATGCTGGGATGTGTAGTTTCACAGCAGATGGAGGCCATTATTTGGACATGCATGCTATAGACCATCTGTACTGTTAAATATTAATACTCTATTTCATACAAGACCAAGACCAATTTTTAGGACTGTTACGGCTCCCCCAGATTCCCATACTTACCCAATTCACTGCAGATTGAAAGATTTTGGATTACATTTGGAAACCCCCCTCTAAAAATCCTGCATTTGCCACTGCCGTCAGAAGATCAGGGACATAAAGCATGTAAAAAAAAGTCTTAATTCTGAAATTCCCCCAGGATCGGGGAACCAGGATTTTTACGTATGTTAATTTCCCCAATATCCCGGAGTGATCGTCTAGGGATCTGGGGATTGTCCCAATGCATGGCAGGTGTATGGGCGTCTTTACTGAATGCTGCCTATACCTGATGGCTCACAGGTGCCTAGTTTGTTGAAGAAATATATTTAATGTGTTAGTGTTATTAGGGATAATATTTCTATAAAATATCTGATTGATGTTATGCTCACCGTAAGGGAGACAGGAGCCAGGTGTCACCGACGGGGACTGGAGGACTGAGGTGAGCCAGTGGACATGAGGAGGGCCCTCCCAGGACCTATGGGAACTCGTGGATGAGAGCTTGCGATCTTCCTGGAGTCTTCTGGGTAGTCACCCAGAACCCCCTCCAGCTCAGCCCACAGAGCACACCAGCGAGCCTTCTTGCCTATAACAGCCCTCTTCCCTTAAGACTGACTGTGATTACCGGTACTAGTATGCCGACAGCACTTTCATCGACAGATGACAGTATGGGCTGAACCGGGGGAACCAGAGTGAGCTACCGGTAGGTATTTGTGGGGACTACCCTAACTCCAGGACTAAAGAAATGACAAGGGACAGAGGAATGGGCTCTTTATCTCACTAAAGAGGATACTCAGTGTAAAAGACAATAACAAGTGCTAGATTGGCGAACCACACAAACACACAGGACATACAGTATAAGTGAAATAAGAGAGCACACAAATGACAGGCTAAGAGCCTTCTAAAAGGGTGATGGCCCTTTAACTAAGGCCTCTGCAACAACTCCCTAATTAGAGAAAGCTGTAGAAGCAAAGGACACAAGCTATAAGTGCCCATCGCCTAGGCATCCACTGCAGAAGCGGATGTGCAGGCGGAGGGAGGCGTCCAGGTTGCCCGGCAACTGATGCAGCTGCGCCATCCCCCATCATAGCAATTGACAGGTGTTGGGTGTAGGATTCGTCATTTAGGATTGCATGGGAGGGGGGTGGAATTATATAAGACATTAAGGGTTTGACCTAATTTTTCCTCCATGGAAACATGACTGATAATTGTACTTACAGTGATTTAAAATGGGATGGGTGTAAGTCCCGACATTGCAGAATATAGCTCGGTACTCTTTACCTAGAACGGCGCCAGCGATTGAAATCGCGGGCGTCGGGGGTAAAAATCGCGGTGATCGCGGGCATCGCGGGTAAATCGGGATGGCCGCGATGCCCGCGATGACCGCGATCACCGCGATTTTCCCATAGGGAACAATGTTAAAACGGCTGATTGACCGCGATTTTACTGTTAAATGCCTCAATGGACCCGATTTGGGGCCAAATAGGCCAAATTAACCCTTAAATGTCCCCCCAAATGTTTAACGCCACCCCACGATCCACGCCAACCCGAAGCGTGGCGAGCGCAGCGAGCCCGCGAGGGGCGGCGGTACGCGTCCTCCGACCTTTTCATGCCCTACTATCCACTAGGGCGTGGTGTGAGAATATAATAGTGTGGCGAGCGCAGCGAGCCACCGAGCCCGAAGCGACGGACACCTGTGAAGCCCGCGAGGGGACGCGTCTACCTGTGAAGGTATCCGCGTCCCCTCGCGGGGCTCGCTGCGCTCGCCACGCTTCGGGCGCGGTGGCTCGCTGCGCTCGCCACACTATTATATTCTCACACCACGCCCTAGTGGATAGTAGGGCATGAAAAGGTCGGAGGACGCGTACCGCCGCCCCTCGCGGGCTCGCTGCGCTCGCCACGCTTCGGGTTGGCGTGGATCGTGGGGTGGCGTTACAAATTTGGGGGGACATTTAAGGGTTAATGGGCTCTGTGGCCCATTTAACATTGATTCCTATGGCCAAATCGGGTGGATTGAGCCATTTAACAGTAAAATCGGGTCCATCGCGCCTTTTAACATTGATTCCTATGGGAAATCGGGAGCATCGCGTCGCGGGCATCGCGGGTACATTTATGGACGGCCGCGACGCGACCGACACGATTTCAAAGTTTAACATTGGTTTCAATGGGAAATCGCGGGCATCGCGTCGGTCGCGTCGCGGCCATACATAAATGTACCCGCGATGCCCGCGACGGGCGCCCTTCTAGGTAAAGAGTACCTATAGCTCTTATCAAACGAACTGTCCTTTGTGATACTACTTGCATAAGTTAGTACATATGCGATTAGTATGGTTGCAGTAAGTGGCAGAATGTACGACGTTGCAAGTGTAATGCTTATTACATCCCACTCAATGAGTGGGCGTTATGTTGTAGCTCCTACTATGCATCGAACTCGAAAGTTTCTGTTGACCTTGAGATGTACTGTTAAGATTGTATGTTGAATGAGTTGGAGCAATGGTGGTTCCACAGGTTGATTATAATTCGTTTAAGGGCTATTGATCTAGGTAAGGGATCTGAAGTTGGCCTTGAAGGCTACAGTTAAATCTTGGCAGAGTTTATGGGTTTTATTTGGATCATCTGGCAATATAGTTATGCATCTGATGGTTAGTTTGTCCTTGATAATGGTGGGGGTGTTGTTCGTCCTCTCCACTACTTTATTTCAAGGACTCTTGTCTACTTATCCAATGGTGTTTCTTTTGCTTGGGGGTTTGATTTTCACTATGGCATATAATTGTAGATTTTTTGGGTATCGTCTTCAGTTCTTTTAAAACCTGCTTATGTTAGGAAAGCATTACTTATGAGCAACCGCAGTGCCGGCCACATTCCATTTCCTTGGGCGAAGTCTCTGCCTTCAATGGAGGACCTCCACTTCTTCATTTGCTGTAACTTGGGCCCAGATGTGCTAAACTACCTAACTGGTGACTGTTTAAGGTTACTGCTGGGTGTTGCGATGCGGTCTTGTCCACTCATTTGTTTATAAATTACATTGTAAAATAATGTCACTCGCGCTGTATGTGCACTCAATTCTGTTTAAGCTTTAATGGTGCCCACACACGCACCGATCCCGGCGTGCGTTGTGGGCTTAACTAGCACACATAGCATTGCATCGTATGCCTTGTGCATACGAAGTGCATGCGATGCGATGCTATGCTAGAAAAAGCTAGTACAAAAAGTATGTGCAGCACATACTTTTTGTACTGTACGATGAGGTGCCGCGGGAGCGCGCACCCCATCGTACAGCATCGCACCGCCGGGATCGGTGCGTGTGTGGGCACCTTAAGGGCTTAGTAATGTTCTAGGTTGGCCAATAAATATTCTCATCAATCTGAACTTTTAATTAGATTGTAACCAAAAGTTCAGCATGCATGTGGTCGACATTCACAGTCAAAAAAGTTTAAACAATGTGTCAACATTATCATGTGTCGAAATTTTCCATGTAGACCGGTTGCTTGTGCCGTGCTTTTGCTAATGTTGACCTACTGAATGTCCAATTTATGGTGTCGAACTATTGACTGTTGACCCAGACTTGATTGTCAACCCTTTGCAGTGCACTGCAGAGGTTTCTTCATAAAAAGAGGTTTCAAGTAAAGTGGCCAATCCCGGGATTGAGATTGGTTGGATCCCGGGATTTAGCCCTAAAAACGCTGGGATTTTAATCCCGGAATTGGAGTTTCCAATCCCGGATACCAAGATTAGCCTGTGTATGCGCAAAACTAATGCTGGGCAGCGATGAGAACCAGCTCAGACGCTGCCTGGCTGCTCTAGACCCTGGCGCACGGTTCTGCGGCTGTGCGCAGCATGACCTAATGTCAGAGGTCATGCTGCATGCAGAGGTCAGGAGACCCACCTATTTCTTCACTGCTGCTCTGTTGGACACCCATTGCCAAACTTTGGACATACAATATACTGGACACAATACCAACTCACCATCTCCACTGAACTGCTAATAGTACGACCGGAAAACCTCCAGTGGCTGTGGAACTTGATTTCTTCTTTCCGAGGCCATTTCCTAGAGAGGATCCAGCGTTTAGGAGCCATTCACCCTCCTATCTTCATAGATAATAGGAAAACTGCATTGGAAATCATTGGTACATTCATTCCCCACAGCCAACTGGCAGGAGGACTCCTATCACCAACGTCACATATCATCTTTTGGAGTGGTAATTATATCCATACAATACTAACTGTATTATGTCCATCCAATCGTTTTCCATCTTGGGTCTATTCACTAATGTCCAACATGCAAAGTGTGCAATATAATGTTTAATATCATGCTTTTTAAGTATGCAAATTTTTAACCATTGTCTATATTTTAATAATACCAGTTTATTAAATTAAGAAATTACATCCATTGTAATAGATCATCCAATCTGTATTTTATTCTAAACATATTGCATTTTTGAACCATACATATCCCAATAGCGCTGCTCTAGAACCTTGTGTTCCATTTTCCTACTCATGCTGCACAGGCCGCCTGCCACTCTCTCCCCTCCCGCCACACCACCACCTTGCTCACAAACCGACTCCCTCACCATCGCCGGGCTCCCGACCACCGAACTGCTGCTGGGCTAATGACCACTGCACCACCACTGGCCTTCCATACCACCGTCCGGCTCCCAAACCACTGCCTGAGTAAGTGGAATTGGTTTGTGGGGGGGGGGGGGGGAGTTAATGTTCATTATATTGACAAACTCATTACCGGGTATCCCGGGAATCTCGGGATTAGGCATTTTTCAATCCCGTAGGAAACAATGTCTAGGGATTGGCATCCCTAGTTTCAAGGAGACCATTAATGTACGTAAGGATAACGGGGTGGAGCAGACTACAAGTGAAATGAAGACGTCCTTTTAATAAACCCATGTAGCTGTTCTTGGCAGTGGCAGGGACACTTAATATTGAATGCCCAGTAAAATATCTATTCGGTCTTAATTATATCACGTAATGGAAGTAGAGGCTTGAAATCTTCAGCAAAGTATCCACTGACAGAGGTCTTTGAAGGTAACAAAAAGTCGAGGTCCCATCTGGCCACAGAAATTTGTGAAGCAGTAACATTAATAAAGCTGCAATATACATACTAATCGTCTTATTAGAGGCAGCTGTTTTTGTGCATTCCCATTAATCATCTCCGAGGTTTTGCTGCAGTTTTTCTCTACAAAATATTTGTTCTGACTAAACGTCTATATTCTACTTAAATACAATGTTTTTTATCCAGGAACCTCCTTTGCCAGCAGCGAGCAATTTGGAGATTTTTTGGACAATGTTGCGAGCGTGTGTGCTTTTGGTTTACCTGTATGTGCTGAAAGCTTGTTTATATTGTCTGTGTGTAATATAATAAGGTTTAATTGTATCTGAATGCTTTGCAAGCTGTGTGTGTTTGGCTGAAAATCACAGCTCGTGTTTACTGGTAAATGCATTTTGATATGGTCTTCTGGCAGTTTAGGGCCGTGTTCAGGGGCGGATTTAGGGATGATGGCACCCGTAGGCACAACAATAACGGCTGCCCCCCCCCCCCCGCCTAATTGTATTATTTGATTACTTATAAGCCCTCATTTGATAATAGCCAATTTAATGGATTAATTTAAAAAAAGACACCAACTGTGACTTTTTTAAAATTATGTATACATATTTACTAAGTAGGACAGTTTACAGGGGCAGTGTCTGCATGTCCAATCCATTTGCACTCTATTCAAGATGGAATATGGTACAGTACAGTGTATATTTTGCACTTACGGGTACATTTCAGGTTGATAGTACTATCACAAGCATACAAGTGCCGCCCCCAAACATGTGCCGCCCCTAGGCACGTGCCTCGCGTGCCTAATGGGAAATTCGGCACTGGCCGTGTTGGGATGGAAATGACAGAAATACTTGTTGGGGTTACCATAGAAAAACAGACAAAAAGGTATTATGAACAGTGGCGGCTCCTACCTTAAAGTAGGAGGGGGGCTGCCGCTGGCCGCGATACCGGCTCCCCGCTTCCACCGCTGCTCCTCCTGGTCCCCACCGCATTGTTCCCAGTGCTTGTAGAATAATGACAGGCACCGGGACTGGTGCATGCTCAGTACCAACCTCTGTACTGCGCATGTTGCCAGCTTCTATGGACTGCTTCGGCAACAGCCGTAGAAGTGAAATCACAGTTCCAGTACAATACAGATGACAGGCACCAGGACCAGTGCATGGACAGTACTGACGTAGGTACTGCGCATGTGCAGACACCGGATTTTATGGGCTGCCCCGCAGCAGCTCATAGAGGCATCCCAGCGGGCAGGGGTACTTTCATGGGCATTCCCATGATAATGCTGGGCGTTCCCATGATAATCGCCCGGTGACGTGTGCGAATAAACCAGAATAAACCTCAGTATGGAGAGTGTAAGATAACACCAAGTAATGAGGCAGATGTGTTAATCCTGGTAGAGATAAAGTGGAAGTTGATCAGGCACCAACCAATCAACTCCTAACTGTTATTTTTCCAAACATAGCTGATTGGCTGGTGCTTTATCACCTTTTACTTTATCTCCATTTTATCTCCACTTCTCTTCACCATGCTTAATACATCTGCCCCATGGGAGGTAAAGTTGAAAGTAATATCTAAAAGGGAAGAACATCGCTTTGACGAGTATCATAGCAACATTTGGATGGGGATAAGCAATACCATTGTAGCCTCCCAGGTTCAGAGGCTCTTTTACATCAGGTATTGGCAAAACCGGTACTCAAAATCTACTAATGGTTAATGTTTACCAAACCACCTAGCTGGTGCACAGGTGCAATCATTAAATCACATTACCAGATCATCTAGCTGGGGTGCAGTCATTACTAACTGTCACATTATCAGGCCACCTAGCTGGTGCTTAGGTGAAGTCATTACTAACTCATATTACCAGACCATCTAGCTTGTACACATGTACAATCAATACTAACTGTTACATTACCATTACCAGATCACCTAGCTGGTTCAGAGGTGCAGTTACTAACTATCACATTACCAGACCACCTTGCTGGGGCACAGGTGCAGTCATTACTTACTCACATTACCAGATCATCTAGCAGCTAGACAGGTACAGTCATTACTAACTGTCACATTACCATTACCAGATCACCTAGCTGGTTCAGAGGTGCAGTCATTACTAACTATAACATTACCAGACCACCTAGCTGGGGCACAGGTGCAGTCATTACTTACTCACATTACCAGATCATCTAGCAGCTAGACAGGTACAGTCATTACTAACTGTCACATTACCATTACCAGATCACCTAGCTGGTTCAGAGGTGCAGTCATTACTAACTATAACATTACCAGACCACCTTGCTGGTGCAAAGGTGCAGTCATTACTTACTCACATTACCAGATCATCTAGCAGGTACACAGGTACAGTCATTACTAACTGTCACATTACCATTTCCAGACCATCTAGCTGGTGCACAGATATATTCATTACTAACTGCAACACATGTGTAGAATTCATTCCTAACCGACACATTCTACAAATCCACAGGTGGCCTGGAAAATATGTACTGTTTGTAGATGGCAAGGACCGATTGGCAACCCCTTCTCTACATTCTACAGTGCTGGTCAGAAAAGGCTAAATATATAATTAGATTTTTCAATAGGTCAACATTTTTATATTGATTTTTAAGTGTTCGCAAAGTTGCCAGTTAGCAATGACCACGTCCCAAACAAGGCTCAATATGTAAACCCTGCCTCTGGCTCCTCCCCTTTCTCGGCATGGATGCCAGCCCTGCCCCCTGCTTCTTCTAGCCACGCCCCCATTTTCCCTGCTGTGGGGGCCTGGCCAGCGGCTCTCTATTTCTCTACATTTACTGTATATCTACAAAGATAACATGATTAATGTTTAGAGTGATCAGAGGACCTTATTCTGGTCCGTTTGCAGCCAGCGTTCTTTCGTACTGAGAGTCACTTAGATACGCGTGCACGTTCTACATCATTCGATGGTCTGCGACCATTGAATGATGTGGGTGTTAGCCCACAGCCTGCGAATGGATGTTTATGTTAAGAATCCATTAGCAGGCCCTGCGCTCGAACACACGCTGTCAGGGGGGGCGCACCACCATTCACAGGGCGGGTTCTGGTTGACTCGCAAGGGTACAAATTCGCATCCGAGCGAATGAACCACAATAACCCCCTCAGTGTTGACATCCTTTACCCTCACGCTGGCTGTTACATGATTCCTGACAGCAGATGGGAGAAGTCACTGCAGTCAATCACAATGATTGACCTATGTGCCTGGGGAGATTTGCGAGGGATGAATCACACGCACCCTCTTCAATTAAACTGGTTAATAAACAACTCCAAATGTGCCTTGTATGTATACTGTGAGATGAGAAAGTATCTGTATTCCTCAGCCTTAGACACTTGGGGAGCAGCATAAATAAGTAAGTCTCAGGCTCGGTCTCTGTGTTATTATCCCTGCTGCAAAGAACAGAAAAGACCTTGTTTTAAAAAATTTAAAATAATTCCTGCCCGTGGCTTTTTTTAAAATCCGTTCAGTATTCTGCAGTGGGAGAAACATGGTTCTGCCATTGGAGTCAAAGGCTTTAATTAGCTACAGTGAAGGATGAAGGGAATTACAGCACGCAGGAGAAACAAGGGCAGAGGGAAACGGAGTGATGTATAGTGTTGCAGATAGGGATAAACAAATAAATGAAGATTAAGGGGGTTTGCTGGAGTGCGGCCACAACGGAGGGTGGGCGGTAAGGCAGCAACATCGCATAATGGAGCGGGGAAAAGGGGTCAGGGACTGAGGCCGTGCTGGGGATAACATTGTAGCAATACAAACAGATTGGAAGAGGGTAAAACCGGGTATTAATTATTTTCCTCTTCACGGTGCTGAGTGTGCGGATAACGCGATAATATGAGTATTTTTATATATGGCTGCGGCGGAATGTGAAAGCAGCTGTTCGCTTCTATATAACTTATTTAGGAAAATGCAGCTTTGGGAAAGGAGCTCAGAACAGGACTCAATAGATATGTATCATGGGACTGCACGGTGCAATATACTGTATGGTAATGCAGGAGAATTAACAGCTATGGGAGAATGCAATACTGTACAGTAAGGTGTTTATTTACTGGGAGTTATGTTGAAGAGGGGATGTTGCCCATAGCAACCAATCAGAATCTAATTCTTATTTATTTAGCATGGTTATTGCCAGGTTGGTGACATATGGGCCCTGGTCGAGGTGCAGTGTAAAAACACCATGTTTATAAACCCGGGACAACCATCCTGGGAATTTGATCGGGGCTATAAGAAGGGTTAAACCCTGGTTGCCCTTTGTATAATGGGAGACCAGGGATAAGTGTGAAAGCACCGGACGTGGTTCTGAGCAGGGTCACACCCAACCGCGGGATGGACAGGTAGACAGTCTCTAATTAGCAGGACCGTCCCGCTGTAATTGGGACAGTTGGGAGGTATACTCAAAGTAATGGTTGGAAGTGGAACCCTAGCTGACTGGAGGTGGTTTTGAAGCTTTGCTGGACCGGCCCTCGAGTCAGCAATGGATCAGTAATGTGGGGGTGGGGTCTGCCAAAAAGGAGGCGTGTACCCCTTTCCATCCACAACCCTACAGCACACAAGGATGCAACACCTCCTAGCTCCTGGTGGAAATCAGAACGTCCCGATAGTGGGACCTCAGCCGGTCTTAAAATAAGGGACTGTCCCGTCAAAAGCAGGATAGTGGGATTCCATTGTACTGGACGCAAAATGTTGTTTTATACTGTTATAACGCCGCGGTAATACACTTACCATAATGTGGCCAGTGGGAGGCAATGAAGTCATCTGCCGCCGGGCTCCTGCTCCCAAGGGGGCACCTCTCCTCCCCTGCCAGTTTGAATTAGTTAACTAAAAGCCATCAATATCATTTCTGTGGCTGATTCCCCCTCCTAACGTCATCTTTGCAAGTGTCACATCCTGTATTAGAACCCGAGACCTGTCTTACTGGACAAAGACACCGCATTGATTGAGCTATTTGGGGAGCACCAATATTTATCTTGCCTCCAGGCAACTGGGATGAACTTACACTGCTGAATGTGGCTAGTTTTTTTTTTTTTGCAGAGACCATGATAAGTCCTAGACCAGTTTGTAGCTCCATAGTTTTAGCGAAACGTCTATTAATACTGCATAAAGCAGAATCGTCCCCTTTGAATGTGTCCCCGCTTCAGGGCCTTCTAATGCACTACATCCAAAGAGTAAAGGAACAGCTGCAGAATATAATATAGTACATAGCAAGGTCATCACCTTACACGGAACACTTATAAAATGCTGTATGACTTTATAGTGAATGACTCCTCAGAGAGCAGCAGAGTGTTTAAGGGGAAGAAAAAATGGATAGGAGCAAAGGTCCCTCTCAGGCCTTTTCCTCCGGTAACCCAAAAAAAATCAGTAAAAAAAAATCTTTGAAGATTTTCATTCTGTTCTCGCAAAAAAAAAAAAAAAAAAGGCTTATGTTTATATTTAAGATGTCTCCTTGGATGTGTTAATTGCCTACAAATTAGCACATTCACTTGACATCAAATGTTGAAATGTATGAATTAAATGAGTAATTTAACTGCATGTATATATTTTCTGTCCGAGCTAGTTTATAGTCTTCACTATGATGGTTTAGAACCTAAATATATTTGTTCTTGTTTTTTTTTTTTTTTTTTTTTTTTATGCCGCAGACAAATTGTAGGGATTTCTGTATGAGGCGAGATGGCCTTTGTATGACACAGCCGAGGACCAACACTACCTATCAAAGATTTAATGACTGAAAATATTACATCTATCACAATAAAAATCTCTGTTGAAGTAACACGAGGACTCGTAGTTCCAGGATCAGAAATACAGACAGAAATGACAAAAACTGACTGCTATATGGACAATGGTGCTTGAGATGAATTGAGAATTATAAATGGTTTAATGGGAATAATAAAAACGAAATCCATTTTTGTACCGGGGATGTTACGAGGGTACTTGTGTATGATCACGGCGCCCAGGTTTTCTACGTACGGAAGCGTAGTGAAATTGCATCGCAGTGCATCGCATGTATGCCATACAATGCGATGGGATGCGATTTTATATCACACTCTATCTTTTTAATGGTCTATACCACTAAATGATATAAAAATGCCATTTAGGGTGGCCCCCCACTATCCACGTCCCCCCCACTATCCACGTAATCCCGAAGCGTGACGAGCGGCGGCGGAGCGCGTCCTCCGACTTTTTGTCATACCTCCACTATCCACGTCGGTGTGGAGTTGATTTTATATAGTGTGGTGAGCCCGAAGCGTGGCGAGCGGACGCGGATTACCTCACAGGTATACCGCATCCCCTCGCCATGCTTCGGGCGCGGTGGCTCGCTGCACTCGCCACACTATAGAAAATCAAGTCCACGCCAACGTGGATAGTGGGGGTATGAAAAAATTGGGAGGATGCGTTCCGCCGCCGCTCGCCACGCTTCGGGATTACGTGGATAGTGGAAGGGACGTGGATAGCGGTGGGGGAAGTGGATAGTGGTATAGAATGTGATGGGTGCTTGTACAATTTTTTTATCTCATCGCATCTCATGCCTGTATACAATGCTGTAGAATGCTGTACAATGAGACACAATTTTTAATCGCGTCGCATCGCATTGTACACATCGTACAGCATTGTACACGGCATGCGATGCGACTTCCCTAGCGCAGAATAACACTGTACGCTAATAGAGCAGTGGGCGCCGTGATAATACACAAGTACCGTTACGAGTTATGCATATAATGGTAGGCCAATAGCAATAGGCAGGCTACTGTAGTTGTGATTTTTTTTACCTTTAGAACTCATGAGGGCTCAGTTAAAGGCCAAATTATGGCTTGGGGGGCCCAGGGGCATCTAAGTAGTGGGGCCCCCTACAATAAAATAATTTCCTACTCTGTTTCCCTATGGGCCAATCTGACCCTGCCTCCATTTCTGAAATCTACAGTACTAGTGAGTGGAGAGGGAAAAAAAGGTTAAAAGGATAAACCCAATATTATGTCCAATGTTAATGCACCAATATTTTAAAAGGCAAAACCTGCCAGTCACCCGCAGTAAGGCAGTTCCATCGGGAGTGGTTTGCTATCTCCAGGACTGCCAGTCCAGGCTGTGATAAGCCGAAAGCTGACCTCCTGTCGGAAGCCACTCCCTGCCTTACCTAGCAGACCTAGTCAGCTTCTATGGGCTGCAGCAGAATGCAGTCTCAGTCTAAGGGCGGTTTGTAATGGTCAAGAATCTTTGTGGGGATGGGGCTATGGATGTTGTGAGACTTCACACACAGCCGCTGCTTTCCAGACCAGAGGTAGCTATCAGCACATGAGTAATGGCTACCAAATGCTCTGGAAGTGAAAGCCAGACATGGGTTTCCATGTAGAGATTCAATCAAAAAAATACTTTGTTTATAGAAAAAATAATAATAATAATAAAGCCATGTTTTCTGGTAAACACCCTCTCTGAGATGACGACCGCTCTTTGTGATGAAGCTGGCTTCTCCATGGTGTAGAATGGAAGGAACCCCCTCGTGAAGGCCAGCATCAGAGATAGTTGGAGATAATCATCACCAGGAGGGGGACGATAATGAAGAGACATAACACTGTACTATGAAAGCATGACTACTTCACAGGACATGGGGCTTATTGATAAATAGAGCCCTTAGCACTGAGTGTGCTGAGCATTAGCAGGCTGGTAAGTGTTGATGGTGATCTGTATACTATTGCGGAGACTGCTCACAGTCTAATGTCGCCATTTAATCTCTTCACAAGAGCGTTAAACAATTAATCTCATCCATACAGATTAATGGGACAGGTGATTAATTGCTGATCCCAAGAGAGGTTAAGTGAATCAATTGAAATAAAGAGGATACAGGCTTTTGTTTGTTTGTTTTTTAATTCTTTCCATTTGAGCCATTAAACTTATTGTAGCATTTAGTGTCCTATTCATCATTAAGTATAAGTGGGATTTTCCCCAATCCAGCTATTTTTAGCGGATGTTCACAAATATTAACTATACCCAAGGTGTGCTATGTAGACATATCTCTGATGTCTACTGCTGTTCCTCCAAGTGCTGTTCTGACCGTTTGTACCGGCCGACCTAATTCATGTCAACTATATGATGAAGACCTATTGACCTTTTAACAGTAAAACATTTCCCTTTAAAAGCAATACAGGTGCAGTTTCATCCTTAATGAACCTACAATGTAATACCTTCTTTCCTAGCGTGCTTTAATACATTACGAGGTCACCGTGTTCTAAATAAAGAATAAAAAGAGGAATGAGAGCTCGTGGACAATTCCAAAGCCGCGCTGGGCAAACACTCATCTTTTATCCAACTCAAATTGACACCGCTGATCTTCCCTTAATGAAACAGTTGACCCTCCCTTGTACATATTACTCTGCCTGTGAATTTTTCTTCCTAATCAATACAAATGTATGCGCTTACTTCCTCATTAGCTCCTTGATCTAGTCAGAGGCTCATTTGCGTATACAGGACATCAATGATTTGTATTGTAAGGCTCACGGCACATTCCATCTGTTGATCTTCTGTTTCCAGTTCTGCTTTTATTATAGATTTTCTTTGCTTTATATGTTATTTAATTCGCAGGCGCAGGGGGGAAGAAAAAAAAAAAGTGAAGCAAAGAGCAGTTCTTGTTTGCCCTTTGCTGTCATTTATAAACATTACATAGCATGACCCGCGGGCCTCCCTGCAGATGTGCTGTTGATATTTCTAATTTCCCAGGCCCGCTCTCTGGTTTTATAGCCACTGTATGGCTGAATATGCTGCTACACAATGCGTGTCTTTTCATATATACACAATACCGTCCGGCTTATCATAGGATTTTACAAGAAAGGCATATAAGGGCCTTGAGAGACAGTCACCTGTATTTCTGTATCTGCTGCATGAATTAACCCCTTGAGTGGTGGGTTTTGCTGGGGTAGGACAAACCTGTCCTGCCCCAGAAATACCCACCACAGCACTTAGGGCAAGCCGCCACCCCTGTCACGCCCTCCCCCCCCCCATTTGTTGCTCACTGCAAGCCAGTCATGAGTTCCCACCCCAGATTGCTTGGTTTCTCCTGCCACTGTCCCCGTGGCCATTCACAGTAGTGACCAGGTGGCAGGCTCGAGGATGTTTGGGGTGGACTTGGGTGTCTGAACTCCACAGCGCTCCCGAGTCCCCCCGAGCCACCAGGAACATCCCCGAGTGGAGCCTGCCTCCTGGTCACCGCCATTAATTGTGGCGGGGGCAGCAGCAGGGAAGCTCCAGCGTACGATCGCCAGAGTGATGCTGAGCAATGGGGGGAGAGTGGAGCAACAGGAGCGGGGGAGCAATGGGGGGGGGGGGTGCACCTAGAAGTGGTGCACAGCTAAAGGCACCACTGGTACGCACCTACTGTATCCTGGTATGCCCGGGAATACCACCGAAGTGGTTAAATAATTTTAAATCATTTATATTGACTTGTGATTATTTTATTAGCAGAACTCTCCCAATGATTGCGGAACAGTTACCTTTTTTGGGTGCTTTCCCGCAATGGGAGGAAGGGTAGCTATGAGACCGTCTGTCACTTGCTACTCTGCTTAGCATCTGTTTTTCCATCCAAAGCTTTAATCATCATTGTTATCATCATCATCATCAGTATTGCACTTGCTCATGACCCTACTGGACTCAGGAAAGTCAACAGAAACAGGAGTCCCTGTTTAAGTCTCTGTTTCTGAGTCCCCGGACTTAAAGGTCATGCTTATTAAACTGCAGGTGTATGTTCTTTGCTTAGCTCTTTAAAAGACTTTGCATTTGCCCAAGCCTGTTGCTGTGTTATTGGAGAAAAACGGCTGTACATTATTTGGCCCAAGAGATATTGTTACCTTATCATAGTGACTGCTTTTTAACTTCTTGTGCCTGTATGCTCCTATATTTATATATACAACAATCTATTTTGACATTGGATACAATGAGTGGACTAGCTTTGTTGCTCAAATTTGCTCTGCACCTACCAATTTGTAGGCATCTGCCAATGAAAATGACATGTTTAATCCGTAAACAATTACTGTTCCTACTGAGCCTGATAATGGAATGCCTAATATCTCTGTTTAAAATAAATAAAAAAGGAGACAAAAACACTGTGCATACTTGTTTCTGGAGAGGTTGCGCATTTATCGCTGGCATAATAAAATAAACAGCGACTTGTGAATGTGCGCTACATGTATGAGCCATATGTCGTTTAATGAACGGTCATTAAAATGAGCAATCCTGATTACGGTGCCCTGCGTACCAAACCCAAAGCTATTTAAATCTGAGCCTATTGTTTTGCAGATGTTGAGAAAACCATCAGAAACCGAAACAAAGGTTCTGCAAAATGACACCGAAAAAAGATAAGCACTCACACAAGCAGAATATATTATAAATGTATCAGTGTGTGTATCAGTTAGAAGAAAAAAATAACATTTATTTTTTAAAAATAATTATTGAGAAATGTCAAAAATAAATTGCTAACAAAACTGTTGCGGAAATAAGTTATGTAAGATTAACACTGATTGCGTTCCCCGATATGCTTAGCTTCTGTGCAGCAGATTTTCCAGCCTTATGGCTTTTTACGTAATGGTATATACACAGCAGTATCATGGGAAGCATATTTGTGTAATGTATGCTAATTACGTGTGCTGCACAGGGCATATTTGTGAAAATGAATTTCAGAGCTGTAAAACCTACAGTATATCTCCTGTATTTTCCTTTCCTACTGGATAACATGGCAGGAGACTATGGAAACGTGTATCCCATGCATTGTCACATACGGTATATTGTGTGTGTCAGGCATGTCCAAACTATGGCCCTCCCGCTGTTGTGAAACTAAGGCCCGTATTCTAGTTGACTCGGACGGATGTGTAATTTCAGACGGCCACCGAGTGTTCTTAGTCCCGCCTACCGTACGGATCGCTCACACCGTCCGAATGCGGTAAGACACCGAGCGAACGGACCGTGAGTGGATGTTTCATGTGAACACCTCCTCCATCTGTGGGAACCTCCCCCTGTCTCCGATGGTCGCCGACCATCGAATGATGGACCGAGCGGTCAGGCAGCACAGAGTGCTCCAGACCACTCTTACATTTTTCCGTATGAAAGCAGGGATATGGGCGGGCAGCTGACATCCGGCTATGTCAGCTGTCTGCCCCCCACACGTGCGTCACGGCCGGATTACCATACGTACACCCAGCGTTTTCATGGGAACGCCCATGAAATGCGGGGCGTATGCATATGGTAATGAGCCCAAACAGCCCTTCACGCCCCTCTCCACCCCCTGTTTGGATTGTTCCGACCGATCCTTTTCTGTATGGAATTCAAGCCGTATTTGGACGTGCGCAGGGTACGCACATGCGCAGAAACGCCTCTGCACATGCGCAAACACAATACATTGGCCGTCCGACCGAACACGCAGCCGTCCGACTCAATTATGCTTTACCACAGATTTGCTATTAGGGAGTGACTAGTTAATATGGTACTTGTATATTAGCACGGCAGCCATTACGCAGTTAGCGTAGCTGTGCTGTCAGAATCAGCGTAGGCTGCGCAAATAGCATAGTCAGTCAGAAGTAAAACCCCCACTATCCACGCCAGCCCAAAGCATGGTGTGCTCTGCGAGGGGATGCGTTACGCGTCCTCCCGACCTTTTCATACCCCCACTATCCACGTTGGCGTGGAGTTGATCTTATAAAGTGTGGCGAGCGCAGCGAGCTACCGAGCCCGAAGCGTGGCGAGTGCAGCGCAAGGGGACGTGGATTACAAGGGGGCGCAAGGGGAGCTGGGTGCAGGGGACGCGGATTACTTTACATGTATTCCGTGTCCCTTCGCCAGGCTTCGGGCTGGCGTGGATAGTGGGGGTGACCTAAATCCCATTGCATTGCATCGCACGCGATAAAAATAGTATATCCAGTGCTTTACTGTATATATTGCAGTATATCTAGTGCTGTTCATCGCATCGCTCATCGCATTAATCGCACGGCCTGAAAACGTGCCATGCGATGCACAATGCGATTTCACTACGCATACGTACGCTAGCGTAGTGAAATCGCATCGCATGGCCCATTTTTGTGCCATGCGCCATGTGATGTACGATGCGATTTCAGTACGCAGAATTGCCCACTAAGCAAATAGCGTAGTGGGCGCCGTGCTATCACACCAAGTACCAAATATGTTTTTATCCTTAATACATAAACATCATATTAATTGACTTAATAAATGGATTTCTCAATTTTAACGTAATAATGTAGGAAAGCTTCTCCCCAGCATCATTCTCCTCAAGCCTGAACATCGCTGTGCATCCAGATATTATATGTAGGAAATGCATGGGTACAGTATTAAAGGCGGAGATCATTAGGAGACACTCAGCAGGTGACATCTCACATATGTCCATGTGATACAGACAATCAGAGTTTGATGAATATTAAAGTTTATTTTGCTATTTCGGTCCATATGACCATCATACCAGGATGTCATTACATCTGATGTATTGTAAACTACTCTTACTAATGATCTGTGTCCAATCTAAGTCAACTGACTGACACTTCTATGTCACTGCGCAGGAGGTAGACTCAAGGTGATATCATTAAGTGTTTCTATGCTTTCTACAACTAGATAGGCCGTCATGCATAGCCTGTAGGAATCTGTACACAGCAGAGACATCGATGGAGCATGTTCAGTGTAAACTAGCTGTGGTACCCAGCTCTGCTCTGGTAGAAGGCGGTGATAATGGAAGTGGGTTATCTAGGTTTTGGTAATATATATGGTGACGTGGTGGGTGTTAAGACACTTACCTATGAATAAGTATATCCAGAGCCGGCCCTAGCCTAAATGACATCCCTAGGCAAGATTTTGTATAAGACGTCGTATAACAAATTCATCACGTTTTGCAAAACCCTGAAGTGCCATGCTTTGGAGGGACAACAGGATCTCCATAGCACCTACATACACACACACACACACACACACACACATATATATATATCCATCTAAAACAAATAGAGGGGGCGCTTCATAGTGTAATACCGTTTATTTAAAACAGGTGGACAATGCTAACAGCAAATCTCCTATTAGGAAGGTAGAACCCGTACCGAGGTGTTCCTCCGGTGTGGGCTGGCTACCACAAGATATATATCAAATAACCACTGGCACAAACTGCAGGCACTTGTAGCTCACTCACGGGACCTCTCACTGCTCCAGGAGCACTATGTCAATTCCGGAACCCAACGCCTCAGCGTCTTTGAGCAAAAGCAGCCACACAGCACGATCTCCAGCGGCACTCAATGCGTCACACAGGCCACGCCCCTACGCGTTTCGTCATAGGACTTCGTCAGTGGGGTCCTAATAGGAGATTTGCTGTTAGCATTGTCCACCTGTTTTAAATAAATGGTATTACACTATGAAGCGCCCCCTCTATTTGTTTTAGATGGAAATGTTCTGAAGTTCCCGTGGGAATCGGGTTCACCAGAGGGGAGCTGCTGCCCTAAACAAGTTAACCCATTGGACTGAGTGTGGATAAGGATCACTTTTAAAGTATTTCTATAAGGACAGAAAAAGTGTCAGCGCACCTATAATTTTATTGATATATATATACTCTCTTATGCTGTATGGGAATACCTACCTGACTGAGCAGATGTGGAGCCAGTATCAGATAAGCAATGATTTTTTTAAAACATTGTATGCATTCTTGTTATTGATGCATTGATAATAAAATTATTTTAGCAATATTATACTATTCTGCATTCTTCTATCCTTGTCGTTGTATGTAATGGTGTTAATACACGTGGAGGAGAAATATCCGTTAAACCTGGTTATTTGGTATATACGTTGTGACAAGCTGAAATAACAGTGGTGGGATACCACTGCATACAGTACTACTATATCTGTGGGGTGCCGTAACTTCCTATAGTGGTGGTGGGAGCCACATTGCACTATAATACTACACTAGTAGGCGCCCCTTCTCACCCTTTTTATTTTAGATTAATCAAAAGGGTTTCTTGGAGCAGAAACCTTCAGGAGAGGAGCTGCCGCCCTGAAGAAGAGGGCCTGTGTTAAAAAGAACTTTAAAACACAAAAACTGTGTTTATTTGGACAGCATCGTGAAACTATTAGTATCAGGGTTTTCAGCGCTAGTACCACCCCCTGTATTTGGATATATATATATATATATATATATATTTCCACATCCAAGTATTGCAATACTTGGATATGGAAATATATTATTACTAACCGAGCACAGACCTATTCACTGCAAGTGGGTGCGGCATAACTATATATATATATATATATATATATATATCCGCATGAGGCCGCCGGGAATTTTTTTTTGCCGTTCACAGATAAAACTTGAGAAAAAAGGTACCTGATATCCACAGCGAACTCACCGTCTCAGCCCAGGATAACACCAAGAAAAAGCTTCCACCACAAGTAGCATGCTAAGCCTACCTATTAGTCATCCTTTAGGGTGGTGATTGTCAACATCAGTCCTCAAGTAACCCCAACAGGTTATGTTTTTAAGATTTCTATATGTGGAAACAGCCCATTTAGTTTTGATCAGCCGTCCAAATTTGCTATCAAAGACCTGATATATGCGCTGTTTTGATCTTTTTCATGTGAATGGCCTGTGAAAATGAAAAACGTTGGAAGTGTTTTTACAGTACTGCACTATGGTTTTTCTTTTGTGTTCCGAGTTTTTCAGATATTAGTTTCTGATCCACTTGTTACCAGAAACACCTAAAGGTGCAAGCCTATAATCCAGTCTCGCCAGTGGGTATACCATTATTTTATCGTTCACAGATAAAAGACAGTCTGAACTCTCTTGCCCGCTGATTGCCGAATTAGGGGCGGCGCTGATGTCAATTGACATCATTGCCTGCCTCTAGCAGGTAAAAAAGGTAAAAAAAAAAGAGCTGTGAGCCGTCAGTAAAGCTCTGAGCGGCCAGCGAGATATGAGCCGCAAGAGCTGAGCCGGGAGAGCAGAGTAAGGAGAGCCGGTGGGAGGAGTCCTTGACCCGTGAATGTGACTGAGCAGAGGTTCCTGGAGCAAGATAGTTCTTCCAATCACTGACAGTCAGTGATTGGAAAAGAAGAACTTTATCACTCCAGGAGCCGCCGGTCAATTCAAACAGCTCACGGCCCAGTCGGCTCATTTCGAAGATCCGTCTCTTTGAGCCGGTTCAACTGTGAGGCCCCTAGTACATTTGTCTAAAACGTGGCAGTTTTACATTGCGCAAACAGAAACCTCTTGTTAGCGGCACGATCATTACAGCGCTATTTCCTGAGCACATTGTCCAGCAGTGTGAAGATACTTCAAGATTTCTCTTCCGCAGCGCTGCTGTACTCATTGGCATTCTGTGCATGAGGGAATGAATGCATTTTCAGATATTCAACTAATACAAATGGGCTTGCAAGACAGAACAATGTACGAGCCTATGCTCATTTATAGACTAATATATGACCCTTTCAATACACTGTCCCACCAAAAATTAATTGAGCTGAACAAAGTACTCTCGAGATTTAAGGTTTATCTCTTCCGCGTGATCTATACTTCCCACATTGCAGCGTCAAGTTGCGGAAAGTGGCAATTGTCAAGATATTAACAGGAGGAAAGATTTGTTATAGATAATACCGGCAGCCTATTTTTATTGAACGCTCAAAAATATTCTTAAGATGCATATTCATTAACATCATACAGTAGGTCACACTTTTTTTCCATTAACAGAAGAGATCATTTATAAATGAAAGCTATGCTTTGCGACGTTAGAAACCGTATCCGTATGAAAAAATACGATAAAATCGGGTCTCGGGGTACAAATAAAGAGAGTGAGGTTTCAAAATAAATATTTCAGGAGAACAAATAAATATCAAATAAATGAACAAGAGAAATAAGGATGGCGTTTAACGTACTTGTAAGACTATATTTCAAATGTATTTGATTTATTTATCTATTTATTTGACTATTTATTTGTTTATTTATTTATTGTTGAACCAGTGAATGCAGAACACAGATATCTGCAATTGCCGAAATCTCCCAAAAGCTTAATTCAGTTATACAAGTTTATTAGATCGTTTATCAAAGTCTTCTTGTTGTAGCATTCCCGAATTACTAATACAAAGAGGCAATAGATTTTTCAGAGGAATAAAACTAAATTAAAAAAACAATGTTTCTGTTTGCATTTTAAAACAGAGATTGTGACAGTTAAATCTTTAATGCTGCAGTAATGCACCGTAACAGGCGATTGTGCTGGGGCTCAGCAGTCGCAGCTGGAGCCCTGGATGACATCACAACCCTCAGTCAAGAAATTGCTGGTTGTGATTGGTCACTCTTACTGAAACACCCCCCCCCCCCCCCCCTCACACACACACACACACACACACACATACGCCATCACCACCACCATTATTTAAACGCTTATGACCCACTGCATGTTTTCAATGTATCCGATTTATGACGATGGTAAAGTGGGCCCTACTGTACATAACACCAAAAAATATATGATTTGGTCATTTTCATTTTTTAATACATAAAGCAGTGCAGCTCGGACACGAACATTGCGATTCATTCTGATTCGTTATTTTGAAACTCTAGCGGTATTTTCTTACATTTGAACAGACATTGGAATTTGATTGACCACTATCATCCCAATACAGTATCATTTTTTTATTTTTTATAATGTCCATTTAAATGGATAAGGGGTCATAATGGTTAATATTGTATAACCAGATTCAGTAACGCAAACTGCGGTAAAAATACTCTTTTAGTGTTTTTACCGCATTTTTTTATGTATCAATCGCCGGCCACCGAGTTTTTGATGCGGAGGGTAACGGTAGATTTTTCTGGCATTACCTTACAGAAGCCTATCGGCATCCCGCTGACCTTCCTCCATCCCACATCGCCTGCCCAGGACCTTCTCACCTCCTGTCCGGGTAGGCTCCTGGTGTGCTCCCCAGACCCTCCTCCCATCTTCAACTTCCGGTGCAGGGAGGAGCCCGTGAGAGTCACTGCAGCCATCTGCAGCAGTGACTCTCACCTGACACTGTCGACGTTGCAAAGAGCAGCTCTTTTTGCAAGAGATATCCTTTGAGATACTAAGCGCATATGTGACAAGTTTCGTTGCGATGCTTGGTGGGATGTATTTTTCAATGATAATACATCTCGCTCTATATGTTTAAAAGGCTATGGTGGAAAGTTACTAAAATGGGAGCATAGGCAAATCTAGGGGGTGGTCCGGCGGTGCACCGGACCACCCATTAGACCGCTGGCCGCACACAATTTAAAGTAGGGATGGCCATCGACTATCGATGATTTAAAATCATTAATGGTTTGTGGCCAATGTCAAATACTTTTGCCATTAATGTGGTAGTACCAGATAGTTTCCCTTAATCGATGGCAAAGGAGAAACAATGTTTTCTTTTCTTTTTTTTTCTCAAGGTGCCGGGATCACAGAGTATAACTCTGCCCCCTGATACATATAAGTCCCGCCCCCTAGTTCTGATTGGCCCACGGGCCATTCAGTCAAATATAATGGATGATCATTGATAGCTAAAACTATTGATGGTTATCCATCAAATAGTTTGCCACTATCGATGGCTGGGTGCAGAATCACCATTGATGGCGTCTGCACCAATGGCCATCACAAATTTAAAGCAATTACAGCTGGGCAGAGAGAGCTGTGTGCTGCCTGGCTGTATATGTTGAAGAGGTGCGCTCTGCACCTGGCTGTTTCCCAGAGCGGCAGTAGGCTGTTGCAGCTTCAGAGCAGCCCACAGGCTGATTTGTCCCTCTATGCCTCCCGTCCCCTGGTGTAGGTGGTCCCTGTTCCCCCGCGCGTCAGTTATGCGCGCCCTGTGATGTTAGTGTCAGTGCAAAGCCTGAGGGAAGCCCAGGCGCCCAGTATAGAGTGTCCGCAGCGTGTTCTGACTCCAGGCAGCTATCCCCGCTGGGAGCTGCCCAGTTAATCACTGCCTCAAAGCTATTGGCTCGCGGTCCAGCATAGAAGAGCCACTGATAGGACTGGCTGACAGGGCACGGTGGCAGCCGGGAGGTGAGCGGTGCAAGGCGGAATTAAAGAGGCAGCGCACCTGACCTTTACCCCTGGGCGCACCCGCACGGAGGGACTGCTGTTGGCGGTGCCTGGCCCAGCATAAGCCAGGCAGCAAGGGTTCATGGGAGTCGGCCACACCACCAGCAGGACATACCTGGCCCTGATGACCCAGGAGAAGTGGGCAGTGACCAAGGTACAATCCAATTCCACTTGGCATCGAGCTTGTGTTATGATCCGCCTCCAACGGATCGGTGTTATGTACTATTCACATTTTCTGTGTGTAGTTCATGTTCTCCCTGGGTTTATCTCAGCCTGGGTGTGTGTGTACTCGCTAGTGGCATCCAGTGGTCAGCCTGGGCCATTGCAGGTTACTTTCAGTACTGTGTGTGTTCTGGACTCAGGTGTCTTGATTAGGCTCCTAGCCTGCAGTGCACACCTTCAGGCTATGTGTAATCAGCACCACATTGTGCTCTCTATATAAACCCTCTGGTTGTTCAGTCCCATGCCGGTTATAGCTTGTACCTCAGGGTCTCAGGTGTTCCTGGTTCCCAGTCTTCCGTATTCCTGGTTCCTGTTCCCAGTCATCCTGCATCCTGTCGTTGATTCCCAGCTGTGTCCCCCATCCAGTCTCCTGTCCTCCCGGTGTCCGTGTGTCGTCCTTTATCCGTCTCCCGGTCCCTGCAGCTCCTGTTGGTCTTTGTGGGATTCCTTCTCCAGCGTGGTGCTTCCTTCGGCTGGTTCCCTGCCTTGTCCGCAGCATCTCAGTTCCAGCTAAATTGATATCCCTCGGTTTCAGATAAGTTGGGAGATTCCCCCTCTTTGTCTCCTTACTAATCATTTGCTTATTGTGTCAGCGTATAGTGTATTGTTACACCTGTCAGCAGTACTTATTGTGTCAGCATATTGTGTATTGTTACACCCGTCAGCAGTTCTTAGTGTGTCAGCATACTGTGTATGGTTACACCTGTTAAGCATTAGCACAGCGGGTGCCTCTTTAGAGTGCTATCCACTGGCACCCCTCTCCGCAGGGCAGGGTGGTCCTCGCCTCTTTGTTTATAGATAGGTTTCCCCTTGTTCATCACTGGCCTTGGCGTGTGTGTTGTCCTTAACATAAGACCAGGTGGCATCGAGGTGGGAGCCTGACTAACGGGCTCCCACGAACGCGGCTATTATTGGTGAAGCCTAGCACCCCGCACACACACGTCAACTCCATCTGAGTACAACGGAGGTAGGGTAGGCGAGATCTCCCTGTTCCTAACATTATAACCGGCCATACAGCACTCTGGAGCTGAGTTCTGCCCTCTCAGTCCAGAGATTTCCAGTCGTGTCAGTTTTTTGCCCGTGTCAGTTTTTTGCCCGTGTCAGTTTTCTGCCCGTGTCAGTTTTTTGCCCGTGTCAGTTTTTTGCCCGTGTCAGTTTTTTGCCCGTGTCAGTTTTTTGCCCGTGTCAGTTTCTTGCCCGTGTCAGTTTTTTTTTGCCTGTGTCAGTTTTTTGCCCGTGTCAGTTTTTTGCCCGTGCCAGTTTATTCTTGTATCAGTTTTTTCTTGCTGGTGTATAAACTTGCATGGCCATATCATGCAGGCCATGCAAGAGTCATTAGCGGCTCTAAATTTGGCATTCAATGCCGTAAAACCTGGGCAGTGGGAGATTTTGCAGCAGTCTCTTCTGCAGCTGCAAAGACTCATCACTGATATTTTTCTGATCCTCCCAGAGGTCACTGGGGTTCGTTCAGCCCCTAATGAGGCCCTGCCTAGGGAAGTATTAGGCAGCAAGTCCTCAGACCCAGAGGGTCAGGTAAAGCATAGAAGTTATCTACGACCGAAGCTTCCGTTAGAGGAGCGTCAGCGGCGTAGAAACCTTAATCTATGCTTATACTGTGGAGATTCTGGCCACTTCTTGCAGACGTGTGGCTTGCGTAATTCCGGTGGTGCCGACAGGGTATCTCCTCTGGCCAGGTCTGAGCAGGTTGTCAGATCTAAGCCTGTCTCCACTGTGGCAGAGGAGCTCTCTGCCGAGTCTCCCAGTAAAAGCACTCTGCCTTTTTCTACTGGTTCCAGTGCTGATGTTTTAATGACCAGGGAGTCAGAGTTGCAAACCCTTGAAGGGAAAACCCAGGTGGTTGACTCAGATACCGGGGGCCCGCTGAGCCAGTCAGATGCCGGGGGCCCGCCGAGCCGGTCAGATGCCGGGGGCCCGCCGAGCCGGTCTGATGCCGGGGGCCCGCCGAGCCGGTCTGATGCCGGGGGCCCGCCGAGCCGGTCAGATGCCGGGGGCCCGCCGAGCCGGTCAGATGCCGGGGGCCCGCCGAGCCGGTCAAATGCCGGGGGCCCGCCGAGCCGGTCAGATGCCGGGGGCCCGCCGAGCCGGTCAGATGCCGGGGGCCCGCCGAGCCGGTCAGATGCCGGGGGCCCGGAGGCCGCAGCCCCGAGTGGGGGCCCGGAGGCCGCAGCCCCGAGTGGGGGCCCGGAGGCCGCAGCCCCGAGTGGGGGCCCGGAGGCCGCAGCCCCGAGTGGGGGCCCGGAGGCCGCAGCCCCAGAAGGGGTTCAAGTTGGTGTCACCCCAGAAGGGGTTCAAGCCTGTGTCGCCCCAGAAGGGGTTCAAGCCTGTGTCGCCCCAGAGGGGGTTCAAGCCTGTGTCGCCCCAGAGGGGGTTTAAGCCTGTGTCGCCCCAGAGGGGGTTCAAGCCTGTGTCGCCCCAGAGGGGGTTCAAGCCTGTGTCGCCCCAGAGGGGGTTCAAGCCTGTGTCGCCCCAGAGGGGGTTCAAGCCTGTGTCGCCCCAGAGGGGGTTCAAGCCTGTGTCGCCCCAGAGGGGGTTCAAGCCTGTGTCGCCCCAGAGGGGGTTCAAGCCTGTGTCGCCCCAGAGGGGGTTCAAGCCTGTGTCGCCCCAGAGGGGGTTCAAGCCTGTGTCGCCCCAGAGGGGGTTCAAGCCTGTGTCGCCCCAGAGGGGGTTCAAGCCTGTGTCGCCCCAGAGGGGGTTCAAGCCTGTGTCGCCCCAGAGGGGGTTCAAGCCTGTGTCGTCCCAGAGGGGGTTCAAGCCTGTGTCTCCCCAGAGGGGGTTCAAGCCGGTGTCGCCCCAGATGGGGACGCTGTCCATCTAGTCCCTAAGAGGGATTCTGATTGTCCTGTCTCTGAACAGAGTTCCAGCCATGTCGGTAACATGGAGGAACCATCTGTTGGTCTTTTTTTTGTTGCCCAGCCAGAGTTTCACTATAGTGCTGCCCACTTAGAAGTGCGTCACAGTGATGATCAGCCAGAGACTCATCATAGTGCTGCCCAACCAGAAAGACCATCAGACTTGGAAGAGGTCATGACCTCTAAGGGGGTCCCTAAAGTCTCAGCCTCAAGGGCCATAATTCCAGCTATACAGTCCAGTCAGTTAGCTGATAATGAAGTTACTGTTGATGCTTTGAACGATATCTCTACATCTATAGTTTTTGATGGGGACCTAACCCAATTTGTTGCGCTCACTAAATATTTTATCACTATTTTGGAGTCTAGACCATTTTTAGGTATCACTTCAGATAATGTGGTGCTCTATTTAATTTATTGCTTCAGAGGTGAACCTTTCAAATGGGCGTCCAAATTTATTGAATCTGAGGATCCCATTCTTAAGAATCTCCCAGCATTCAGTGATGCTGTATTGAAAAAATTTGGTCCCAATAAAAGTGGTTCACCTGCCTCTGGACTGACCATCTTCTCTGCAGAGACTCCATCATGCATAGGAAAGTCAGTACAAAAGTCCCAGCCCATAGCTATGGTCGCTGGGTGTGCTCGTTTTAACAGGAATGCCCCTGGAATCTTAGCTTTTACAGCAGTGGAATCCAGGCTTGATTCTGTCTTGAATTCCGATTCAGAGATCGATGGTTGTCCAGTGTCTTGTCCAGTGTCTACTCAATCTGTCAAGAGTCCTGCCTATGTTCAGTCATGCGATACTACTTCTTCTCCAGTGCCAAATGTTACCAAGATTGAAACCATAATCCTTCCCTTAGATGCGGACTCCAACTCAGATTACAACTCTGAAATCGATGAAATGCCTTTAGTTGAGGGTACCGTTAGTTCAGACAATATTTTTGGTATTACTGTGTTTACTCCCAGGCAACCTGGGAAGAAGAAGAAGAGGAAGAAGAAGAAGTCTTGTCGGAGACATTGAGTCTGTTTTTGTTCTTGGTTCCCCTTGATCAAGCTGGGGTGTCCGGAGTCCACCTTTTTTAGGGGGGGATTCTGTTATGATCCGCCTCCAACGGATCGGTGTTATGTACTATTCACATTTTCTGTGTGTAGTTCATGTTCTCCCTGGGTTTATCTCAGCCTGGGTGTGTGTGTACTCGCTAGTGGCATCCAGTGGTCAGCCTGGGCCATTGCAGGTTACTTTCAGTACTGTGTGTGTTCTGGACTCAGGTGTCTTGATTAGGCTCCTAGCCTGCAGTGCACACCTTCAGGCTATGTGTAATCAGCACCACATTGTGCTCTCTATATAAACCCTCTGGTTGTTCAGTCCCATGCCAGTTATAGCTTGTACCTCAGGGTCTCAGGTGTTCCTGGTTCCCAGTCTTCCGTATTCCTGGTTCCTGTTCCCAGTCATCCTGCATCCTGTCGTTGATTCCCAGCTGTGTCCCCCATCCAGTCTCCTGTCCTCCCGGTGTCCGTGTGTCGTCCTTTATCCGTCTCCCGGTCCCTGCAGCTCCTGTTGGTCTTTGTGGGATTCCTTCTCCAGCGTGGTGCTTCCTTCGGCTGGTTCCCTGCCTTGTCCGCAGCATCTCAGTTCCAGCTAAATTGATATCCCTCGGTTTCAGATAAGTTGGGAGATTCCCCCTCTTTGTCTCCTTACTAATCATTTGCTTATTGTGTCAGCGTATAGTGTATTGTTACACCTGTCAGCAGTACTTATTGTGTCAGCATATTGTGTATTGTTACACCCGTCAGCAGTTCTTAGTGTGTCAGCATACTGTGTATGGTTACACCTGTTAAGCATTAGCACAGCGGGTTCCTCTTTAGAGTGCTATCCACTGGCACCCCTCTCCGCAGGGCAGGGTGGTCCTCGCCTCTTTGTTTATAGATAGGTTTCCCCTTGTTCATCACTGGCCTTGGCGTGTGTGTTGTCCTTAACATAAGACCAGGTGGCATCGAGGTGGGAGCCTGACTAACGGGCTCCCACGAACGCGGCTATTATTGGTGAAGCCTAGCACCCCGCACACACACGTCAACTCCATCTGAGTACAACGGAGGTAGGGTAGGCGAGATCTCCCTGTTCCTAACAGCTTGAAGCCCCAGGCATCAAGCAAGAACCCCTAGCAATGAGCATGTAGGTAAGTGATACTTATGTGTCAAACATGTAATGGGCATTATGGTTTGTTATATAGTATGTAATGGGCATCATGATGTGGCACAATGTGTAATGGACATTATGGACTTGTGTGTAAATGGCATTACGGAGTGTGGCTTTATGTGTAATGGGTATTACGGAGTTTGGTAAAATGTGTAATGGGCATTATGGTGTGTGGTCTAATGAGTAATACCAAATACCATATCTTTTTGTGATAACACGCCTCCTTTTCATGAGACCACGCCCCTATTTGCCTCCCTGCGCAATGGTCCCACATACTGAGTGGTTGAGCCTTGGACCACCCATTACCATATTTCTATGAATGGGACTTCTATTTCAGATGGGATGTTGCTCTGGGCAACCAATCAGATAACATCTATTATCTTCTAGAAGGTGCTAAACAAATAAGAAGTAGCTTGTGATTGGTTGCCCATAGCAACTTCCCATGTGAAGTAGAACTCCTATCTTAGTAAATTTCCCCATATATGCTTAAGGGCTATATGAATTCTATCAGATGAGCTGAATTTTCTCTTTTTAAAAGCACGCTCCCATTTAGCTACAAAAAACACAAACCCCTTTTCATAACTAAATGAAGGGGGTGGTGCCAGTGGTGGCTCTTACCTATGAGGAGGAGAGGGCCTGCGGCAATGCCGGCCCCCTCCACTGCTGGTCCAAGCCAGTCCCAGCTACTGCCATCGCCACCTGCTGGTCCCGATCTCCACCGCGGGACCGGTGCATGCGCACTTGCTTTTTCGGTCCCCAGTCTCTATAGGCTGTTTCAGGAGCATGTGCTCTGGCGCATGTGCAGTATCATCCGTGGAATTGTGCATGCGCAGAGCCCGTTTTTATGGGCTGCCCCACATCCTGGAGGGAGGGAACACTTCTCAATGGGACTGCTTTGGTCGACTGGCAGGTTGGACTTCCAATAGGAAGTCACTGCCAGTAACAGTGAAGCCAGTGCAGTCTTACAGACTGCATATGGTTTCACACAGTGGTGGACAGTGGTGTATCTAGGTGCCACAGTTCCTGAAACAAGGGCATGCCCCCCCCCCCCACCCTCCCCTGATTTGCAGTAGACGGGGCTCCTGTGCGGTGAAAAGAAGGCGGGCCTAACATTATACAACACAACGTAATGCCTATTGCACATATTACCAAACTTCGTTATACCCATTACACATAAAGGCACATGCCGTATTGCCAAGGCCACAAATGATGCCCATTACATACTACAGTATATAACAAACCATAATGCCAATTACATACTATAAAACAAACCATAATGCCGATTACATACTATATAGCAAACCATAATGCCCATTACACATTTGACACATAAGTGCCACTTACCTACATGCTCATTGCTAGGAACTTCATGCTCGATGCCAGGGGCTTCATGCTCAATGCCAAGGGGAACTGAAATTGCTCGTTGCCAAGGGGGAATAAAATAACTTGTTGCCAAGGGGGACTAAATACTGTAGCTCATTGCCAAGGGGGACTAAATAGCTTGTTGCTAAGGGGGACTGTAGCCTGTTCCCCGCTGTGCCCAGCTGAGCTGCCCTGTCCGCCGCTATTTTTATTTAAGTCTCCCTCTGGACCACTAGCCAATAGGCGCTTGCAGTCCAGCACCAATCAATGCTGCTTCTGATTGGCTGCTGGACCGCAAGTGCCTACTGGCTAGCGGTCGAGTGGGAGACTTAATTGAAAATAGCAGCGGACAGGGCAGCTCAGCCGCTGGCGGGCAGAGCAGGGAGCGGGTGGGGGAGCAGGTGGACAAGCCAGCGGCACAGCTACTGGGCACGGCTCCAGCGCCCTTTGATCTCTCGGCGCCCGGAACTCGTGCTCCGCCCTCCCTACGCCCCTGGTGGTGGATTTTACCAGGGGGAGCTGCAGCCCATAGGAAAAAACTGCCACTGGTGGTTGACCTCTTGTATATACACACACACACACAAGCTAAAGATCAACACGCGTATACTGAACCTCTACTGAGAAATTATCACTGACATAAGCAGTAGTATCCTTTTTATCCCTTACACAAGCCAAAATAGATGTTTTGTATGAGCATAAGCACTTGTACGCAATTGTGACCTCTAGGTTCAAATCCAATAAAATAGGTTCTGCAATAACTTTTATTTGTTGTGAAGGCTCCTAGATTATAGGATAGAAAAACAGCAAGTCAACAAACGTAAGTAATTATAAATCACAGCTGTTTCTTGTCGGCTGCGGAGTAATTAGTTTTCTTGGATCTAATGGCCTCTGGATAAAAAAAAAATCAATAATTAATAACCCCGAATTTGGCAAAAAAAGAAATAAAATAAATACTTTTTCTTTCTAATTCTTGTTACACTCTATATTAAATTGTAGCGGAATGCTCTTGAAGTGTTTTTTAACAGTGATTTTTTTTTTGTGTTTTTTTTTTACAGATTTCGGCATTATTCTTGTGTTTTAAAACTTTTATTTTCTAAAGTGCCACTTTTTCGTTTTGTGTTTTTTTTCTTCAAGCCTGGTTACTTTCAAAAAATAATATCCCCCCCCCCCCCCCAAAAAAAAACATGACCTTTAGACATGGCCACCATTGAGAATAGTAATTTGCAACTCTGGGTTGGAAGCAAAGCCTCATTATTTCATCAGTTTGATATCGTACCCTTGGTATACTGATAATAAAAGTGACATATTTCATTGCAGGACAGATTTATTCCATGCAGAAATCAGGGCTCTTTTTACATAGTTTTGTATTATTCTGCACCAAATGTAATGTTCAGTTTTATGGCTATTCTAGATTATTTTAAATTTTTACGTACTGCACTGCATGATTTTTGATAAGTCTAGCAGGGCCTATTACTATATATGTGTAGCAATATTCCTGATTATTCATGCGGTACTGTGGGAAATAACGGCGTACTCATATAGAATTCTCACTTATCTTCACCAGCCATTAATTAAAACAAGATATCTCTCAGAAAAAAAAAAAACTTCTTGTTTAATTCTGTACAGAGAAATACAATAACTAGAATCCATTTATACGGGTGGTCATAATAGTTGTCATCCAAAAAAGGGTAAGTACAAAGAACTTTGACCCTGATTTCACTGGGGCCCCACGGTTACCAAAAAGTCCTCATCATATCCCATGATGGCATAGGAATATATCATCAATTCACAGAGGCAACTGATTGTGCATCAACAAGTGTTTCAGCCAGGGCTGTTGAGAGCTGACAAGGGCTCGGGTACTGCAGTACCTGGGAACTGACGACACTGGTTATCTATTGCTAATATAGTCCCTTTCTAGTTCATTTCAGAGCAGTTTCGGATGGTGAGATTGACTCTGTGACCTTTTTGTTCTAGAACACTAATGACTATGAGATTTGTTCCCTTATCTGGTTCTTAAAGTACATTTTGGATCTTTGTAGCTTCGGTTTTAGCTTAAATTTTTAAGTGGGTAGTGACTGCCCCAATGTGTGAAATTGTAAGCACTTCATTTGCAATTAATTTAATTGTTATAGGATCACATGTGGCTAATGTAGGTAACCATTGAATGCCTGTTAGCACCCGGGTCAATATACCAGCAATCTTTTCTGCATCTGTCTGTGATACTGATTTGTCTGTGCAGTTGCACTTCCTATTATGCATAGCATTTACAGTCTTCTGCTTAAACTCAAATTACCTTCTTCTGTATACCATATAGCACTTTTACTTGAATTTTCTAGGCTTCTTATTCTAATTAGGTGTAAGTATTTGCCCGCACATTTTTTTTTTCCTGTATGTGCATTTCCAATACCCATAGAATCCAATTTATAACAATGCATGGTTTTCAACTTTGAAAACCTAGTGGTCCTAAAAGAAAAGAAAAAAAATTCTCCTGATCCTGGGGTGCAGGGTAGTGGTGGTAATGTCACATAGCGGTTGACTGAAAAGCAAAAATGTAATACCTGCGGAAAAAAATCTTGCAGGTGTGAACTTTTTGCTATTATATATATTTAGTGTGTAATGCAGTATTCTCATTCAATGTTCCGACTGTCGAGTGTCAAAAAGTCCATGGATTGGCGGAAACGGCTGCGGATTGTCGAAAAACGGTCATGAATATGACAATCCGAGGGCGAGAATTTGACAACGGGAACATTGAATAGGTGAATGATGATATTTCCCCTGTCGGGAAATAACAGTGCAGATTAAATAGCTCCCTTGGTCTGAAAATATATTTACTTAACTCAGGTATTAAATTCTGCAATATCGCTATGGCGGGCCCCTTGTCATCCACCTAGACTCCTACAGATGTTTTCTGCTGGAATACGGACATCATACTGTGAATTCATAACACTTGGTTTATTATTATACATGCCTCAATTAAACTGCCCACATGTATTCTGCTGTCACAATGCACACATTGCTCATCACTTAAGCCAGTTGTTCCCATCCTATAGATTGTAAGCTTGCCTATAGATTGTAAGCTTGCGAGCAGGGCCCTCCTACATTTTGACTGTCTGTAAATACCCTGTTTTGTTGTATCACTGTCTGCTATTGTAAAGCGCAACGGAATATGCTGCGCTATATAAGAAACTGTTAATAAAAAAATAAATGTCTCTCTCTACATCATCTGGGTTTGGGTTGTCACCACGATCAACTGAAACTTTCCAATGTGTGCTGCTGGGCAATTCAGATGCATAAGGCCTGTTTGCAAGGCACTTGTACTCCTGGTGAATCTCAATAAGTGGGCATATTTGGGTGGATTGAAGTGGAGTTAAGGCAGATCTGGGTTCGGGCTTAGTTCTGATCTCACCTCTCTATATGGTAGAGTAGAATGTGCCAGAAATTTAACTTGTTGCCCATAGCAACATCCCATATGAAATTGAACGCCTGTCTTAGTAAATGTATGCCAATGGGTTTTTTTCCTCATATTTTTGACCAATTATTTTCATATTAAAACAGATTTCCACCTTTAGGGAAATTCATGGTTTAGACCAGGCATTCCCAACCACGGTCCTCAAGGAACACCAACAGTGCAGGTTTTGTAGATATCCAGGCTTGAAGCCTGGATACCACTAAAACCTGCACTGTTGGTGTTCCTTGAGGACCGTGGTTGGGAATGCCTGGTCTAGACAAACTAGGGTTCTAATTGCCATTGTATACAACAGGGGTTCTCAAACCATTTTGCTCTAGACCACTCAGACAATAGAAAATTATTACAGCACCCCAGCAAGTTACCACAGAATGGCCGCCATTTGTGGTCAGTGAATTAAAGTGACCGTTATTGTGACAGGGAGGAAGTGGGTAATGGGGGGATGGAAAAGGGTGACAGGGGGATAAAAGAGGGAAGCAGTTGGTGCTAACTTAATGAGTTTTTCATTAAGTTTCCCCCCCTCATAAGATACATTAGCCAGATGGTCGTGACCCCATGCTTAGGTGGTCGGGACCCACTTTGGGGTCGGGACGCACAGTTTGAGAACTGCTGGTATACAACAACAGATCTAACAACTATTTTTGGATACAATTGTTTTACATCAGCTGTATTATTTAACAAAAATGTACATAAACAATTCATACCAGACAATGGGATCCGTGTAGTTTTCCCTGGAATTCATCTCTATTACCCCCAATACTACCAAAATCCTTGTCACAACTGAGTCGAGCAGCTTGTAACCCCGGTTGGACTCAGGTTGGTGGTGGGTCTTCCAGATGACACCACCTTCAAATGCCGGTGAGCCGCCTCTCCATAGGGTTTTAGCTTGATCCTGGTCACTCATTTACACCGCAGGCTATCCGGTAGCTTCCAAGGGTTGGATTCCTGGATAATTGGACCATTTACACCAAACTGCAACTAGTGTTGACCTGGCAATATCTGGGTTATTATTGCAGCAGTGGAAAGGGGTATAAAGTTAGTAAATACTTGTGGTTCATTCTTTTTACAATCAATGAGGTATTTTAGATATTGGACAAAAATTTCCAGAAAAAGTTTATGATGAATACCAATTTTTATTTCCTTATATACTGACAAACCATTATTTATTATACGTTACATTACAATTCGTTCTAACTGCCGGAATGAGTCACTTAGACAGTTCCCGCTTTTGTTGTTTTTGATTCGTTAAAGTATTTTTCTTTTTCTTTCATGTCCTGCCCTATTCGCTTCCTTTGTGCTGTCTTCTTATCTCTGCATTTTAACTTTATATTTCCACTCATCAAATTATCTCAGGAACGATTCAAACCGCTCTGGCTTTTTTTTTTTTTTTTTTCATTTACCATAGGTCTAAAAAAGCATCTGATTGTCTGTCTCCATTGTTCTACACCTTTGTATCATTATCTCCATCTCACTCCTGTGCAGTCTATTTTCACCCTGTCGTTCAGCTCTTCCGCCATCCCTCTCTTCATATCTCTCTCCTGTTGCCTATGAGCAAACGGCAAAGTGTGAAATAATTAGGTTTGGAAAGGTCACGGAAATTGGCGGAGGGGCTGTTGTTTCTGTAAATGCTATTTTCTAGCTCACTGCCCTGTAACTCTCTATGACTGTTGTGTTTAAGTAAAACAAACAGTGCATTTTAATCACACACACACCGATGCTTTGGAGACACTTAACTCACATTTGTGCGGTTTAATATAGAAGACAGATATCGCTTATTTTTTAGCTCAGATGGAGAGAAAAAAATGACTCATTGGAACATTATAATTTTCTTACTTCTCAATGTACAAAATTGTTTGGACTTGTAAATGTCAGAACATATAATGTGGTTCGATAGAGAGAGCAAAGAGCATCTAAAGGAGAAACACCAATGCCTCTTGGAAACCTTTAATGCAAATATCTGATTGCTATTTAATTTATAGGAAGATTTACTCTTCTACAAATGCAGCTATTATGGAACTGCTGTAGATCTTTAAAAAAAAAGTCTTTCGCCACCTGCTGGCCCGAGAAGGGCCCCGCCGCCATGCAAATGGATATATTCGCATACACATCTATTCGCATTCGAGCATGTGGGGGAAAAGATTATTTGATGGTCGCCGACCATCAAATGACCCCCCCCCCGTTCCCAAATAACAGTCAATTTATACCCAAGAATAGGACGGCACTGTGGTCATGTGATGTCACCCGTCCAACCCGTGCAGGCTTCGCCATGTCTTCGTGCACATGGGGACCCCCAGGGCGCATCCACCATTTTTGTGGGTATGCCCAGGAAATGCTGGGCATCCCCATGCACCAGTCACATGTCCTCCCCCTCGATTCAAGTGAATACCTCTGCGACTCTGATAGTCACCAAAGGCATTCGCACAGGGGGCATGCGCAGTCCCCAAAATATCGGAACAGGCCAAATTCATTAAAAAAAACGAATGAAGAATAATCACCTCCAGAGTGCTGGACTGTCAGTGATCACAGCTTACGGGTGTTGGCTCAGCCTGCAGTACTCACCTGAGTTTGTCGTGCATGTGACCCATTATGACATCAGACTGAGAGGAGCCAACCGGTGACAATCAGTGAAGATGGTGAAGCTGTATCTGCTTGTGGCATCATCTTTCTTGCACCAATCCTGGGAGGGGAGTGGGGATGTCATACTGACTGGGGGGGGGGGGGACTAAGAAATAGTGCAGGTCACCTGGGTGCCACTCCAAAATGAATGCTTACACACTGCATTTGCATATAGAATCGCTACTGGCACTGACTAACACTGCCATGTAAAGTTCTACCACTAGTAATATGCATTGGAATCAGCTGTGTTAAAGTGCCCATACACTGTGCGATGATCCATCCGCTATGGGCTGGATCGCATTGCATCGCAACGCATGCGTTCTGCATGCGATTTGCGTGCGATGTGATCTGAGTGCAGCACACACTTTTTGTACTGCGCGATGCGATGCCTGCGGGAGTGCGGATCGTATTGCACGGTGCTATCGCAGCGTGTATGGGCACCCTTAGGGAAAGTGGGGACAGTTGCTGTTCGGAGCATCCTTCCTAGCTCCCGGAGCAATCATGAATTGCTTCAGTAACATGGTATCCAATTTGCGTCCAGTTGCATACCAAAGAATCTGGGCACGTTGGGGGCTTATTAGTAAACTCATACAGTATGACCGGAAAGCCATGATTAAAAATTGGTCCGTAAAAAAACAAAAGAAAAACGCAAAATTAATATTTTGTAAATACGGTGAATTCATTTTCTGTTTACATTTGAAAACCATTTAAAATATCAGATTTTATTTTTGATTTGAAAACGGTGGTAACAGGTGCTCTACCACCGCATCAATTCCCAGAAGCAGCTTCAGGAGCGCAGTTCTCCTTTCTCTATAAGTATCTATATAAATGTCTTTTTAGCTATTATTGCAGAGTGCCCTTTGTCCATATTGCAATTTCTTCCATACTGTACGTCTACATCTTATTTCCCTCCCTCTAGCTCCTCACAGATCCATTTATTTATCCATTATAAATTCACTCTGTGTCACTTCACCCGTTTCTTTATGATTATTCTAAATATGGCTCTACATAGCCTTCGCGGAGAAAGCGCAACTTTCCAATCACTCAGAGGAAGAAATGCAGGACACCTGAGGCTTCTGCAGCAGATGGACAGAGAATACTTCTTCAGTATGGCCCTGATTCTTATTTGAGTGGTCCCCCACGTGTTGGCACGGGGGGGGGGGGGGGGGCAATGTTCAAGCACTGCTCATAAGCATAATCGGTGATGCGCCTGTGCAGGGCTTCTGTGCGGGCTCCTTCTCCGAGCTGCACTGCCGCACAGGGTGGGGTGGGGCAGGGGGATAGCGGACAGGGGGCGGTGGTGGCGCACCGACATGTGGACACACAGTGTTTCACTAGGCGTTCACTTGTAAATTTGGCTGTGACGCAGTGTGCCGAGGCCAGGTGGCTAATGTCACATGACGTCAGCTTTCATGATATGGACCCTTATGATCTGTCTCACAGGGGCAGATTTATTAAGCCTGGTGAAGTGATAAGGTGGTTGGTGATAACGCTCCAGCCAATCAGATGCAATGTTACAGGCTGGGTTTGAAAATTACAGTTAACAGCTAATTGGCTGCTACATTATCACCTTCCACTTTATCACTTCACAGGGGGGTTTATTTTCAAAGCTGGGAGTTGTGCTTTTCATGGGATGTTGCCCATAGCAACCAATCAGAATCTACTTTGTGTTCCAAACCGATCTGGTGCACAGCTGTGGACATTACTAACTGTCACATTTTCAAACCTGCTGCATTCATTCCTACACGAGCTGTTGGTAGATCTTGAGGACAGGTTTGGCCAACCCTTGAGTAGGTGGATATGGGATGCACATTTCGGATGCATAGTTTGTGCCTAGCATGGAGTGGGTGGAAGAACAGAAGATGGTACAACTACAGTAGTATACATAGGTGCCGATTTATGCTTTTGCTGGTGGGTGCTCAAGCCAAAAATATAGGGGAGTAGCTTCATGGGAAAGGGGCGTGGCCACAAAATAATACTGATTTATATTACACAGCACAGATGTCTCCAATATTCAAATTATGGCAACAGTGCCAAATACATAAATGCACACACAGTGCTGGTACAAAAATCCCCCCCCACACACACAGTGCCAAATACATAAATGCCCCCACAGTGCAGGTACATAAATGCCCACACAGTACCTGTGCCAGCGACGAGGGAGGGGGAGTGCAGTGGGACACGGGTGGGTGGGGCGCTGCTGAGCGGGTGGGTGCTCATCAATTTCTGTGGGTGCTCGGGTCCTCAAGCACCCACAGAATCAGCACCTATGGTAGTATATATAAGACAGATGGATTCTCCCATTACCATAAGGAAGTAAGGGATATATGCACTTAGCCTTTGAGAGATATAAAGTGGACATAGATAAAGTAACAACCAGACAGCCCCTAACTGCAATTGTTTTAAACAGCCTGTAACATGACAGTTAGGGGCTGATTGGCTGGTACTTTATCTACGTCCACTTTATCTCTCTCCAATGCTTAGCAAATAGTCTCCATGGTCAAAATTTACTAAGATGGGCGTTGTATTTCATATGGGATGTTGCTATGGGAAACCAATCAGAAACTACTTATTTATTTAGCACCTTCTAGAAGATAATACAGATGTAGCGCCTTTCAGCCGGCCCAGGGAATCGCCAGATTCCCTGAGCTGGCAAACGCTGGCAGAGAGGAGCTGCATCTGACGGGATGCGTGAGCATCCCATACGCCCGTGCGTCCCCTTTACATGGTGGCGGAATGTCCCCTTCACGGGTGGCGGAATCCCTGCCTGCCTACGATTCCGGGATGGGCAGGTTTAGGGGGTTGTCAGCATCAAGCCCTCAGTGAGGGCCGTTTAAAACAAAAATTCACAGACAACTTTAAATATATACTGGATACCTTGATCCACAATATGATAATCCTAATGAAAAAGTCACAGAGAGGAACAGGAAACATAATTCTCTTTTAAGCATGAGAAAACATAAAAAAAAAATTGAGGAGAATGTAGATTTTCCGTAGCAGCATGTATACGATACAATGCTCCCAGTCGCGTTATCAGATATAAAAATGTAATTTATCCGGAGCAGCGAGCTGTATTTGTTTTGCTAATTAATGCCTGTTCCTGTGAAGACATGGAGCCATTAGACTGACAAGAAATATGCAAAAAGAGATAAAAAAAATGAAAAGAAGGAAAATGCATATAGATAAACTGCCGCTGCTAGAGAGATTTAAGGGGTTTTGGTAAACACAAATGTTGGGATAGGGAAAACCACACTGTTTTCATTTATATTTGTATTGTTTTCAGCTCTATATCCAAGTGCCTAAAAGTCATTATAAACAGAAATGCATTTAAATCTGAAGAGGCTAAATATGACAGGCGTGCCATACAATCTGCTTTTTCATACCATCCAACTGTAACTTTTTGGCTGGTACAGTCTTCATGGCCTGTACCTTTTTTTGGGGTCTCCAACTGCCCATTGTAAATATAGGAAAGGAGAAGTGGCCACGCACCCTTTACCTGTGGCCGCGCCCCTTTCCAAATTTGTACCGGTTTTTGCTCTTCAGATGTTGGAGGGTATGATTTTGATCTACTGTAAATGAGCCCCAAAGCATTTACATAACCGACCTGTTGCTGGCTGCAGGAAAGCCGGCGATGACATCACAGTTGGTCGGGGGACATTTAAATGCACTGCGCCGATATTAGGAATGTCTCATGCGTCATGTTGCAGTATTAGAGATGTGTGGTTTGGTTTTCCAGAGGCATCACACCTCTTGCTGCATTACTGATCCGAGCAGCATCCTGGTGTGTAGCATCTGCAACACTATTGGCCGGCTGCGTGGTTGCGCAAGCTAGCCCATGTAAATTCTATCTAGAGGCTGGGAAATCTCTTTCCTCCAGCGGGAATCCTGGCCTCATTCATTACTCCCCTGCAATGATAGTGATATAAAGGAGGTTGCTGCCCTCTCCCTGCTTACCAAAGGCATCAGAGCAGGGGAGGCTTCAGAGGGGGGAGCTACATCGAGTTCAAAATTCAAATGGGGAGACGCAAAACTTCCACCAACTGCCATTCCAAACTCACTCACAGGTAGTTGCTGTGGCTCCCCTATTTGTATTTTGGACTGTGCTGTAGCCCCTCCTCTGGAGCCGTCACTGCATCTGAGTGATGCCACCCTGCGTCCATGTTTGCAGGACCAGTTTGCACATGCTCAGAACGAGTCCTGCAGTTGCGCAAAGTATTGATAATCAGTTGGCGATGGACAAAGCTACTTTAACCAAATCTGTATTATTCATGTTGGTATGTACCCAACAAGTGGTGGGAAGTACCGCTTCACAAATGCGATGCTTAGTAAATCCCACCCGTTGGGTCTAACTTTATTGCTATAAGTGTTCTTGACAAAAGAGGATACATAGGTAATTTTTCAGGTGGTCATTGTGTTGTGTACAACAAAGGAATGACAGGATATTATAACACTACAGGAAGTTGTAATGTCAGACATACTGTACCTGAGCTGTAAGTGTATAGATGGTGAATCAACAGCTATTTACTCCGAAATGGTATGACAAAGAATGTGCAAACTTCACTTGCTGTGTCCCCCAAACTCTCCACGAGGCAATGTCAAGCAATAAGTGGTCCGAATGGAAGTCTGCTGTAGGAAAGGACAACTTTAGATGGAAATCGCAATCTTGTAAACACGACAACACACTTTAAACAACAATTAAAGGCAAATAGATTTTCTGTAGAAAACGAAATACAGTTGACCATTACAAGGCTTGGGTTGACGCAAATGAATTTACTCAGCGGTATGAAACTGACTATTGTAAAGTAGGAGGATTGTGTCCGGTGTCAGCTAAGTGAGATGGTGTCTCTGCTGCACTTGAGACACCGTCTCACTTAGCTGACACCGGGCAGAGACATAAGTCCCCGACAGGGATTTATGGGCACAAGGGGATCTGTTGATACCCCCATTCCCACAAGGGCTCTCCCGGACAGCCAGGAACCACCCACCAAGTGAACACTCCACACTGTTATCCACTAACTGGTGGCAACAGTGCAACGTTGCAGCTAGACATTAACCCCATGGTCGTTGGTAGAGACATACTGTAAGTCCACTCAGGATTTATGGTACAAAGGGGATCTGTTGATACCCCCATCCCCACAAGTAGAATTGTCTCATTTGGAACTCATCCAGGCCGACTGCCCCTCACAGGTCCATGACCCCCTCCACACAACTGTGTACCAGCTTCTTATACCACATTTACTGTATGTGTGGATCTGAGCCCTCTGTAATGAACCAGAGAGTAACTGCCAGGAGGAAGAGACAGGAGCCTTACCATGAAGTGGGAGATTGTGAGCTTAGAACATGCAGCATAACCTGACCACTTACTGCAACTTATTTAAATATTTCAAACAGCCTATACAATAGACCATACTGTATATACTGTTATATAGTAATACTGTATTCCATGCAGTATCCAGTGTATAAAAATACTAATTTGCAGTGCTGTTACCGCTCCCCAGACTCCCGTACTTACTCCAGTGCCCTGCAGAGTGGGAGATTTTGGATTATATTTCGAAACACCCCTCTAAAAATCCTACGTTTGCGACTGCACATCTTAATGGTGAAGTAACTGAATAGAGCCACCAGAGAGCATTATGATTTAACTATTTGTCAAGTAAGAAAAGTTTGCCTATTTAAGAAGCAGATGTTATAACATCAAACTAGACACTGTTGCACTGCATTACTAAAAATGGACTTTAAAAGATCAAAAACCGATGATTGTCTATACAAAAAAACAAAAAGGAAAGCTATTCTTTATCTTTGTGTACAGTACGTGAATAATTTGCTTCTGATCAAGAAAGTCATGCTGAAAATGGAAAATGACTTGTAGGACCTAGCTACTGGGTATAATGATTTAGCAAAATCTAAAAACAAACTATCACTTCACCTACCCATAGCTGCTATAGGTGTCAAGCAGATAACGCTGATATATACCATTGCTTGTGGGCATGCCCTAAAGTCTGGGCATTTTGGTTTAAAGTACACAGGTATGCCTTCGATAACTTAGGGGTAGATTAATTAAGCTCTGTGAAGTGCTAAAGTGTCTGGTTTTTATCACCGGCCAATCAGCTCCTACCTGTCATTTTTCAAACCAAGCCTATAACTTCACAGTTAGGAGCTGATTGGCCGGCGATAAAAACCAGACACCTTATTACTTCACTGAGCTTAATAAATCTGCCCCTTAGTAAATGATGTCCCTTTTACTTCAGAATGGGGCGATCTTAGGCATTTTACCACAGGGACAACGGGTATCAAGAGGATGCCGGATATTATTGTTGATAAGTTCTGCTGCTAAAAAGACTATTCTGCAAGTGTGGAATCATTCAGAAATACCACCGTTTTCTCTATTTAAGGAAAAACTATTCTTTCTGTTTAGAATGGAGTGGATAGAAGCATTCATGACAAAATAATTAAAAGTGGAAGAATTTTTTGAACTGTGGGAGAGCCACATATCAATCCTTCCCATATCCACTAAAAATGTATTTAAAAAATGTTTCTCAAATACTTCTTGGTGTATTACAAGATTAGAGGCCAATGATCCACCAATATAATACGAGAAGTGGCGGCGCGGTATGTCCCACAAGCAGGGGTTAAATAGATGGGAAATTTGGGGTATAGAAGAATACGAATTTTGATAGATCATAACATGGTTTGATTATGTTTTTCTGTTAATGTACAATTAGGAAAGATGGAAAATATTGTATTTATTAAGCCACTAGATCACTAATAAAGAAATAAAAAAAAATCAGTGTAGATAAACAAAACTTTATTGAAACTGCTAAAACTTGGTAGGTCAGATGCGAAACCAGTGCGTACATCTGTCCACAAAAGTTCAAAACTAACTAGTACGCACATCTGTCCACAAAAGCACAAAACTAACTCGTGCGCACATCTGTCCACAAAAGTTCAAAACTAACTAGTGCGCACATCTGTCCACAAAAGTACAAAAATAATTAGTGCACACATCTGTCCACAAAAGTACAAAACTAACTAGTGCGCACATCTGTCCACAAAAGTACAAAACTAACTAGTGCGTACATCTGTCAACAAAAGTACAAAACTAACTAGAATAATGACACCGACTACAAAATCTGAAATCAAGGAGATGAGAGCTATCCCATATCAAAACGCATTTGGGAGTCTGATGTAAGCAAGTGTTGGAAGTTACCCAGACATTACACTTACTGTACTGTCAGCCACGTTATCCAGTTTTGACTGAATCATGGAAAATATAATTGGTTATTTGGTTAATAGGATCTTGAGATGCCGAAAATGTACTAGATCATAAAAAAATGAAAACTCCTTGAAACATTGGGCAAATTCAGGTTGGTTTGCAAGAACAAACTCCTTTAATGGACAAAACCATGTGCACTGCAGGTGGGGCGGGTGTAAAATGTGCAGAGAGAGTTAAATTTGGGTCGGTGGGTGTGTTCTAATCTAATTTGCAGTGTAAAAATAAAGCAGCCAATATTTACTCAGCACAGAAATAAAATAACTCACCCAAATTGAACTGCAGCATAGTTTTGTCCAATAAAGAAGGAATTTGCTCTTGCAAACCATCCTGAATCACCCCCATTCTGCAATGAAGATTGGGTTGCAGATGAATATGACGGACATTCTTATTATAGTTATGTGACAGCCCTAGAGAGTGCCTTGTAGATATAGCTTTGTATATGTATGTGTTTCAAGGTAAACTGGTGTATGTGCTTATAGTGCTGATAATGCTGTGGACTCAAGTGGTCTACATGTCCCAGTTATGGCAGAGACATTTAATGACAGGGCACGGAACTGTTGCCCCACGCGCAGGATGGGCTGTAATGCCGGGGACACTTGCCAATAAAGTTATGGAGCGCAAGGGGTCACCGGTGGTACGAAGCGCGTGAAGGGGGTTAATGCAGGAGCCGTTGAGCGCTCTGTCGCAGTCGGAGATTGAAAGGATTACCGGGCAGAGCTACGCAGCGGGTTAAGGTGGCTGAGAGGGAAGCGGAACAGACTTACCGACTTGGGGGTTGTCCCGGCTATGAGGATCAGTCTGCCGGGTCCTTCCGCTTCTACCGGTGGTCGGTGTGGAGTCGCGGTGCCGAGGCATCCCAAGCACGACGTGGCGACATCAAGGAGGCGGGACTGGCAGCCGGGAGCTAAGCCGGAGATAGCCGCAGCAGTACCGTTGGGTGGTGTCCATTACGGAAGGCCAGACCAGAGTGACGCAGCAGCGACCTGACAGGCCGGAGGCTTATGGAGGCAGACCTGTCATTGTGGTGAGTCCCGCCCAGTTATCTCTGCCATTGAAATAGTGACAGCGCCACCTAGAGGCAGGCTAACGGAGTTAGTACAGAATACACACTACAGAGAGGCAGAAAGTGTAAAAGACTAGGCAGTTAAAGTAGCTTCACCCTCATCAGCGGCCCAGCACATTGTTTAGACTGTGTCCCGTTGCAGCTAGGCTGTACGCTGACAGTTCACACCAGCTATAAATTGTCAGTCCTAAGGAGTTGCACGGAGAGGTGTCTCCAATCACCTTCAACGTTAAGGAGAGCACATTCCTGAATCATAGGGGCTACTCACCAGGGCTAAACCCGGCGTATGCCAGGGGACGCCCCTGCGGTGGCAAGAGGTAACCAACCGGAAGTGTAGAATCTGCATAGACAGTGTTATCCCTGCTTAAACTCAGGTGTACCAGGGCTAAACCCGACCCAAAGGTCAGGGGACGCCCACAGGGGACCCAAGATTCGCAGCATCGTAAAGAAAGTACAGACAGAGTACTCAGTAAAGCAAACTATTTATTCATCGCTCACACTGCAGGACAATTCTGGTTTCCTGTATAACAAAGCCTGTGCACAGTGAAGAATACAGCAGGACTTATATAGGAACTCATATATACAGCCAGGACCAGTTACGTATATTTAGGAATAGTTAAGTGTAATAGGATTGTATGGTATTCAGGCTTACCTGTTAATAAGGAGTAGTAGAGATGTAGTACCCGTAACCTAAGGGAAAGTAATACCGTTGGTTAGAAAGTTATTATATACTTACATAAGGGCAATATTATTGCGCAATAATAGATTAGCAAGAGGTGGAGCTTAATACAGGAGCTTATAAACGTCTAACTGTTTGAAACTATTGAATTGTTGTTCACATTAATGCATTATAGCCATTAAGGTAAGGTTGTTGGAGTTAAGAGTAGCGGAATAAGAAGAAGGATCCGGTTCCCGATATTGGATTCACGTTCCGGTTAAATAAAGATTGAATTGTAATCTAACTGTTCATTTAATGGGCATATGTTTGCCACTCCTATGGTCAATGTGATTACTATGATATATTTATGATTGTTGAATGTTTACAATAAAAACCTGTTATACTATACTTACGTGTGAATACCTGTGGAGATAAAGGCATCAAGTCATCAGCTACAAAGGAGAAACTTACCTGACCGTAAGAAAGGTGACAGTTATCTAGTTGAATAGCAGGTGCGGCTGTACGTTGGTCAAGTAAGAAATGACCAACAGTTGCTTTATCTTGAACAGAAGCAGACTGTTGCCCTTATTCAGATCTGATCGCAAATATGTTCTCAAAATGGGATAAACCATGTGCACTGCAGGTGGGGCAGATGTAACATGTATAGAGAGAGTTAGATTTGTGTGATTTATTTTGTTTCTGTGCAGGGTAAATACTGGCTGCAATATTTTTACACTGCAGTTTAGATTTCAGTTTCAACACTCCCCACACATATTTAACTCTTTCTGCATGTTACTGTACATCTACATGATACTTTTCTTTTGATTGATGCTACTGTATAGGTTTTTAATAGGAAGTTTGGGATTTTCTGGATCATTTCTGGATTAAAAACAAGAGGCTCTTCTAAGCAAGGGGGGATGTTGACATGTAGTGAAATAGTTCAACCTAGCAAGTTATATGTTAACTAAGTTCTATTGTGTATGACCCACCTGCCTAATTGTTATTATTTCCCAAACTTCAACACGAGAATGTCTAGACAGAAAGTGCATGTTGCTTTATTTTCTCTATCAAAGGATCTTCATTTGCCCAAGGCTGTTAATATGTTTTTGGAGCATGAAAGTGCTGCATGGATGTATACTACTTAACCCAGTACGGATAGATACCTTATCACATAGACTGCAGATTATCCTTTATCACCTTTATCCTCTATGCTTTAATAAAACCTACTCTGGATTGAAGTCATCTTGTGGACCTACCTACTTGCTCACATCCACTATGTATCCACCAACTTCATCTGTCAGTAATGTTTGATTTATCTGAAATATACAATTGCTGTTGTGTGATTTAACAGTACTGATGATGATTAGAATCACAAGACTGAAACGTACCTGTCTCTTGCTTATATCCATATCCAGAATGGCCAAATAAAGTTGTCATTTAACTCTTACCTGTCAGCCATAATCACCAAGAAAGCTGAGTACAGTTTATATTAAGGGAATAGGAGGCTATTTATATCTGCAATAATAGTTGCTAGAGGATCAATGCTGCTGCTTGTTGTTTATACTAAATATTTAGCATAATACATGTAAGTTCACCCATCAACATTTACAGCCCGTTATTTATCAGTCCCATACACACACATATACAAAGACTGTCCAAGGTTTCTTGGCTCAGTAATTAAATATGGTTTTGATAGCATTTACTTGATAATGAGCCCAATTGTGAGTTCTTAGATTGAGAAATAAACACAATCTGCTGGATCTTATAAACAGCAGGCAAACATTTAAAAATATCAGTTAAAGTGATAAATAAAGTATAGCAAAAAAACAACCACACAAAAATAGCAACAAAAAAACAGCAATAACTAAAAAATTTGTACAGGTTGAGTATCCGTTATCCAAATATCTATTATCCAAATTATTCCAAAAACCATACATTCCAGAAAGCACTTTTGGGGAGATCTGTAAGAGCATTACTGGGGACACGATATTTAACTGGCACTACTGGGGACACGATATGTAACCGGCACTACTAGGGACATGATATGTAACTGGCACTACTGGGGACACGATATGTAACTGGCACTACTGGGGAAATGAAATGTAACTGGCACTACTGGGGAAACGATATGTAACCATCACTACAGGGGACACAATATGTAACTGGCACTACTGAGGACATGATATGTAACCGGAACTACTGGGGACACGATATGTAACCGTCACTACAGGGGACACAATATGTAACTGGCACTACTGAATACATGATATGTAACCGGCACTACTGTGGACACGATATGTAACCGTCACTACTGGGGACACGATATGTAACCGGCATTACTGGGGAAACAATATGTAACTGGCACTTCTGAGGACATGATATGTAACCGGCACTACTGGGGACACGATATGTAACCGGCACTACTGGGGAAACAATATGTAACCGGCACTACTGAGGACATGATATGTAACCAGCACTACTGAGGACATGATATGTAACCGGCACTACTGAAGACATGATATGTAACCGGCACTACTGGGGACACGACATGTAACTGGCACTACTGGGGACACAATATGTAACCAGCACTACTGAGGACACAATATGTAACCAGCACTACTGAGGACATGATATGTAACAAGCACTGCTGAGGACATGATATGTAACCGGCACTACTAAAGACATGATATGTAACCGGCACTACTGGGGACACCATATGTAACAGCACTACTGGGGACACGATATGTAACCAGCACTACTGAGGACATAAAATGTAACCGGCACTAATGAGGACATGATATGTAACCGGCACTACTGGGGACATAATATGTAACCGGCACTACTGGGGACACCATATGTAACAGCACTACTGGGGACACGATATGTAACCAGCACTACTGAGGACATGATATGTAACCGGCACTACTGAATACATGATATGTAACCAGCACTACTGAGGACACGATATGTAACCGGCACTACTGGTGACACGATATGTAACCAGCACTACTGGGGACACAATATGTAACTGGCATTACTGGGGACATGATATACAACTGGCACTAAATATGTGCAAGAAAATGATTGCTTGGCATTGAAATTCAGTATCTGTACACAAACTTTGTTTAATGTTTTGAAACCTTGTTTTATACACAAATAAAATATATTTTTGTGTATTATTTTCATGTGTTTGATTTGTTTGTACAACATAAATGCAAGATACCTCATTGAAATATAAAAATATTCTGAAATACCGAATAATCCGTTATCCAAAATTCTTCCGGTCCCGAGCATTTTGGATAAGGGATACTCAACCTGTAGTAACAATTAAAAGTGAATCAGAATATATAAGCGGACTTAAGACCAACGGTCTGATTAAAACCTGCTCGCTAAGCAGAGTTCTTTCGCTGCTTAGCAAGCGGGTCAACGCAGACTGCCTCCATCGCTGCCCACGTCCCCTCTGTAAAATGCAAGAGGATGTGTCTGAGACCACATTCCCTTTCATGTGGGGAACAGAAATCATTTAGTGGACGCAGTTCGCCAAATAGGGGCGGGCACTGATGCCATGTGATGTCAGCCACCTGCACTGAGCAGGCATCGATCCGCCTGTGTTCCCAAAGGGATGCCCAACGTTCCCCTGCTCCTGCCCATTGCCCCCTGGAGTGTAAAACTCGCCAAAGCCATTTGCTCCCTGGGCCTCCACATGCACATGAGCAGGCCTCCCACTATCGGAACGGGACGAATTCGTCCCCCGTCCAATGAAAACTGAATCACCCCCTCCCCCCCCCAAGCAACCAGTAAAGATGACAAAATATATAAAACTAAAAAGCCCTAAATAAGCAATGCTGGTCCCCACAATAAAATAGCGAAGGATCCAATAATAAATGAAAACATAATATGCCACTGACAATAATAGATTAAGGAGGAAAAAAAGCTGAGACGGGGGATAATTTAGAACCATAATAACCACTGTCCATAAAATACTGGCTGATTTTAGTCTTTTTTTCCTGCTTTCCTTAGAAAATAGAGAAAAAAGTTTGTTCCCTGTAACTTGATTTTCTTCTGAAATGCAATTTGCTACTGAGTTTTTCTCTGTGGCTCGAGCTGCCTTCATTTTTCACCTCTCTATTCGATTAGAAAGATAAAATAAAGGGAGTTTTTTTCCCCCAGCTCCCTCCCACGGAGAAATTCTCAATCAGCTCAGCTTCGCAGGATTGCTGTTGGGGTCATTTATTCCTCATTACTTCACTTCCCTCATCTAGGGCCTCCAGCTGGGAAGAAGACCCACAGCAGTGCCCTGTCAGAGCCTAGTAAAGCCATTGTGGTAAATATTATAATTTCATCTTGCATAACGCTGACACTGTGCGCTTCAGGATTCATGATCTAGATGAGAGCGGAAGAGTGATAGAGACGATGTCTGTGTCAGGCAGTCGATTTTAGACTTTGCTTACAGCTTGAAAGTAGCAAGAAGTTTCTCCGTAAACTTGGTATAAATCTCATTTCTTGTAAGTAAAAAAGAAGAACAAACCTGGATGATTAGGTTTGGAGTCAGGGTGTTGCCTGGTGGACAGAAGACATATTGGATATTGGATCCATATTGGGAAACACAAAAATAGAATTTGATGGTACAAAATAAACTAGTTTTTATTTTTGTGCGCGTGTTCTATGTCTGATGTTTACTTTTTTTTTATTTGTGCGGGGTTGTTTATTTTATGGCATATCTATCTCCAGGCTCAACATTTCTATCTAAAGGCCCCCAAACATTAGGCCAACTTGTCCTGAGGACAAGTCGGACCCAATTTTTCTTGAGCTCCCCGGGATGGCTCACTTACAATTTGGCACCGATGTGCCATTTTTGCATGTGATAAATTGCATGTGATTTATCGCATGTAATGTAGACTCCCGGGAGCTGCAGCACCGGCGGCGGGGAGCAGGAGAATCAGTGGCCGGCCAGTCTTTTGACTGTTTTTTTTTTTTATTTTAATGCCTGCCCCGCTGCTCACCGGTTGCCTCCCACCCCGACCTCAACAGCTGCCACCGGACCTCAGCAACTGTCGCCTGACCTGCCACCAGACCTCAGCAGCAGCCGCCAGCCCCACCGCCGGACCTCAGCAGCTGCCGCCAGCCCCACCACCGGACCTCAGCAGCTGCTGCCAGCCCCACCGCCAGACCTCAGCAGCTGCCGCCCACCCCACCACTGGATCTCAGCAGGTGCCGCCATCCCCCTACATAGGATATATTGGATCAAACCCAAAACTTTGCGGGTGCTAAAAAGCACCCATGTTGTGCTGCGGATGGAATAGATCCTAACATGTTGTGCTGCGGATGGAATAGATCCTATGTGCAGGAGGTTTAATCTCTAGGGTCCGATATGATGCATCGGTTTGGATGGGATGTCAAACACATGCAATTTGGTTTGATTTATCGACGAGCGACAACAGGAGAGGGGAATCCTGGCCATGTTGGGTAGATAACCTCACAAAGGAGCAGATGAAGAGGCAAACCCACTCAGAAGCAAGTCATACTTCCTTATTCTCCCTGATCCCGTGGGAGACACCAGCTTTTTGGGTAGTCTCCCGCAACCCCAGAAAAAGTCTCATTACATGATTAGGCCTGGTCACTACCCTTCTGATTCTCCGCTCCGAGCATCTCCTGGAGAGGAAAGCACTAATGTCAGCAAGTACGCAATAAGTGCACCCAAATCGTGCCCAAAGAGAAAAATGTGGAAGATCGCTATTATTAATTGTACGCATCATCTGATCGATCACAGTATTACTTCCCATAAGCTTCATTCTTTGCTGTCATCATTTTCAGTGCGCTCTAGTACTTGTCCTTTCTTAGTGCTATAGATCTGTCTAAAAATGCAGAAGGTGTGACTTCACAGAAACCCAACCGCATTGAAACACCCTTGGCCACAAATGTTCATCTTCCTAATAAGACAGTGGGAATGGAGGATGTAAAACTTTATGAAATGTACAGATTTCTATATTCCATAGAAAAATGTTCATAAAATATGATACTTTTTTTAAAAATTCATAGACGAGTCATATTTTTGGAGAGCATTTTAGCAACGTTGTCATACTCAGTGGCATAACTAGAAGAACGTTTCTACCTACCTGTTATATGCTCAGTGCCAATGGTTTCTTGGTCATCGCCAAGGGTTTCTTGTTTGCAGATGTGTAAGCATCAGCTGCACTTTCAGGTAACGCTGTACACGCTGTGCTCCCCTGACAGGCACTAGAGGTTTAGTAAGACTGCTAGTATCCATCTTCTTCAACCATTTTGGAGGGTCATTTTCAGCAGATTCCATGAAGACACTTAGACCACAGGGAATATGCTAAGACCCTATTGACCCCCCCCCCCCCACCACCAATGGTGCCACCTCCCCCAAGCCACCACTTGGACTGCGCTGCGGTGGCATTGTTATACCACTGGTAATACTTGGAAAAGTAAGTTTGACTAGGAATTGCCTGAAGAAACTACGGTCTATAGATTTTATCTTGCAAAACTTTTTTTTTCTTTTCTTTTCGGAATACTTTTTCTTTATTCCATCCAGTTAACAAACAAATTAACTTCAATCAATAAGCATCAGTGTTCTCTGCGTGTAATCTGTACACAAAAATATTGATTTTATTTTTCCACAATGAAGAAACTTCAAGGAATCTGTCACCAAGAAATAATTATGACCTTTGGGCTACACAAGGAGTTAACCCAAAACTCAAGTTGATCAGTTTCTAAATTTACAAATAATTCGCTGCAGGGTCAAACAAGCACATTCAAGTGAAAGTACTAATCCTGCCCCTAGACAAACAATTAGACCGAGTCAGCCACCCCAGGGATTAGTTCAGAGTCACAGCTCGCTGGTAACATTGCGCTCTGCCAGACAGAGAGGGCAGGCTAGGTTGTGTATTTATTTCTAACGCTTGCACATGTAGGATTCAGGGGTCAAATTGGTCAAATAATTTGAGCAACTAAACAACAACGCTCATAAATATAAAATCTATTATCATCTTCCATTGTTCCAAATTATTTCTGATTTGTATTCTGATGCAACCTGAAATTCTAATTGGATGTACAGTATATATTGAAAGAGCTAACCAATTCACAGTTATTAGCATAAAGTATTATTAATAACAATAGTAATAATAATAATAATAATAATAATAATAATAATAATAATAATAATAATCTAATAATAATAATAATAATAATAATCATAACAACACATAAATAACATTAATAATAATAAATCTAAAAATAAATATAATAACAAATGCATTATTATTACTATTATTATTATTATTATTATTAATAATAATAATAATAATTTTAGTTCTATAGTGTTCTTTCTCCAATATGACTCAAGATAGAATAAACATATATTGCACATAAACAATAAAGAAATGTAACTGTTTATGAAATGCAGAGACCATGGAGACACTGCAAAGGGTGTGGCAGCCATTTTTGGTCATCAGATGCAGGATTGTTTACCCGAGTCATGCAGAAACAAAATGAGGCAGCCATTTTATGTGCGCTAAGTAGGATTAAAGCGGGGTCCCTGCTGTCCTCATAGGGCAACAACACTTGCAGCTACTGTATCAAAATCTATAGGGGCAGGCGCCCGAATGGTCAGTGCTACTGCTCGATCAAACATTGCCCGCCATATAGGCATTCTATATTGTAGACTGCAGTGCCGATATAGGCAGAGTGCGTAGCACCCCCGTTACCTTGCACACATACATGGGAGAGCAATAGTATCAGTGAAAGGAAGATCATATATCTACCCCAAAACTGTGCAGGTTTAATTCTACACAGAGTACCATATGAGGCAGCCATTTTGGATGCACTACATTGGTTATAATGTGCGAATAAGTATTGCAGGGACTATAGGACATACTAAAAGAAAATAAACATGACTTTAACAGAAGGCCCCTGCGTGAATAATTCCATGGGTTGCTCATCCTGCTCTTGAAGTACCAGATGAGGCAGCCACTTTGGGCGTTGCTACATAAATCCAAACTAGGGTGGCCAATCCTGGGATCAGGATGAAGGGATCCTGGGAATTGGCCCCAAAACTTCAGAGATTTCAATCCGGGGATTGGATTCTGCATGCATAGTCTAATGCCGGGCAGCTTCTGAGCACCTGCTCAGAAGCTGCCGGCTTTCCCAACCCCGGCGTGCAGCCTGTGCAGTGTGACCTCTGACCGTCACGCAGCACAGGCCGCACGATCCTGTCGCAGCTGACCACTCCCTGACTGTAACTCCTGGCCTCCCCTCCACTGCTCTCTGCCCCATTCCCAGCCACCGCCCGCCCATGGAAATAAATCTGTGGAGCAGCACCAGGCACCCTCGCAGCACTGCTCACTTCCCCGCTCCTGGCCTCTGTGCGCCCGTTAATGTAAGTAAGTCTGTGGGGTGGATAGGGAGTGGGGATTTTTTTAAGGGAAGCCAATCCCGGGATCCCGAGAAATCTGGGATTGAAAAAATGCCCTGGTATTGGCATCCCTAATCCCAACTGTCCTGATTTTTGTCATGCAGTTCCGTTTTTTGGGGACGGCCCTACGTTCCAATGCTGGGCAGCAGTGTCATGCAGTGGTGGGGGAGGTCAGTTTGGAGACCCCCCTTTCACTCGCTGCTCTGGACTGCCCTGGCTTTTTCGTTATGGGTTATACATGCCTACAAGGCATTGGACTCACTCCCTTCATGTCTCACAATAGGCCCTTGATCATTTTCAACTCCAGACCCAGTAGGCCACTAATCCGGTCCTGCCTCCGCTGAAATAATCTGTCCAACATCCTTGCTAGCGAACGCCGGCAGAATGGGCTACACTGAACTGGGACGTGTGTGCATTTCACACGTACGCGCGTCCCAGTCTCTCGGCGGGGACGCTGCGTGTCCCTGCCCGTCTCCGCCTTCATGGAGACGGGCAGGGTTAGGGGGGCGCTCGGGGCGGCAAGGGGTACCTGTGGCGACGGGCGGGGAGACAGCAGGGACCAGAGGCTCGCGCGCCCCCTGGCAGGGATGGTGTGGTGGCAGGGCTGGCGTTAGAAGCGCCAGCCCTGCAAAGATGGGATGAGCTCCTGTACCTGTACCTTGCAGTCAGTGGTATTTTGAGAAATAAGGGGGCTCATATGTACAGATTGAGGCCCTCTCATACAGCGCTGGGAATGGCCAGAATGCCCCCTCTGGCGATCGGCGACGGAAAGGCACTCCATCTGACTGGGGCACACGAGCGTCTCACACGCACACGCTCCCCAGTCACTCGGTGGTGGGGAGCGGAAAACCTGTCCGTCTTTACTTCAGGGAGACGGGCAGGAGACAGGAGGTGGCAGAGAGCTCCCTCGGAACATTGCTCACAAGCGCCTTGTGCACATGCGCCCCCTTCCTGCGGATGGCGGGGCTGGCGAAGGCTAGCAGCTGGTGGCTCCCAACTGAACAAATCCCGCTACATCAGTAAGTTTTTGTGTGTGAAAATGACATCAGCACATGTGCAGGAGTACACCATGACAACGCTGACATATTTATTAAGAAATCACCCAAAAAATGGATTGCAAAATGTATGATGTGGGTTCCTGTACATCCAGGTTGATGAGATAGTCTTTATGCAACCGAAAAGGTATAGGAAGTGTACGTTTAGGTTCTGTTTAATAATGTTCATTACTCAGCGAGCCCCTTGCTCAGGGTGCAGGTTGTTTGTCTCATTATGTTTTTCATAATCTCACCAGTATCTATATGAACTAAACCACTTTATGATATAGGTCAAGATTGTGACATAAGTGTTATGCAGCCCACACACGCACCGATTCCAGCGTGCGTTGTGGGCTTAACTAGCACACACAGCATCGCATCGTATGCCTTGTGCATACGATGTGCATGCGATGCGATGCTGTGCTAGAAAAAGCTAGTACAAAAAGTATGTGCAGCACATACTTTTTGTACTGTACGATGAGGTGCCGCGGGAGCGCGCACCCCATCGTACAGCATCGCACCGCCGGCATCGGCGCGTGTGTGGGCTGCAGAAGTGTTGATGGCTTATACTTTAAAGTAGACATGGGGACCTTGTTATCATAAACCTTCCAAAATTTTTCAAAAATACATACATATAAAAATGTATGACCATAGAGCAATGCTCATAGTAAGCTTACTTCATCCCCGGCGCAGTCCTTTTAGATGTTCTCATGCATGGACTGGGTTGCGGAACTGAATGGCCACATTGTGCTTTATAGACTAAAAATAAGTATAAAAATAATATATATTTAAAAAAAAAAGATATTTTAAAACATTTCAAATACTCCTGCAATACGAGAGTAAAGTGTTTTTTTTTTACACTCCTCGGTTCGGACGCCCGGCCAGCCGGCATTACTAGAGATGAGCTAAGAATAACTGGAGAGGAACGTCTTAATAATTGTTTAAAATATGCAAATTTATATTTTTCCCCATTTAATGGAAACAATATTTCAAAATAAATGATATTTTATCATTATACTGACAGTTGACGTGTAATAATTACAGCCATGTTTTCTGCCATTAGCCTAACCCTTTTTTAAACTCCAATTAATAGTAAGCAGCTTTACCATTAAACAATAAACCAGATTATATAATCAGTAATAATAACAGGGGGGAGGGGGGCAATTACGAACACCTCTGCATTAAAACAATTTGAGCACAAAGGCGAATCGAAATGAATCAGTAATTAAAAGGACAGAAAACAACGTGCATAATCGTAATGATAAACAAAACAAAAACGATCGCAGTTGTAAAAAGCTTATCATTATTTTCACATTAATTACATTTTCTGATATATGTGAATCTGACTTTTTTTAATCTGGGTATAAAACAAATGAAGCAATGTTTTAATACAGCGGATACATTTTCTCAATTCATTTTCATCTAACATAACTGATTGATAACCATTTACGTGACTCACTTCTGTATAAACCAATTATTGTATATAGAAAGAAAGAAACTGGTATCCTGCTGAATGTACCATTCATATTGTATTTTATACTAGGTGATTCATCGCGCCCTATGGGCGCTCTTCACACCGGTGTAAGGGGCTCCGCCTCCTTAAACTGTGAATGTCTTTATTGGGTTGTGGAGGAGAAGTGGGTGTGGAAATAGTGCGGGTGCGCGAGGGGCGGGTGTGGTGTTTTTTAAGGTGGAGGTGTGGGTGCTGCGGGTGGTGGAGTGGCAGGTGTGGTGTTGTGGTGGGTGGGTGTGGCAGTGGTGTAGGGGGTGAGGGTTGGGATGCCGTGTGTGGGAGTGGTTGATTGGTTGTGGTGTGGGTGGGGGAGTTGCAGGTGTGGGGGTGCCCCATGTGGGTGGGTGAGGGGCAGTTGTGGGAGTGCTGGGCAGCTAGCTCTTTAAGTTGCAGCGGCGCAGCATTTTAGCCAGGGGCAATCGCAGGTTTTGTAACGGGTGTTTTCCAAGTAAAAGAAATAATAACAATGATATGCATTTGGCGGCACAGCACTCTCCTGCATAAACCAGCGACCCCAATGCCCATTGAAGTGAAGATAGATAAATGGAGTATAATAAATGGGTGGAGTCTGAGGACATTCTCAAACTGGGTGTATTTTGAAAGGCTAAAAATGTAGAAGTTTTTTTTGCATTTTTAGGGTTTGAAAATTATTTTAAAAATTGCTCAGAGTACAACCATTTACTAAACTCCATTGAGAGAGATCTAGGCTGCGGGGGTGGGGGTATATAGATAGGCTTGGGGATGTATAGTTAGGGTGTGGGGAGTATAGGTAGCCGGAGGGGGTGGCAGGTGTTTTAGTTAGGCTGAGGGGGTTGGGGGTGTATAGTTGGGGTGTGGGGGGGTGTATAGTTGGGCTGCGGGGGTTGGGGTGTATAGTTGGGCTGCGGTGTGGAGGGTGTGAGGGGTGTATAGTTGGGCTGCAGGGGTGGGGTGTGTATAGTTAGGCTGCAGGGGTGGGGGGTTTATAGTTAAGCGGTGGGGGGGTATAACGCATAGGGTTTGGGGTGGGGGGTGTATAGATAGGCTGTGCAGGTGGTGGGTGTAAAGTAATACAGGATATTAGGCTGTGGAAGTGGCGTGGCTGTGTTTGGTGCAGACCCCGGCGGCCTGACTACTGAGCAGCGGCAGAGTAGGTGTGCGAGACGCTGAAGGGAGGGCCTGGGCTGGCTGACAGATACGGCTGTGCAGGCACCAGGGGTTGTGGGTCACATGGTGTTTAGCTGGGTAATAGATCCGCCCCTTGCCTATGAAAGCGGAGACTCCTGAGGCATGCAGGCATGCAGGAGTGTGCCCCATGGATGGGCAGTGACACATTTATAGCCACGGAGGTCGGAGGGTAGGGGCAATGAACAAATGGAGACAGCGCTGCAGATCAGCGGCCAGACCCAGTGCCAGCGGGTCTGTAACGGTAACGCAGTCTCCCCACTATAGTTTGTGTGCCTGTAGGAAGTAGGGTGCGCATTTATCCCTGGGCACTATTGGGTGGTTTGTAGGAGATGGCATCCTTTCAGCACTATGGTGCGTCTCTGTGACTTTGTGTTGGCAGAGTCAAACAGGCGCTGATAGGCTATTAGCCTATGACTCCGCCCATGACTCCACCCAGCGTTATACACACATGATTGACAGATCTGGCTAAATATATAGGAGATGAATGAATGGTACATATATTTAATTTTATATGTATATACATGCATGCATGCACACATGTACACACGTGTTTTTATTTTTTGCAGGCATGTTTGGAAAACTAACATTCAGATGTCATGGTGAATGACTATTGATTGGACTCTCCTGATATTGTTATATTACAAGGAGATGTCCACTTTTCATTCAGCTACGCTTCCTCGATTGATATTAAGATCATTTGCAAACATTTAAATCATTCCCCGTTGTGTTCTAGCTTATAAACAGAATAATCAGTTCTCAGCAACATTTGGAACTAAGCGCTTTGTTGCTGCAATTTGAGAGAAAAAAATTTGTGATAACAGTAGGATATTTTTCTTCCATAATTATAATCAATGAAGAAAGAGCTTATCTGTCCTATGGGCGATAAAAGAAAACTGCAATTTTTTTTTAACAATTAAATGTTTTGAAAAATGAAAATTTTAATATGTTTGATACACAGGGCCAACGGGAGATCTTTTGAGCCCTGTTACTTTTGGTGCGGTCGAATGTGAGGGGTGTGGCCACCAGAGGAGGGGCCGCAGCACAGTTCAGAATTCAAATAGCAACAGCAACTGCCACCAACTGCCATTCCAATGTGATGCAGTGGCAGTTGGTGTAGCTCCCCCATTTGAATTTGGAACTGTGGAGCTGCCACAGGTGGCTACAATCCTTTCTAAATCCCGGGCAAGTTTTACTGTATGTACTTGCACCAATAAAGAGGAAACAGCCCAGCGACTGTGGATATACTTAAACAAGCTTAATTGTTGGTTCAATCTAAAAATAAAATACAGGTTGAGTCACCTTCAGGATCCTCTTCAGCACATACACATATTGTCCACAGTTGTTCATCTTAACTTTATACTACATACGCCATGCCAGAAGAAGAAGCCGTTGGGACAAGATTTTCTATTAGAATTACTGTTCAGGACTGTGGTAGAGGTGGAACTCAGTTCCCCCTACCATTAGAGATGGTGGAACTCAGTTCCACCCAGTTCCCCCTCACTTTAACCCCTGCTCTCGCGCAATGCACAATGCTCACCTGGGACCGCATGAAACAGCAGTATCACTGGCAGTGGTTGGCTGTCGCTGAGGAAGTGGAATCACTGGACCTCACCGAGGTGATAAATAATGTTTAGAACCAATGGCGTATTCCGTAACATCACTGCGATCCTAAATGAAATAAATACTTTATGCGATTGGTAAGAAGTCTCGTTATTGAGAGCGGCCCATTATTTCAGCATGTGAAAAGGACAGATAATATAGAAGTTCAGAAATGTTCTCCTTCTACCTTTACTTATTCGCTGATACAGAGAATCCTGGCAAATGTCTTAGATATTGACATCCCAATGTGATTGCTATTTAATATCCAGATTGCTCCAATTGTGCTTAAAATTCTAATGACATTTTGTGATAGGATGTATGAGGAGGCTTATGACTTGATGAGGGTAGTGACAGAACATTTTATTTCTGACTTCATTCATGAGAAATGAAATAGTATCTTTTCGCCGGTTAATATACTTTATGAGACATTCAGAATATGTTTAAATAGGAAGAGTATGACAGATGTTTTTCATTAGAACATTTTTTTTTCTGGCAAATCTTTTTTTTTTTATTATTTTTTGTAAATGAAGGAAGGAATGACTCTGATTAATGACATGCCCAAAGGGAGAGGATGTGCCATCATCGTCTTTTACAATATAACATTTTATTCTCGCTGCCAGGGAGTGTGATGCTGTGATTCAGTATAGAAAGGTACCAAATTACACTCAGGAAATGAATGCATTGCTGTCCAGTGGCATCGGGGAAGTCAAACAGTGGCCCTTTTTCTGGTTGGCAAGCAAGGCTGCAAATTTTGCAGCCTTGTGAGCACCCCAGATGCCGCCTGCTGACCAAACGGCGGACCGCTGCTCCCCCCCCCACCCCCACCCCCGCCTCACACGCCGCAATCCCTCGCACGGCTGCCAATGGATCTTTACCGTAAACATCCATTCGCAGCTTTGGATGCGGGGGAAAAATCATTCGATGGTCGGCGACCATCGATTTATTTCTCCTGCGCTCGCAGATCTGAGACACCTCTGTGGTGTCTCAGATCTGCGAGCGCCCTGCGTGGGATACAGACGGGCAGCTGACAGCCGCTGATGTCAGCTACCCACCCCCCACACCCGCGTCACGAGTCATTTGCATGGGAACGCCCAGCTTTTCATGGGTACGCCCATAAAAGCTGGGCGCACCCATGGACTGTGTCCCCCTGCCGCCGCTCCGCCCCTCCGCCCACACTGCTAGGTGCGAGTGGGACGGCGAACATGCAGATAGAATAGTTAACAATATTTGTATACAGAATGCAACACTTAGAGACGAAAGGCAAATCCTGTAATGATCCAATGGAAACGTCAATGCAACACTCAGCAAACACAATACATCGTTTGGAGCGTTGAAGCAATTATGCTGGGTACACACCAGGACGACTAGGGCCCGATTCTGTCAATTTAGATCCAATTCCGACCGGTTGTATGCAGATTGTATGTACTATCGTGTGTTTTTGACATTTATTTGATCCGATTCCGATCCAATGCGCGTTCACGCCGCTCGTTTGGTCGCATCTTTGGTCCTACGTGCTGCAGGTAGGATCCGTCAATCCCAGGCCGACCGACCGTCAATCGTATGCAGATCGTGAGTGTTTTTTGCCGCCTCCGTCGTCCGTCCGTCGGTGCGTCCGTCGTTTGATCCAGCCTATTTGAGTGGCATTTCCTAAACACTCCCCCGGCGCCATGTTTTTCCACATAGCAAACAGCGCTGGCGCAGCAGTTGGACTCTCCTTCTTGTCTCATCTCCCAGAACAACAACCTGGTATGTTTGCACTCCCAATGCTCTTCTATGCATGCCCACTGATGCCACCAATGTATATAGTGTGTATAAAGCACTGGTTTGGCAACCGTGCACCCGACCATGTCACTGTTTTTTTTGGGTGGGCCCCATGTGTGTGTGTATACATATAACCAATGTCCACCATTGCAGTATTCCAAGCACTCCTCTCTGCTAGGCCCCATTCACCTGTGTGTGTGTGTGTGTTTGTGTATATATAGATATATATACATAAACCATTGTCCACCATTGCAGTATTCCATGCACTCCTCTCTGCTAGGCCCCATTCACCTGTGTGTGTGTGTGTTTGTGTATATATAGATATATATACATAAACCATTGTCCACCATTGCAGTATTCCATGCACTCCTCTCTGCTAGGCCCCATTCACCTGTGTGTGTGTGTGTGTTTGTGTATATATAGATATATATACATAAACCATTGTCCACCATTGCAGTATTCCATGCACTCCTCTCTACTAGGCCCCATTCACCTGTGTGTGTGTGTGTGTGTGTGTGTTTGTGTATATATAGATATATATACATAAACCATTGTCCACCATTGCAGTATTCCATGCACTCCTCTCTGCTAGGCCCCATTCACCTGTGTGTGTGTGTGTTTGTGTATATATAGATATATATACATAAACCATTGTCCACCATTGCAGTATTCCATGCACTCCTCTCTGCTAGGCCCCATTCACCTGTGTGTGTGTGTGTTTGTGTATATATAGATATATATACATAAACCATTGTCCACCATTGCAGTATTCCATGCACTCCTCTCTGCTAGGCCCCATTCACCTGTGTGTGTGTGTGTGTTTGTGTATATATAGATATATATACATAAACCATTGTCCACCATTGCAGTATTCCATGCACTCCTCTCTGCTAGGCCCCATTCACCTGTGTGTGTGAATAGCAATCTGCACAATAAAATGTATAGTGGTTTTCATAAAAGTTTATTAACATTTTAAATACTTAAAACATAAGAACTAGGTAAACTGGTAACTATAACTATAAAAATTTAAATATGAAACAAAACATGGGTATAACTATAACAACTAAAATGGTTTTATCTTTTTACAGTCCCAATGTCCAACGCAAAGGAACAAGAGTTTCTTGAAGGGTTTATTGAAAAATATCGTTCACACGAATGCCTGTGGCGAACAAAATCCAAGGAGTATTCAAACAAAATGAAAAGAAACCAAGCCTTGGAGGACTTGGCACGCTACAGTCTTCCATTTCACCCAGAGGCCAATGTTGAATGGGTGAGGAAACGCATCCAGAATCTGCGCACGGTGTTCTTAAAGGAACACAAGAAGGTGGAGGCTGCAAAGAAGTCTGGTGCTGGAGTCGACGAGATGTATCAAACATCGCTCTGGTACTATGACCGGTTGACATTCACCCTCAGCCAGGAGTCGATGAGGACAGGAGTAGTCCTTATGGTAGAACATGAAAACCAAGAAGTCACGGCGCAGGAGGAGGAGGAGAATTCGCAGTCTGCATCGGTGAGTCTATTTTTTTGGCTATCTAATTGATTCCTCCTGCCAATCCACAGCGCCCTCCCCATTAAAGTAGGCCATGTACTGTTCCCTCACCTGTTTGGCTCGTGCACTCCCTGTGTAGTGTTGTGTTGGGGTTTGCAAGGAGGATATCTGCACTACCTCCTCTGGCAGTTCTTGGTCTTCTTGGAGTGCTGTGCCTGTAGCCCTTTGCTGTGTGGCTTTTCTGCGGAGCAAATTGTGCAGGACACAGCACGCCGTGACAACCCAGTCAATTTTGTCCACCCTCAGGTTAATGGCAGTGTGGAAAATGCGAAACCGGCTTGCCAGGATGCCAAAAGCATTTTCCACAACACGCCGTGCCCTGGATAGCCTGTAGTTAAAGATCCTTTTGTCATGGTTCAACCCCCTTTGCGCATATGGCTTCATGACATGCTCGTGCAGGCCAAAAGCCTCGTCAGCCACAAAAACAAAGTTAAGCCCCTGTTTAGTTTCCTGGACAGACGGCAAGTGAAGGGTGTTCGCTATGAGCCTTTCGTAGAACTTTGTGTCCTTGAAAGTGCCACCATCCGATGCACGGCCATTCCTTCCTACATCCAGGAAGATAAACTCATAGTTCGCATTAACAACAGCCATTAGTACAATGCTAAAATAGCCCTTGTAATTAAAATAGTAGGAACCACTATTGATAGGCTGGGCTATGCGGACATGTTTGCCATCAATGGCTCCACCGCAATTTGGGAAGTTCCATCGCTGTTCAAACTCCTCTGCGATGACTTTCCATTCATTCACGCTGGTAGGGAACTGAAATTAGAAGTAAATAGAATTGATTAGTAAACATGTTCAATTTTTTTACAGCTTGGTGACTACCCACCTGCAACCCCAGACCTATCTGTCCTATCTGAGAATGCATGCACATCGAACGAAGTTCCTACTCCGGCACGCACTCCGCCACCCACCCTGGAACCCACTCCACCACTCCCCCGTGCCAAAAAAATGCGTGGCAAAGGAAAAAAAGGAGAAGCAGCGGCACATGAAGAATTTATGATGCGGGCACATCAAGTCCTGCAAAGAAACCCGGACAAACATGACAACTACTTCACTTATGTGGCAGAGTGTGTTCGCAACATGGCTCCTAACCAGCAACTTACTTTTGAAAAGTTATGCATGGAGTTGGTGTATAATGGCAGTTTAGGGTATCTCAACAGTGGCACTAAAATAGTTGGCATTGGTAGTGCACCAGACACACCACTGTCATTAGAATCACCAGTGCCTACTCCGCCTGCCACCGTAGCAGGCCAGTCGAGCACAATTCCAACACATACCCAGTCAACACCTACACAGCCTTCTCAACCCCCCCAGTACCGTCAATTCTACAGTTCTTTACTGATAGAAGATCCAGAGTGTCCTGTTTTTGAGGATCTGTCTTAAAAAATAGGCTACTTTATCATTTACCATCGACATGGTCTCAGCTGCAGGTATGTGATGGCCACTGCTCACATGGCGTATGGCGCACATCAATGGGGCCGGGACCATTGCATCTGCGCCATGCGCCATGTGGGCCGCAGCCTTTACATATCTGCAGCAGACATCCTCTGCCACACAGTAGCCCGTACTTATTGGGAAAGTTTAAACTGGGTCATACATACTTAAATCTTTATATATAGTGTGTGTTTTTGTACAATATCTTTTATATATGGTATTATAATATATTTGTGTTGACACAATCTATTTACTATTTTACATGTTTTAACCATGAAAGGCCTAAAAAACCTGTTTCTGTCCTAGGCCTAAATTATAAATAAAAATATTTTGTTTGCACAATAAAGTGTACAGTGTATATTTCATCCTTACCTTGCAATACTGGTACTGCAGCACCTTCACAATGGCTTTGCAGGTCTCCGGGATGATGAGGCCCAAAGCTTGCGGGGAGATGAGGGATCCAAACTTTAGGTCAGCAAGAGACCGTCCTGTCGCCAGAAACCTCAGGGTCACCACCAGCCGTTCCTCAGCAGGGATAGCCATGCGATACTTGGTATCCTGCTTCTCGATGTGGGGAGTCACCAGACGCAGCAATTCCTGGAATGTGGCATCATCCATCCTCAAGAAGTTACGAAAATCGTCTGGGTTATTCTCCCTGATGTCCCTGAGCAGTGGCATGTGCGAACGAGTCTGACGCTGAAGTAGCCACTGCTTTGTCCAGCATGATCTTTCTCTCCTGCGCTGGGCTCTCTGACGCCTGAGCTTCAAAACTGCATAATAGAGCAGGTACTGTTGCTGGTGACTACCCATCACTGCATTCTCCATAGTGCAGGGTTAAAAGACACTTTGTAATGGCAGGCAAAACAAAGTAATGTGTAAATAGCTATGTCCAGCAGGTATAAACCAAGCCTCACTAGTAACAAAGCAGAAATACACTGGTTTAAAATGGCTGCTGCTATTCCTATCCCCCTCTGCTAGTCCTCCCCCTCTGCTAGTCCAGCCCCTTCATTACAATTTCAAAGGCCCATCTGACGACGGTCGCATGTGTTCTTGCAAAAAAAACAAAAACCAGCGATCCGACCGTCTTAACGACCATCGCGGGCACATCGGGATCGGATCTAGATCGTTCCGCAAAAAAACCCACAATTTTTGCTAATCGTTTGCTGGGGACTGCCTGGGAGCTCCCGGGAAGTCCAAGGGAAATCGTTCCATGGTCGTCTATCGGTCGTGAACGACGGTGGTCGTCCTGGTGTGTACCCTACATTAGACTGTGTATTGATAGAACTCCAAATGGAATATTGATAAATAAGGGTTACCGACAGGTTATTGCATATTAGAAAATCCCAGTTGCTACATAAACAGCATATTAAACCACTGTTTGACTTTAATATATATCAAAGGCTGTGTATTACTGAATTGAATAAAACAGCTGCGGTGTTAATACTTAACTAGATACAGTAGAGTAGGCGCATCTTGTTCTCCCATTTGCAGCATGTTACTGAGTCAGGAGGAATATCAGCCAGCACAGACCTGCAGTGCATTAATGTGATATTCTCTATGGTGAATGTATGAGGGTGACCCAATAAATAAGGTAATAAGGCATTGTGTCCATTTAGAGTCCAGTGGCGTAGCTACATATGCGGCAGACCCTGCAGTGGCTATTGGGAGCAGCGCCAGCAGGGTCTGTGGTGGGCGACGCTGGCTGATCTGACAGGTGACCCAGGCAGCAGTGAGCACTGAGCTGGTCCCGCCCTGTACATATCTAATGAGCGGGACCAAATGCAGTGCATATTGAATGAGCGGGTCCCCACCCGTGCATATGTAACTACGGCTACCATAGTCCATTGTTTCACTCTTCTTGGGGGGGGGCGCCAGAATTTTTTTGGGCAGGGGGAGAAAAATGTATAGCTACGTCACTGTTAGAGTCAATTGTACTTTTGCGAAACTTTGAGGGGGTGCCCAGCACAAGGCAAGGCTGTCCGCTTACCGAGTCCCTCCCCTTGATGTGCCCACAAAAGAAGCGCTTCTCTCTGCAAACGGGTCCCGGCTTGGATGCACTGGGTTACCCGTTTAAACTGCCCCTGAACACAGGTCTCACCTGTGTTCTACCTGGGACATTTTTGAGCCTATTGATTTATATTGTTTCTGTGCATGGTAAATACTGGCTGCTTTTGCATGTAACTAAGGAAAAAAACTTTTCATGCGCTAAAGCATCCAAGACTAAATAGCATCCAATATATAAATAATTAGCAATGAGCTGCAGGGTTTTAATATGCCTGTGATAGCATCTAAAAAATCCCCAAAAGGGTAAACTTTCAGAGCCCGCATAAAGGGAGTAACTGCGCTGAATATCAGCAGACCATGCGCTTGCACAGACCCAATAGGATGTACCCGCGCTGACACTACTGCCAGCTTAGCCCAGAGGTCTAACTTAGGATGGCTCCGGACATCCTGGCTCATTCGGCTTTCATCCGACTTTACTGGGTATTGAGGAGAGGTAAAACAGGTTATAAGACCCAGCTGGCCAACTCCTGCCTCCCGTAGTGGAGTTGAGGAGCACCGTGAAAGTATTTGCACATGACTCATTTATTATATACTGTATGGCCATTTTACTGATCTCAGCAGGACATATAGGGGGCAATGGCGTAACTATGGTGTGGCAGCCCCAGCTGTGGCTTGGGGGAGCCAGTGGTCTTGGAGCACACTGAAAAATACCTGCTGTCCTACACAAATGCACAGTTTGCTATCACTCAGTAGTAGTGGGCGGCGGCGACTGTGTACTGTAGCTGCATACCGTAGGTGACAGCCCATCCCCCCTCCCCAGTCTCCTTGCCTCCTTTGCGCCTGGGGGCGGCCGCTGTCATTACCCGTACGCACTTCCGCTAGTATCCCCGGTCAGTCCTTGGAAGCTGAGGCTGGTGACGGAAGGCTACCGTATCTCAGCAGATGGGATATCCTATATGTTACGCCTCATGGGCGCACGTCACTCCTGGGGAGCTGCAGCACTACACATGGCGGCGCACAGTGCCCCAGGTAACCAGTCTGCAACATTGTCATTATTTTATTAAAGGAGGGGGGGGGACTGGGGCGCCACAATTTTTTTTGGCAGGGGAGCTAAATTTATAGTTACGCCACTGATAGGAGTAGATTTATTAAGCTCGGTGGAGTGATAAAGTGTCTTGCTTTTATTACTAGACAATCAGCTTCTACCTGTGAAATTACAGGCTTGGTTTGAAAAATGACAGGTAGGAGCTGATTGGCCGGTGATGAAAACCAGACACTTTATCACTTCACCAAGCTTAAAAAATTTACCCCATATTTTTTATTGATTTAAATGGAAGCTTCCAAATGATTTTTATTTTAAATTTTTAATGCATGATCCACCTCAATTATACCCCTTTTCCACTAGCAACCTGGGTCGGACCCGGTAATTTGTACCCGGTTCGAACCCGGGTGGGACATGGGTATGAGACACATTTCCACTACAGTGCTACCCGGTAAATTGCCTGATCATCCCCTTTTACACTTAACCCGGGTAAGGCCTTTTTTTCCCTATAGATAAACATAAGAAAAAGCCTTTTTAAAGGGCTTTACCATGGGAGGTCACAAAATAGGGCCACCATTACACCAAAAGGGCCACCATTAAAAATTAAGACCATTAAGAAGAGACCACACTCATTCCTTTTAAAATAACTTTTTTTTTTACTGGCAAATATTACCACACTCATTTCTTTTTAAATAACATTTTAAATATTTTACTGTAAAATATTAAATATTTGGAACTTTTAAAAGTTTCTTCACACAATACAAGAAAAGACATGCCAAAAAAGGGTAACAAACAGAGTCCTGGGTGCTTCTTTCTGGTGTTATGCTGCCTTGCCTTAACCAGTGGTTCCCAACCCTGGTCCTCAAGTACCCCCAACAGTGCATGTTTTGCAGGTCTCCACACAGAATCACAAGTGCTATAATTAGCTCCACCTGTGGATCTTTTCAAATGTGCCTGAATAATGAGTGCACCTGCCAGGTGACCTGGAAAACGTGCACTCTTGGGGGTACTTGAGGACCAGGGTTGGGAACCACTGGTCTAAACCTGAGGGCTATTCCTTCTTCGCCCCAATAGAAGCAATGCAAATAGGTATTTTGGTAAGGAATCTGATGTAGCGCCTTATTCCTTACCAAAAAACCTATTGACAAGAAAAGACATGCCAAAAAAGGGTAACAAACAGTCAGGTAAAATGTTTGCCGTACACCTGAGCCTTTGGCATACATAACAATGAAAAAAGTGCACGTAAACATGTTAAAAAACAAGTGCCCATAAGAATTTTTAAAAGTGCAAGATGTAGGCTTTAACCAAACTGTGCCCACAAGGCGACTGAATGCTATAAATGTATTCAACATTGTTATTGCAATAATGCAATAGCACCAATCACCAATGCAATAGCACCAATAAGCACCAATCAGTGAAGATTTTTACATGCTCAGTCAAATAACCCGGTTAGGGAGCGTTTTCCACTACCCTTGAAGCCGGGTGCGAACTGGGTGCTACCCTGATCATGACCTGGGTAGGATTGCCGGGGAATCCAAACCGGGTTATTTGAAAGGGAGCATTTCCACTAGCAGCAAAACCCGGGTAGAAGCGCGTCCCCGCGGAGATTACCGGGTTATTTCTTCTAGTGGAAAAGGGGTATCACTTTGATTGTGCTGTATACATTTTGTTTATTGGTTATTGTGAACGTTTTAGCAAATAATGAATTTCTTTAAAACAAATTGTGGCCTTTTATATACCAGTCTTGTTCTTTACAATTTTTTTTTTATAGAAGCACAAAGTTTACCTTTTATTTTTCTTCTGCATGTAGCACACAGATAATACACAGGGGTATATTCAATTGATGTGGGATCCATTCCGAAATTCTCAGGTGAGCACGGTGGGAGGGTGCGGGAGGCACCATGTAAGCTGCTGCCGCTCACACGGTGCCGTCCTCCCTGCCTCAGTCTGACATATTTTCATGTCGGATAGAGATTGCTGGAAACGTGGCCAAAACCTTTCGGATTTTCCTGTGTCAAAAGCAGGTGGATTTGCAGCTATTCCATCAATGCACCTGGTTTCAGACAGGTCGGAACAGTCCGACCGATTGAAAAAACAGCTCGCATCAAATAGGTCGGAACCCCTTCCGACCTATTCTAGTCTACAACTGCTGTCTTTTCGGCAAGACAATAATTTCAACATCAATTCAATATATCCCATAGCCTTCTTTTTACACTGCAATTTATAATTCAGTTTAAACACCCCACCTAAATCTAACTCTCTCATGTTGCATCTGCCCCACCTGCAGTGCAGCATGGGTTTTGCCCATTTGCGTGTTTTTTTGCTTTGCTAACAAATCCAAAGCCGGCCCTGTATCCAAGGCCTGGCTGTTAAGACCTTCTTCGACATGATAAAATTCAACAAAACTTTCGTACTGTAGATGTATAATGCACAAAGCATTAGAAACTATTTAGGAAACTTATGAATACTTCATTTATTCCATTCAGAGGTCTTTTTCTTCCGTACTCATCTTGAGCAATGATCAAAGGCAGCGGCTGAAACAGTCATATAACGCGGTGGCACCTTATTATTAGCACTAGGCTGTAAATTCAGCAATATAAGCAAAGTTTCCAGAGAATATTGTCCATTATCGAAGTTCCAGCACATTTTCATAAATATTTATGGGGATTTTCATTTTCCTTTATGTTTTTTATATTCCAAGCTACTGTATATAAAGTGCAAACAGACTTTTTTTCCGTCTTGTCATCTATTTTACTGGTCTGTAAATTGTATCCGTTCCTAATGTACGTAGAATATCCTTTACGTTGTCCCCGAGTCGTGTGTCTGTCGGCAGGAGCCCCATGCTGATGTTACTAAACACCTTTTAGAAAACAGGACGTAGGTATAAGTCTGATCTTGTTTTTGGGCTTCCTTGTTTACGATTCCAGGCTCCAGCGCTTGCATAGTGTGAATTATTAATCCAACACTCCTGACCCCTGGATGCCATCATCTCCGTTGATTTTCACATATTCGTCTCCTAATTTCAGATATCTGCAGTATTTCATTTTACAGCTTCCCACATCTAGACATGATCTGTAACCAATCCCAGTGATGGCTTTGTGTTTGCTTTATATTGACTGTTTATGTGTGGAACTGGTCATGTAGCAGGGCACCTTCCTAAAATAAGGCTGCTGCAGGGCAATATCTGGGTATCCGGTAAACGGAACTACTGTATGATGTCTAGATTGACCATGTTATAGTCCACCATGCTTAGTTGATCCCGTCTAGTTAGCCTAAATATAGTCGACCAAGTCTAGTTTGGTAGTAGCAGAAGTTAGACATTAGCCTTAGGACGACGGGAGCTTGCTCGACATGAGTTTTTGACGTTGTTTTGGTGCCGAATGTCACAGGACAACTTGGTTCATATTTTACTATCCAAGTGGACATAAAGTGAAATTATAATAGTGTGCCGAAAGTAACGATGAACCGTGCCCGAAGCAAGGGGACACTGTGCACATATATAGTGTCCACGGGGAACCCCGTGACATTCAGCACCAAAAAATAAAAAAAACTCATGTCAACCATGTGACGATTCTGCCTCTCTAACGCTGGTGTCTAACTTCCGTCATTGTCAATCTAGACGCGGTCAACTATATTTAGGCATCTAACTAGATGAGTTTGACTAAGTGTGGTTTCCCATAACATGGTCAATCTAGACAGCATAGATCCACTATACCATAACCCTATATCTAGGGGTGTGCACCCAGCAGCTCAGGCGGTAGCCATAGCATCTTTTAGAAGCTCCAGGTAGGCACCCTGTACACCCCCCCTGAGTATACTGAGGACACTTCAGGCAATGCTGTACTCCCAGGCACCTGTGGTCCAGCCCCCTTTGTGATGTCATCTGTCCCAAGGGGCATGGCCAGCACCTTGCCTGTGCTGCTGTCTTTAAGATCAGATATTTCCCGAATGTTCTTATCAAGAGGCTCTTATGCTGGGTACACACCTTTTTTTCCGGTGGTGTGACCCAGCAAAGTGATGTGCAGTAGTGATGCATCACTTCTGCCATACACACTGCTGTTTGGTGTTAAACAGAATAATTCCTCCCTCTCCCCCTATGTCAAGGGGAGAGTTTTGAGTTCAGAACCGGCAACCGGACATTAAAAACCCAGAAACAGAAAATCCAGTGACGTCTATATCTGGTTCGTGACCCACATCCACTGGAAGTAGCGGTAGATGGAGTGCAGCCCAGAAGTGCCATATGCCACACGGAATAGAGGAGCATCACAACGCAACTCCATTAGGCCCCAACCCCACACTGAGAAATTGCTTCGATTGGATATTATTTGCACATGGGTGGAGCCAATATTATTCTAATAGCATGCAGTCACGTCATTAGGATACACCCTGTCCACCAGGGCAACGGCATTCTGCCCACTTCACTAAAAAGTGGGCAGAATTCGCCGGGAGGGGTGTCCTCTTTATTTCTCTACTCTCTCTCCAAGATTAGATACATCTACCCCTGGAGCACACCCACGGCTAGCCCTGAATACTCTTAATAATATATTACAATGTACTATATTTCAGTTAAGTGCAACGATTTCTGCTCCGACTGTGGATTTACACATATATACATTTTGAAATACATAATGCACATAACTCCATTTAACATTGTTTAGTGACTTGCCCAAGGCTGGTTACGCATAAGGCAGAAGATAGGCCCAAAACATGTTCTCCCAGATTGAATGTAATTAAGTTTGCTCTTTCAAGGGGAAAAAAAAACTTAAATACCCTACAAGAGCAGCTGAATTATATTGTGAAGGAGAAGTACTTTAATGCGCATCCATCTTTTCCTCTGGAGAGAAGGAAAATGGGAATTAGTAACTTCTGTAATTTAAAATTGGAATAACAGAGGACAGTCGATAATTTGAACGGAGAGAAAAAAAAAAAGAAAAAGACGGTTAAAAAAAAAAAAATAATAACACCTCTGTCTTGCACAAGCGCCAATGTAATTCAAATGGATTTTTTGTGTAACCTGTTTTGCTATGAATTATAATGATGCAGCTTGGAGCATCGAGACATGCTTCTGAAATAAAGTGCCACCACCACTTTTCCTATTGCGGTTAAAAATCACAATAAGGCAGACAGAAATGAGAAAAACACTCATAAGCTATAAAAACATAATACTGTGCAGGTTTAAGGTCTCCGTTATTGAAATTGATTTTCTAACATCTTGTTAAACAGTTTCTTAGAAGCTTTGGACAGAGATTGTGAAGTTTTTTGTTGCGTTTTTTTTTTTTTTTTACCCTACCGCATCCAATATTCCTCACTAATGGTTTGTTATTGACCTGGTCTAGGATAGTTATAGAATTCTGCTAGACCTCAGCTGCCCTCTAGTTAACAAAAGCCGTAGAGACTGCCAGTCCTCTAACACATATACCGATTTACTAAAAAAGATAAATACAGACCTGAATATTGTTGATCAATTCGGCGATTTGTAGGAGAGATGAAAGGAATCATAATATAAAGTACGTTTGAAGGAATTTGGCTATTTCCCTGAGATAACAGCTTTGAATGCAGAGATTCCATGTAGACTTGCGATGACAATGGTCAAATCTTTTCAATGTGCCAGGAAATATTTCTACCCACATAAAACCATTTTTTATGTATTGCCTGAATCTACTCATCGCACTTTTGGTGATAGAGGATGCTGGGACAATGGGATCCAAGCTGTATTCCCACTGTTATCCATTAATAAATATTTATCCAAATTTCAATGGGGGTTTTGGTATCTGAAAAACTCAATTGAAATGAATGGACAAGTGAAATGAGAAAAGGCCTCCAACCACCCCCTCCCCCCAAAATAAAAATGGATGTCTAGCGCTATATATAGCCTAAGATCTTGCAAAAGTGTAATAGACAAGGGGCAGGGCCATCTTAGTGGCATTTTGGGCCCTAGTCAGAGCAATGCAGTGAGGCCCCAACTGAAGTTAATAAAAAATCATAACTATAAATGTCTCTCCACCTGCAAAGGCACCAGCTAACCCCTGATCAAAGACCCTTAGAAGTGTGGGGCTTTAGGGCAGCTGCCGTGTAAGCCCAAGCACTAAGATGGCCCTGACAAGGGGTCATCTGATACCCTTTTTATACACCTTTCAGATATACTGTACAGCAAAATCCCAGGTGTTTGCCTGTGAACGCACATTGACCCTGGTTTTGTGTGTGTGAACAAAAACTACTTGGGTTGAAGTCCTGGGTCCCCGATCCTGCCATGTACTAGGGTTTCTCCCGAATGTGACCCGAGTCTTTTGTAGTGTGAACGTATCCAACCCTGGTTGGAAGAAAAGTGTATGATTGGTTTTTAGCGTCATCTTTAAACACACACCAAATTCCAGAGCAGAACGGTGTTCAGTGTGAATGCATCCAACCCTGGAATTTCCTGGGTTTTTGTTGTAGTGTGAACGGGGGTCTTGGACTGAGATTCTGAAAATACCTGGCTTGATTGAACTGGGATGTTTTTGTGTATTTCAAGGGTCTAATGTTTGAAAGTGCTATTACTGGCATGGAAACAGGGACCAGAATTGGGTTCCTATACATAGTGAGGATCAGCCGGATTATCCTGGTCCTATAGCCTGATTATCCTGATACTCCCTTTCCTGTGGGTATGTGGTAAGGATATGGAACTACAGTAGCTGGCACTGGTAAAAACTGTTCTGGTTTAATGGAAGAGTACAGTATGGGAACCTTAGCAACATTTTTGCCGTGTCAGTGGCAACAGTAATATGGATGGAGGTCCATACCAAAATAGTAATATATTTAAAAAAATTAAATTGCTCTTTGTTATTACGTATATTATACAATAAATTTCTTCTTGAGCCATCTAAACCCAATGGGAAATTTATATTTCTTTGAGCGTGCCCACAAACAGCGTTGGGTGCGTCCATAGAAAAGCTGTGTGAGCCCCAGGGAATGCAGGCGTTCAGCTGCCTGCTCAGGGCTGATGGCTAACATCCCATGACGTCAGCGAATGCACCAAACCCAATTTGTACAGCAAGGTGCCGCCGAAAAAAGTAAGACCTGGGCTACCATTCAGCTGCAAACAGAGGAAAATAAATTTTCCTCTGTTCGGGCGCTTGTGAGCGGATGTGTAAGCGTACACATCTACTCGCAGCGTAGCAAGGGGATTCAGGTGGCGGGGCGGCGTTAATTTACTTGTTAGGCTTCGAATATATGCAACCTAGCAAGCATCATGCAGTGTAAGGTACAGAGCGGAGCTGCGGCACTTGCCCAGTGCACCAGCTTTTTCTATCACATTTACTGTATGTGTGGATCTGAGCTCTTAAACATCACAATGGACCAGAGAGCAGCTGCCAGGAGGAAGAGACATGATCCTTACCATGAGGTGGGAGATTGTCAGCTTAGAAAGTAAAATACCGGTTCTGATATGTTTGTGTATTTATTTATTATATGTTAAACCTTTTCCTGACCACTTATCTTATTTAAATGTTTAAAACAGCTTATACTATAGACCATCTGTACTGTTAAATATTAATAATGGGTACTCTTTACCTAGAACGGCGCCCATCGCGGGCATCGCATGTACATCGCATGGCATGCGATACGACCGACGCGATTACCGCAATTTTACATAGAGAACAATGTAAATGGCCCACAGACCCCAAATAGCCACCCTGAAGTGTGAAATGGCCCCCCCAATTGTTAACGCCACCCCACGATCAATGTCAACCTGAAGCGTAGCGAGCGCAGCGAGCCCGCGAGGGGCGTCGGTACGCGTCCCCCGACCTTTTCATACCCCCACTATCCACGTCGGCGTGGAGTTGGGAATAGAAAGTGTGGCGAGCGCAGCGAGCCACTGAGCCCGAAGCGTGGCGAGCGTACCGAGGGATTGTGGATACCTGTGAAGCCCGCGAGGGAACGCGTATACCTATGAAGCCCACGCTTCGGGCTCGGTGGCTCGCTGCGCTCACCACACTTTCTATTCTCAACTCCATGCCAACGTGGATAGTGGGGGTATGAAAAGGTCGAAGGACGCGTACCGCCGCGCCTCGCGGGCTTGCTGCGCTCGCCACGCTTCGGGTTGACGTTGATCGTGGGGTGATGTTAACAATTTAGGGGGCCATTTCACACTTCAGAGTGGCTATTTGGGGTCTGTGGGCCATTTAACATTGTTCCCTATGTAAAATCGGGTCAATTGGCCCATTTAACATTGTTCCCTATGTAAAATCGCGGTAATCGCGTCGGTCGCATCGCATGCGATTTTTTGGCCGCATGGTATGCGACCGACGCGATTTTTTACCTTGCGATGCCTAAGATCAAAATTGTTGGCGCCTTTCTAGGTAAAGAGTACCAATAATGTATTCCATTGCATATCCAGTGTTTAAAAAGACCAATTTTTAGGGCTGTTACCGCTCCCCAGTACTCCAGTACTTATTCCGATACCCTGCAGAGTGGGAGATTTTGGATTACATTTGGAAACCCCTATCTAAAAATCCTGCGTTTGTCATCCAGTTTGCTTCAGCCTTCTCCCATTCCATTACAAAAGTATTTGCATTTTATTATACAGAAAGAGGAAGATTTTGTTTTAGAATAATGTGACGATTGAGCTTTTCAATTAAACTTTAATTAAATTTGCTGTTGCTGATGTGATGCGATATGGCCCAGGATGACTGGCAGGTATTGACTGGAAGGGCATGCCGGTGCGTGCGGATCAAGGGGCACCAATATGCCATGCAAGTCAACGATTGCCAATGCTCTCTGGGACATCTACATCCACAATAACAAATCAGTTTGTAATAAACATTTTAATTGAACAAAACTTTCTCCAGGCAATCACTGTCTCTCTCTCGCCACTTTATTGTAAAACTTCTGATTTAATTTTTATACAATTAGTTAAAATCTCATCAAAATGACCACTCTTATGGGTAAATTCACTAATGTTTCCTATAATTAAAAAGTGGTGATGTTTCCCACAGCCTTCTATTCTGCCTAGATCCATGGTTGACTCCGCTCCTGTTTTAATGGGAGTCTCCAGCTTTTTTATTCTTTCTCCCGGTCCCCGGAAAGTCCCGGTTTTGAAATTTAAATGAACTGTGCAGGTGCTAGCTATCATACCCGGCGTCATGGCGTCGCTGTCCTGTTAAATGATGGCCGCTGCGGAGACTGGAAACATGGAGAGGAGACCGTGAGTGGTAACGGTAGTGGTGAGTGACGGCCACCACAGGGCTCTGTGGGACTGGTAGCACAGAGAGGTGAGCGGCTGGAGCGGCAGTGGTGAGTATCTTATTTGGTTAGTCCCGCCCATGCATCCACCCTCTTTTGTGTCAAGCCTGCCCTCTACTTGATGGAGCTGGCTGCCCTCTCCCGAAGAGGGCAGCTGAAAAGTCGGCAACCCTGCCTATATCTATAATGCAACAGAGAAATGATAGACAGAAACTAATTGGTTGCTATGGGCAACATCACTTCTTTTCCTTTTTAGAAGATAAAGTAAATTTACCCCTTAAAGGCGAATACAATTACGTGTGAAAAAAATAAAAGGTATTTGTGTATTATCACGGCGCCCCCGATATTGATCGTGCAATGTTTTTATCGCATCGCATGCCATATACCCGATGGCATGCGATGCAATGCGACGCGATTTGAGACCCCTATTCGATTAAAAATTGTATAAGCACCCTAATGGGTGCTTTTAAGCATTAAGTATACCTGTGAAGTTATGCGCGTCCCCTCGCGGGGTTCGCTGTGCTCGCCACGCTTCGGGATCGGTGCGTCGATGCGCTCGCCACACTATATAACATCAACTCCACGCCGACGTGGATAGTGGGGGTATGAAAAGGTCGTAGAACGCGTACCGCTGCGCTCGCCACGCTTCGGGTTTACGTTTATAGTGGGGGGTGGCGTGGGGGTGCATTTAACATTGTAAGCACCCATCAGGGTGCATTTAACATTGTAAGCACCCATTAGGGTGCTTATACAATTTTTAATCGCATCCCATCGCATTGTATGCCATTAACAATGTCATACAATTTTAAAATTGTATGACATTGTACAACATTGCTCGATATCGCATCGCATACCATCGTATGCCTTATGGTATACGATGCGATGGGCGCCGTGATAATACACAAGTACCCAAAAAAATATATGTATATATATATAAAGAGAGAGAGAGAGAGAGTTTAGGCAGAAAGGTGGCACTCACGGATTTAGCAAGTGAAAAAAGGCAATTTTATTGCTGGTAGGTGTTTCGGGCACAATCCGCCCATCCTCAGGGATCAAAGTACAAGTGGCAAACAACCGTTTTAAATACAGACAGGAAACCCACCCCCAACAATCATTAGTGTACATTCTACTCACCTGTGTTCCCCCAGGGTCTAGCTCCATGCCTAGCTCCACACGTCTCTCAGCGCTGTGGGTGACGCTAGGCTTAGCGCTTCCTCATCATCGGCGCACCGCCATGACATCATCCCGCACCCCCGCTGCTGCGTATCAGACGCCGGCATCCAAGCCTCGCTCTGGCTTCCACAGGTTTCTGCAAAAAAAATCAGAAACATAACATTATAAATACAAAGTGCATAGTGCATAAATCTAATCATGAAATATACGATGTACATGACAGCCTAATAAGACAGTAAAACACTACTGATATGTGCAAAAAATATGTGATAAAAAATTATAGTGTTAAGCTATTGTAAAAAGATGTGATTAAAAAAATGTATATGCGGCACCATTATATCAGATCCATTTGATTTACATTACAATTAATTTCAGGCTGATACTGATAACCTCATTGTTTCGTGTACCTAAAATTTTTAAATAATTAAATTAGGGAACACATCATTTACAGGAGCACCCTTAATTTTGGTGTTCAGAAAAAATGATGTAATCCCAGTTGCTCATTCAAGCCTCTAGGCGAGATGGTATCAAGAAGGAAAATCCATCTTGATTCTGCCTGAAAGAGCATCCTACCCCTGTTCCCTCCTCTTTTGGGAGCGGGAATATGGTCACTGATTTTTTACCTGATGCTGGCTATGCTATGTCCTTTTAATACACAATGTCGGGCCACAGGTTGATCACTGTCACCCGAATTAAGTGCATGGCGGATGGCCGAGCGGTGGTTGGCCATCCATTCTTTGAACTGGCATTCCGTCTTGCCCACGTAAAAAAGTCCACATGGACAAGACAGAACATAAATCACGAACCGGGTAGTACACATAACCGGGTACCTAATCTTGATCTTTCATCCTGTGTGCGGGTGAGCAATCGTATTGCCCACCAACATAGAGTTACATGTGGTGCACCCAACGCACTTATAGCACCCAGATGGTCTGCTCAAAAAGTACTTGGGTGCTACCTCCTTGGTCATCTCCGTGACATCCACTTTATCTGCCAGGTTTCATCCTCTCTTGTATGCTGGCATGATCTTTTTGTCCTACCAGGTCCTTATCTGTTGAAACTAGAGGCCACAACTTTTTGACCTGTTTGGTGGTTTCATATATATATATATATATATATATATATATATATATATATATATATATATATATATATATATATATATACAATGTGTGTGATGGGACAGCACTCCAATCGTCGGTAATAACTTGCCTCCGGTGCCCGCCAGAAGACCAACAAGGTCCCCCAATATAGCAGCAAAATTCGGCGGCACCTGGAGTTTAGAAATGAAGAGTCTTAAGTGGTTTAGTGATCAAACGTTTTCAATGTTATTGAAACATCTTCATCAGGATAACAACGTGATATGACAAACATACCTATATAAGCATCAAGAACCCCACGTGTAGACACCCCCACCGGAGCCGGTCCGCTATGCCAGTAGATGACGTCATCAGCCGGTACCCCCAGGGGAAATGTACCCAAAAGTACGTACCAAATAGACATAGTGAAAGGTACATGTTACATAACACCATAATGACATATATATATATAGTCCAGGTTGGTATCCTCGGATACCCTAGGGCGGCACTCAACGGTTTATTTATGTTGTCTGTTAGTAGCTGTCGAACCCTTGTAGCGCAATCTAAATAAACTATAATAATATTAATGGCGGTGAATCAATTTACAAATTATTATATTAATTTTGTAATGTAAAGCAGGGTTATTTTAAAGTTGATATGTTATATTATTGCACAACTTTACACCTAATATTTGTTTATTTTTATATATACCCCTTTCAGACCACAAATAAGGGTCGCACCGGGATTGGGAGGGGCCCTTCATTTGTGGTCTGAAAGCTCCCGGCTTATTGCCATGTTGCTGACTCGTGTAGTGGGTGGAGTGGCGGCACATCATCGGGAGGTGGGGGAGGAGCTAGCGCTTGGAGCTGACGCTGTCTACAAGTGCTTCCTCTTCCATATTTGGAGTGGCACAGCAAAAAGGGGCTTTTAATACATGCTCTTAGATTTCTATACACTGAACTCATGATAAATACACACACACACACATTTTATTTATAATATACACACATTTTATTTATAATATTGGCATGCAGCAATAGTGATTAAATACCGTACTTCTATCTTTGTATTGTGTAATTGTCCACTATGGAGGGTACTGGTGTAGTAGATAAAAGGGTTGGTTATCTGGCTTCTTTACAATTTTATTGACTTAAAAAGACCAGTAGATTCACACAGCATTACAAATAGTCCGAGAGACCTTGACTGCAGGGTTAGAGAATAAAACAGACAGCTGGGCTGTAGACAGAGAATACATACAAATTACTGAGCTGTCATTGGGAGAAAGGTATTATTCAGTAGCAAACAGCAGGGCATCTCCGCTGCACCTTCCTGCTACAAGATGGACATCTACTGTATTTAAAGTGAAACAATCGCCTCTGTAGCTTCAATTATTTTATGTTGTAGTATTTTATTTAAGTCGGTATACAGTATGTATTAAACTTGCACAAGTTAATTACATTTGCCAACTACTGTACACAGTCTTCTTTGTGCGATTGGATGCGATTCTCATTGCATCCGATCACATCTCAAGTGCTTTTTTCCAGCATCTGCGATGACACATCGGGTGCTGGAAGAGGGCTGGCAGGCGTTGGTGCAGATGAGCAGGTGGCAGAAGGACTGGCGGGCGGCGGTAGTCAGCGGCAGGTGGCAGAATTTGAAAAAAAAAAAAACATTTCAAAACACCTCTCAGCCAATCAGAGGCCTCATGTTCAGGCGATCGCTGATTGGTTAAAAAAGCTCTCTCTCAGCCAATCTGAGGGTCTTATGAAATGTTTTTTTTTTTTTCAAATTCTGCCTTTCCGCTACCGAATACTGCTACCCGTCAGCCCTCCTGCATCCCTCTCCGCTACACCAATGGTGCCAGCCCTCCTGCCACCGGCTCCGCTACACCAACACATCCCAGCATGCCTTGCCCTAGTTTTAGCATTCCCTAATAACAAAACTGGCAAGGCATGATGGGACTTGTAGTTTCACAACAGCTGGAAGGCCATAGTTTGGACATGCCTGGTCTACAGTGACTACTGTAGGTCAACGCCTTGAAATGGTCGACATACCCAGGGTCGACATTGACATGGTCAACATTACCAAGGTTAACGTGAGTTTTTCACGTAGTCCATAGTTTTTTTTTTTTTTTACCCTCTGGCAATGGCTCCTGGTCATTCTCCATTCGCAGACCCAACAGGAGCATGCATTAGCTTCCTTGTTCTCCAACCCTCCCCCATGACACTCTGGCAATGAAAGTGCAAACACGTGTGATCAGTGGCGTAACTAGAAATTATGCTCCCCCCTGCCAAAAACAAATCTGGGTACTTGTTTCCTAGCACGGCCACACCGATTTATATCGGGGTGGTCGTGTCGGAAAAATCGGGTCGATCGCATCGCATGCGATTTGGTCGCATGCGATGCGATCGACGCGACCGACCGATTTTCGACCCGATTTTTTCATTGAATGAAATGTAAATCGGGTCCCTGGGACCCGATTTGACATTGGATTCAATGTAAAATATTCCCAACCCCCCCAAATTTAACGGCGTACACCCCACCCCACGATAGACGCCAACCCGAAGCGTGGCGAGCGCAGCGAGCCCCGCGAGGGGACGCGTATACCTGTGAAGTTATACGCGGCCCCTCGCGGGGATCGCTGCGCTCGCCACGCTTCGGGCTCGGTGGCTCGCTGCGCTCGCCACACTATTCTATTCTCAACTCCACGCCGACGTGGATAGTAGGGGAATGAAAAGGTCGGAGGACGCGCACCGCCGCCCCTCGCGGGCTCGCTGCGCTCGCCACGCTTCGGGTTGGCGTCTATCGTGGGGTGACGACGGGGACATCTATAATGTGAAATGGGTCATATTGGCCCATTTCACATTTTTCACATTTTTTCACGATTTCAATGTTTTAACATTGAAGCCTATGTAAAAATTGGGGGCATCGCGTCGGGACCAATGTTAATGGTCCCGACCGACGCGATGCCCCCGATATTTTACCTTTCCCGACACGATTTCAATGTTAAAATATTTTTTAACATTGAAGCCTATGGAAATATCGGGGGCATCGCGTCGGTCGCGTCGGGACCAATGTTAATGGTCCCGACCGACGCGATGCCCCCGATATTGTGTCCTAGCCGGCAAAATGGACCTGATTTCAAAGGAAATCGGGTCCATCTTATGGATCGTGTACCTTAACTTAAAGGTACACGATCCATAAGATTGTGGCCGTGCTTGGAAACAAGTACCCAAATCTGCCCCCCCCCCCCCCCCTTCCCGACTGCAGAGGATATGTCCCAAGCGCCGCCATATTAGGTGATTATGTGTATTTCTTTTTTCCAAATGCCAGCAAATAGCTGGCGGAGTAAGCAGTGCCTCATTGGGATCAGGGGAAGGTGGCTGGCTTGGAGCTCCCCCTCCTTCTTACCGTGTCCTGCCAGATCCTGCCCCTGTTTTTCACCTGCCACGCTGCTCCTGGCCACAGTGATCACACAGCCTATCTGATAACTGTGTCTAGGAGCGGCGCAGCAGGTGGAAAAACAGTAAATTCTCTGTACTGTCCCGCTAACTGCCCTCCCTACCCGCCTTCCAGTACTGCACCTTACATCTGATGCCCCTATCTGCCAGCGTATAGCAGGCAGCCCCACTCACCCACTTGCCCACACACAACTCCAGTCACAAGCTGCAGACCCCATAGTCCAGTGTATATCTATGATATTGGTGCGATATGTCAGGGGATTCAAAATTTTCTATTTTAAAGAATTTGGAACAAAATAGTACACTGATCTTCATGTGTTGGCCAATGTATGGAGTATAAAATAATCTTTTTGTGCAAGACCACGCCCTTTGCAGCAAGGACATGCCTTAATGCATTAAGGGCAAGCCCCTTTTTGCAGGTGAGCCTACGGTGCATGCAATTTATTTCTTTAAAATCTCAAAAAATTGGAGCTGGGAACACTCATTACAAACTTTACTTTCCATTTTCGCCTATGCATAAAAGCCAAAGGAACAAACAAACCTGACAAACTTGGGTGACTGTCAGGTCGGACTTCCGTGGCAGTCTCACGGACTGCACCTGGCTTCACTTCAGTGGCGGATTTTACCGGTGGGCGCTGAAAAAAGCCACTGCTCTCAGGGATGGATTTAAGTGACTGGCCGCCCCTAGGCACCCCATTATTTGCTCCCCCCCCCCGCACGCACGCACCTATTATAGGGAGATAGGGTGGGAGATGTGGGGTAGCCGCACACAGGGTGCTTACCTAGGCTCAATAGATGGCTGTCTGAGAGGCCCCTCCGCGGACTGCTCCCATCCTCCAGCGGGTCCCGGCATCTTCAGCGGCACTTCTCCCCGACATCCACCGCTGTCTTCAACTGCAGGAGGGTTCACTGCAGCCGTCTCCCTCTCTGTCAGCGGCTCCCAGCGTCTTCAGTGTAGCGCGCAGCCTGGAAGCTACACCCGTGGCCGGCTGCCATCTTCACCTCTCGGGTATGTTGGCGGGTCCCAGGATCCCTCGTCCATCAGCCACTGGTGTCTCTCTTCCGCCAGCCACCTGGAAGCTGCAGCTGTGGCCGTCGCCATCTTTGCTGGTCTATCAGAGCCCAGGGACATCAGCAGCTACGGGATCTCTTCTCCGCTAGCCACCAGGTCTGTCACTCTACCAGGGGCAGATGTAGACCCCCTGTTTATGTCCCTGGTCTTCAGCAGCTGTCAAACCCGCAACAGGGTTTTTAAAAGAAAAAAATCACGGCACTACTTGCCGCCCCCAGCAGGTGCCGCCCATAGGCCCGTGCCTCACGGGCCTAGTGGGAAATCCGGCCCTGACTGCTCTGTATACAGTGTTTGTTTGTAAGCGTGGGAGTGTACACAAGTTCTACAGTAACATTTCATTTCTTGTATATTATGTTGTATTAAGCCGCCTGTGTGACAGATAGATCCTGACTTTCAGCTAACCCAGCATTGTACACTTGCCTCTCTGAACTAATGACTGATCCAGCTAACTCACAAGTAATTCTCTCTACAAAGCCTAAGTGACAGTGTTATGACAATATCTACCATTTTACCAGCTGTGGCTATTGACAGATATTCCTTTAATAATAAATAAATCTGGACACCACTCCTTAGACATCAGACAGTCAGCAGTTTTTGAGATGTCCGGTGTTTGACAAAATGAATTTGTCAAAACTTAAAAAATTTAGTTTGAGAGGCAGAACATTCAGTAGAATCTCTACACGATGACATCACAGAGTACTGCGGGCCCTATTCAGACCCGTTCGTTAGGCGGAGTGTTTTCAGAGTCTAGCGAGCAGGTTATTGCCGTACCGCCGAACGTGCACCGCCCCCTACCCCATACGAATCCCTGTGCAGGACTGTGAACGCACACATCTGTTCGAGAGCGTCTGCACAGAGGAAAAATACTTTGATGGTTAATTACCATTGAAGAATTTCTCCTCCTCTGTCCGATGCTCGCAACAGTCGCGTGACCTAGGGGTCATTTAGCGGGTGCATGTGCATGCCAAGCAGGGAGGGGAACGCCTGCGTTTGCTGGGGCCCTCCAATATTTCTATGGGCGTGCCCACTGTTTTTGGTCTTTTAAACACCAGGGGTCCACCCTGGAGTGCCCCCTGCCTGTCGATCAGGATACGAGTGCCTCAACGAAGGAATGTACATGTGCAGGGGCCGTATTCGGACTTGTGCGCATAGGACTGAATCAGCTCCTGTGAGAGGCTGGGAAGAATAAATGAGCAAAGACTGGCACGAAGTAAAGCACGTTACTTCTTTGTGTCATTGTTCTGTATGGGGTAAACTTACTAAGATGGGAATTCTATTGACGATGGGGTGTTGCCCATAGCAACCAAACTAATTCTATCAGTTATCTTCTAGAAAGGGCTATATAAGTAGGAAGTAGAACATGATTGGTTGCTATAGGCAACATCCAATCTTCAGTAGAACTCCCATCATAATAATAGTAATGCCGACCAGCAGCCAGACACAGAGGGACCTAATTCCTGACCGCACCCTACTCCGCCGCTACTCCTTAATATGAGGACACGCATTCCATTCACTTCCACTCCACTCATAAGTACTGTGGATATTACATATTGACAGGAGGGGGTACTCATAAATGAAAAGCCTAATCAAGGGGTATGGGAGAGAAAAAAGGTTGGGAACCGCTGTTCTAGAAGGTTCTAAATAAATAAGAAGTCGATACTGGCCCATCTTCAATAGAACTCACATCTTAGTAATTTTACCCCTAAGTATCTGCACCGTTCCAAGACCACCATAAAGATACTAAAAAAAGTTAGATTTTTTTTTTTTATGAAAAATTTATATATGACGCGTTTCGTTTATGGCACTAAAATCACACAGCAGAAAGTCTTGGCTGCCTTGACTATATAGTGCAGATCTGCAGTATATAGTCAAAATTGCATGCCATCGCATGCATGCAGTCAGGGATCGCATCGCATGGCACATCTAACCGCGTGTACACACCAAAAATCAGAGTTTATTTTATTTTGCATTTATATTATTTGCTGCACTTTAAAAAAAAAACTGTCAGTGTTTTTTTGTTTCCTTGCTAACGTCGTACTTCATGTCCCATTATAACCACCATCCGTTTACTCAGGGTAGGAGACTGAAGTGTCCCAGCATTAATCAAGTCTTAAAAACTAGTATTTAATATTCTAAAGGAAGTATTTTGATCATTTCTATGGTAAAATGCTTTCAGTTGTGCAATTCATCATCTATGTTAATTTTATTATAAATTATTATTGAACAGCTCATTAATTTAAAAAAAAAAGTTTATTTTTTGCCGCGAAAGGAAAAAAAAGAGTTAACTACTGAGAATTCTGCAGATTTTCTGCCGGGGAAGAAGAGATTAAAAAATAAGTGTTAGATTTTTTTTTTCCCCTGTTACTCAGATGTCTGGTTTTTTTTTTTTTTTTTGGAAATCAATCCAATGCAAATGACAAGATAGATGAAAGTAAATGTGCATTTAATGAAGTAGAACAAGCAAAAATCAAGAAATCTCAACTTATACAGTTGTGTGTCTCATAGCCTCGAGAACATATGTTCAGAACTTCTTCTGTTTGTTAATAATCATTTGTAAAATGGTGATATCAGTAGCGGCTCATCGCTCCACTTTCCGCTGCTATTGAAGATCACCTGGCTGAATTTAATATGGATTATATTAATTTGAATACAAAAAATATTCAGGATGAGATACCCCCTGGTGAAACGCTGGCAGAAGTATAGAGCAGATATTCTTAAGATATTAAAGGAGAACATCTAAAAAACAAGGAATAATCAATGTGTTTACTTCTGTGCGTGAAGCATCCATTGTTCACACTTTCTCTAATTAACTTTCTTTTGGTCAGAATACGCGTTAGCCGCAGACAATGGGGGTTATTCAGACCTGAACTCAAAGCACTTTTTTTTTTAGCAAATTGGCAAAACCATGCTGCTCTGCCGGTGGGGCATATGTAGCACGTGCAGAGAGAGTTAGATTTGGGCGTGGTTAGGGGCAGCAACCCCGTTTGTATCATTTTTGGGGGTGTGCCCAGCGCTCTCCTAGCAGAGAAGAACAGCAGTGTCCTCTGCCCCCCACACACACACACACACACACAACTGCCCCTCCACCCGCAGGACACTGCCACTCATGGGAGGGACAGTGGGACAGTCTCCAAATAATTGTAATTGGGACAATTGTGAGGTACGGTAGTGCAGAGGAACAATCTCATGTGCCATGCTGCATGTTACCAGTGAGTAAAATACAATCCCAGTTTTGGACTGGCCCACTGCCTGTGGGCCCACCTTAATATAGCTGGTCACACCCCCTGTGGAAACTGGCCACACCCCCTAAAGGGGTCCCCTATAACTTCATCTCCCGGTGGGCCCTTCATACCCCAGTCCAACACTGTACAGTACAGTATATGGGAGAGCTGCTTACTCTTCAGGGGCTGTGAGGGACTAACTGAAAAGTCGGGAGCCTCCCGCAGATTCTTGAAAGGTAGGCAATCGTATATATTATATATATATATATATATATATATATATATATATATATATATATATATATATATACACAAATATAGAAAAATTGTTAGAGAACAAGCAAAAGTATGCCGGCACTGTCCTTACAAAGTCCATCATTCACCATTGGAAATGTTGGATGATTTAGCGGAATCTGGAAGCCATAAGCTGAATTGGCCCTTAATTGGACTTGCCTGTACAGACACCTCACATGTTCCTTAATGTATTTAAAATAGAACTCTTAGCAACATTTCGTTTGGCAGTAAAATTGTTTTCCCCGGTGTATTCAATAGTTTGTTGATTTCTTATCCATTGTAATTGAAATAAACAGGTCTAAGTGGGAGTGCTACTTTTATTCCTGGCTTCTGTTCTTTCCAATAGATATCCACAGCCATCCGCAGACACCCTCAAAAGCAGCTGAATCAACAGAGTTAATCAATACCATCAGCAAAACATGCTGCTAAGTTCTTATCAGCTCAAGCACACTGTCAAATACAAGCTTGTTTCCTACTCGGAGGCTCTTTGTACTCGACAAATTTGCTTGAATGTTTGTTTAACCACAGGGGGATAGCTAACCCACAGATTACCTTTTTTTACTTACCAAAGCAGCAGCGGCAACAGCATGACCATTCATAGCAAGCAAACAGCACACAAGAGTTCAGCAAAATATACAGAAACTACTTAAACATACTTTCTGCTTTCACTGATTGCGTGAACTAAATTCAAACGGATAGGGCTATTTCACACGCTCCGGCTCCTGCCGGGTGGCGAAACCCCGCACGGCCAGGAAGCCGTGCCGCACATAGCAGTTTACAATGGTGGAGATGGCCACAGCCCAGCAGCCGTCTCTTCCAGTGGTGGGATCCGGCTGCAACCGGGCGGCCGGGCCATGGCCGTCCCGTGTCAATGGACACAATCGTGCCCATTAACAACTACTGTGTGCAGCAAGGCATTTGGCCGTGCATGGTTACGCCTCCCGGCAGGAGCGGGAAAGTGTGAGCTAGCCCATACGGTCTAGTTGTCCAGACATCATTTGGCGTGCAGGCCAAATAGGTAATTTGCAGGAGCGGATTGAGAATTAAAAGTGGTCTTGGAAAAAATGATAGAAGTGGCCACAAGTGGGTGGCACCAAATCAATTCTAGGCGGGGCCAAAACCAAAATAGGCGGGACCTATGTGGAAGCCGTTGGTTTCATTATGTTTGGCAGTGTAGTTGCCCCGAGAACTTTAAGCTACTGTGACTGACCTCAAACCTCTAAATTTCACATAATACCCAATGGCGGGGATGACCTGACGCTGCCAACAGGAGTGTGTGGACGCTGCCGGCAGGGGTGTGGTGCCGCATGCAGCTCTTTTTGGTGTCACCCTCCAGTGGGGTGACACCAGAAAAAGCCGGGTGTGGGCTGCACCCCCCCTTGTGATGCAACTGAGCATATGGACCACCAATTAGTGTACTGCGTCTCAATGCACGGCAAGTGGGCTGCCACTGTGCGCGCCACATTTTACCATTCTCATTTGTAGTCCACATGGATAGTAAGGTATGAAGTTCAAAAAATTTAAACAATTAGGAAAAACTCACTACGCCCATATTCTACATCTACTTTTTGACCCTTTTGACCTAATGCATGTTGACCAATAGTTGTCAGCCTATTGACTGTCAACCTTATTATTGTTGACCTAAAGTCCAATTGCCTAGTCGACCTACTTATACAGATATAGCCAAGGCCGTCGGTGCCACAATATGGACGCTTAGTGCCCGCTTGGCTTAGCAAGTCGCACCCGCGGCTCAGAAACACCGCGCTGCACCGTGTGCCAGCTAATGCTTTTCAATGAGTCATGGGTGCGACTTCGACATAAGAGCACGGCGGCTGATGCGCGCCTTCCGTCATGCTTTCTACATGTGCGGCATGAGCTTGGTGATCATGGAAATATCTTTATGTCTGCAACGGTTGCATTTGTTATGTATTCTGTCTCTGAAATGAATGAGCACTTTGTTTACAAACAATAATAATCCATTTTCGAAAAAAGAATTAAAATTGGTGGATAAACTCATTTAACGGTGTCATTCTTCAAAGCAAAACATAGCTTTAATGCCATTTAATATAACTGTAACAACTATAGCAGATTCCGTGACTTGGTGCTAAATGAAGTGCAGTATACACGAGGATGACCTGCTTTTATGTGCCCATATTTGCATAAAATTAAGTTTAACTTTTATCTCATGTCCTGTAACATTAACCTGATCAGTCAGAGCCTTCTCTGCCACATTTGGCTAGCTCAGTCACGTTCGACATTCCACAGCCCCCACGCTGCGTTGCTGCTTCTTCACACAACATCAAACAAAGTGCGATACACAGCTGGAGATTACTCCATGGCGGCAGAAGATGTAAAGTGCTTTGACAAATAGGCATATTTCCTATGTTGCATCTTGCAACCATATTTATCAGTGATATTCTGTAAGACTAGAAATGGAATATAGCTAAAGGTTCAATCAATACCAACCACCAATTAAAAATTCATAGAACCCCCTCAGTGCTTATTTTGATTTTCAATAATCTGTTGATTAGCGTGGAAAAAGCATAAGTCATAGTCTTTCATTCAATTATTGAAATTACAAATAGCATGAAACTACTATGAGAAGTGTCATGTTTGTAAAAGCTCAAACCAAGAGTAAGTGTGTGATACTCTAGTGACTGTGGCACTACAAATCCCAACATGCCTTATCTTCACATTTGTGGCAGGGCAGGCTGGGTGGTATACTGTAGTTTCACAGTAGCCGGAGTGCCACAATTTGCCTTCCTCTGGCTTGACCCAAAAGCCATATATGGGTTGATGATGAGCTTATTACACAACAACTTACTGTAGATGTTGACAAAGGTCAATTCATTTATTTAAGTCAATAATAAATCCAACTGGCCGATTGGCTGATGAAAAAAAGCATTTCAGCCAATGATTGTGGCCTATCAGTACATTTAATGCACAGGTGGAAAATCAACTCCCAAGCTCAAACAGGCTCCTCCTAATGGTCTGGATTTGACATGCAGTACGTTGATGGCATGACTACAATAGATGCCACCTCAAGAGAAGGACATCTTGCCTTACTTCAATCCTGTAAACTCAACTACTGTATGCCCACTGGAGACCAATGTTTTTCAAACAACTTCCAGATTCTTTAGAATTACAGCCCATCACCAACTGACCTTCACTAGCCAACTACAAGAAAGAAAAACAACTGTTCAATAAACAAGACCACTCACTGAAATACAGATGGAGCGCCTCTCATATAGCCGGGTCCTGGCGATTCTATCGCCAAGCGCCAGGACCCGCCATTAGACGAAAGGCGGCGCGCACGCACGAGACGCGGCTTTGAACGCCCCATTTCATCAGAGCCCACCGCCGCCTCCTGTTGCTTCCCCGCTGCTCCCCTGTGCCGCCCCGCACCCACCTAACCCTGCCCATCTCCCTGAAGCGGAAGCGGGCAGGGATTCTGCTCCCCACCGCCGAGAGATGGAGACACGGGTGCATGTGAGATGCTTGCGCGTCCCCTTCAGATGGAGTGCCTCTCCGTCTGCTCTCGCCAGCATAGGGGATCTGGCATGGACTGGAGCTATATAAGAGGCCAGTTGGCATTGTACAAGCCTTCGATGGCACAGTTGTACAGGTGCCAAATCATAACACAGTCTAAACTAAAATTGACTAAAGTGTGCATTTTGAGAATTGAAAGAAGTTGCCCATAACAGCCAATCGGATTTTACTTATCATTTATCTAACACATTCTAGTGGATAATAGCTAGAATCTGATTGGTAAAAACTCACAATTTACCGTAAGAGCATTAACAACCAACTGGGGACTCCTCATCACATAAAACTCAAGCGCACCCATGTTCACAAAACCTTCCAAAAAGAACACCCTAAACTACAAACCAACAGACGAGCAAACCCAACATGATAAGCGTTGACACCCACTCCAATAAATAAAAGAATGACCAAGAAAAAATACCAACTCGAGGGGACATACATGACCTGTAAAACAAAAATGCCATCATGTTAACAAACAATGGCCAACCAAACAAAGTAACAAAATAGCAATAACCCTGCACACTACATTTAGCCAAGGCTTATCCTCTGCTCAAGTCATCAACGGTATGTTCTATCAAAGAAGTCTGCCTTGGTCACCTCCGCTGATGCGTTTCGGTCTTCTTATGCTTCTTCCTCATAGCTTCATGAGTAAAGATGAGTAGAAGGTTTAAAGCTGCAACAAAACAAAATCTACCAGAGGGCAATTAGCATTTATATGTGTAATCCAAACTACATTTCTGACATTGGGGCAGATGTATTATGCCTGATGAAGAAATAAAGTGGAGATAAAGTAGAAGGTGATAACGCACCAGCCAATCAGCTATGTTTAAAAAATGAGAGTAAGGAGTTGATTGGCGTGTGCATTATCACCTTCCATTTTATCTCCACTTAATCTCTTCACCAGGTTTAACCCTTTGCGGTACAATTTTTTTTGCAATTAAAACAGTCTGGTTTAAATGTTTAAATGAATTGTAATTTTTTTTTTATTAAAAAATGGTCTACATTGAATGTTGAACTACGTTAATATTCTTATTTTAAAGTGGCTCACCAGTGGATCTGCTATTAGCTCTAGGGCTGTTTAGCCTGATCAGGCGTTGGACCTGAAAGGGTTAATACAACTGCCTCATTGTCCTAAAAATGACCATTGGGTTTATGATGGTTTTCAACCTTTTTTTTTCACCTACTCAGATGTCACATCGTCATCTGGATGTAATACTGTAACTCCTTCCTTTCTAGACGGCACTTGAGTGACAGTAGTAACAGTTAAGTAAAAAGAAAAATCTGTTAATTGCAATACTCATTGATCATGTAATTGTTTTATTAGTTTCAGTACATATATGTTGTATTGTAATTTTGTCCCAGATGGTGGATTCCCTAGCTTCTGAAATGGGCCAGATCCTAATGCTGGAGAAGAAGACACCGCTTTGGAAAGTGAGCAATTACAGACTGATTAAGATTATTGGATACTTCATCCGCTGTCAGGATACCTGAGCAAGTCCCCGACATTTTTTCTAAAAATAACAATTTTCGGAAAACAATAAAAAATGTAATTAAAAAAAAAAACAATGTGGTCTTTTTACATTTTACACCCTCTATTTAATTCTCCCATAAGAAGATGGATCCTGTGACTGATTCTGGAAAGCCCTGGAAAGTCACTTGAGCATATGATATACTGTATTTACCATAACATGTACCTAAAAATCACTTTCGGATAACTGGAGCCATTTAGAGCACATCCTACAGGTAGAGCCATCCTCATCTAGCCCTCCGGGCTGGTGTTTAAGTGAGCCACAGCTGTTGGACTTAATTCTATGCTAATCCCCTACTGTATTGGCTATCCAGAAAAGGCCAGCTGAAGAAGGCTCCATCTGAAATTCCCTCAGCTACACCCAGGGCCCATGTTAGATTTCACCCTAGGCAAAACTTCAACCTACTGCCCCCCTCCAACCCCACACTGACACCAATACCCACTTTCTAGATCCCTCCTCAAGTCAAATATTGGAGGTGGCATCAAAGAAGTTGAGCTACAGCACCAATTGCTTTAAATACAACAATTATTCCTCCTTATGGTCCCTACACACGAGCGGACGCAATTTCAGTGCCCCTACATCTCCCCATGTGTAGGCCCCAATCAATTCAGATATAAATTCTGGAAATCGAATTTTAGACAATTGTACGATATTTTGGGCTAAGCCTAATCATATCTTGGTTAATGCTATTAGTAATTGATTCCATTAACGAATTTACTTTAACCATTTTTTTTTCTTGAAAATACATAACGCCTTCAGCGTATGAGAGTTTTTATGGTTTACTTGTTAATTTGTTAGACAGATAATTATACAGCGTTTAAGTACTGTGTATAGATCTTTAAGTATTTTAATCAAGCATCTCATTAGATGGAGATTGGATGACATCATTTAAGATCTCCCCATTTATCTTCTCATTACTTGTCTACCACTCATGAATAGAGGTCATTTTATATTTGACAACATCAACAACATTATCTGCTATAGAAAATATACTTTTTAAGGGTATAGAGAAACCATAAAATAATCATTTTAGTAATTATAGCTTTTCCTGTAGCAGTTAATTGATGCCTTCCTGCTGTAAACATAGTATTAAAAAAAAACCTCTCTGTGGATCTATTTTGTTTTAATAATTGACAAATCAGCTTACAGCTGAAAAGAAAAACGTCAAATATTTTTTTCTATATCATTTTTCTGGAAGAATTAGTTATTTTTACAACCCCGTCCATGCAATGGGCAGTAGGACTCATGTGATATGCTGAAACTGGTACAATTATGCTTTAAAAGAGAACATCATTCTACAAGGAAGCAATCGGAGTATTCAAAATGTGAACACCTCAGGGTTGCCTACCCACCCAGAATGGTCGGGAGGTTCCCGAAAATTGGGTCCTCCTCCTGGCCCCCCGGAAAGGTGGGAAACCCTCCCGGATTCCGTGGGACCGCTACGCCACCCCCTGATTGTGGCGTCTTCCCCCATACCTTTGGATTTAAATGCGGCAATCTGCGGGTCTCAGAGGAGGGGGCGGAGCTAAAATGTCCACAATCGTGTCATTTTAGCCCCGCCCCCTCCACGGAGATCCGTTAATTGGGGTTTTTTTTACATCCTGGGGGTGGGGCTTAATGATGTAAAGCTCGAGCCCCGCCTCCCGAACTACAGCTGGATGTCTCCTCTCAGGGCTTCTCCCGGAGAGGAGATAGAAAAAGTCGGCAACCCTGGAACACCTATAATACATAGTTGCCTACCTTTGATTGTGTCTCTCCGGCGAAGCCCACACATGGGGGGGGGGTAGACGATGAAGTCACCAAGCCCCACCCCGCACAAACTCTGTGATTCACTGGTCCGTAGAGAGGAGGTGGGGCTTACATGATGCAAAATAAAGATATTCACTTCATTTTAGTCCCACGCCACCAACCGTGAATTACGGCATTTGAATTAGCGGCTCCAGGAGAAAGCACGGGCTCCAGGCACACACGGGAGGCTTGTCCATCTTCCCGTGGAGCCAGGAGGGGACACAATTTTCGGTAGCCTCCCGGGCCATTTTGGGAGGGTAGGCAAGTATGCTATAATATCAATGCAACAATGATGGTCGAAATGTTGACATAGAACATGTTGACATCTGCAGACTGTTGACCAATTCACAACATCAACTTGTTGAAATCATCAACATATTAAAAATGTCAACATTCCACACAGAATGTAAAAACGCATCTTTCCAGGTATATCATTTGTACCAATAATAGGACTGTTGCAATCTAATAATAACCACTAGTATCAGACCTAGAAATGTGTCATTCAGAAAGATATGTACAGCCAGGGGTGTAGCCAGAACTTTGTTGGGCCCAAGGCAAGATTTTGAATTGGCCATGTCCCAAAGTTTATGGAGAGACACATTAGGGGGGTTATTTACTAAAATGAGAGTTTTTTTGTAGAAAAGTTGTTGCTATGGGCAACAACTCATTTTCTATCTATCTATTATCTTCTAGAAGGTGCTAAATAAATACGAAGACTCTGATTGGTTGTCCTTAGCAACATCCCATCCTGCCTTAGTAAATGAACCCCTAGTTGTTAGTTTTATGATCCATAATAGTGCCATAGTTCATTTTATGAACCATGTTAATGCCTTAGTTAATGTTCTACCCCAATGTAGTGCCCTAGTTTATTTTATGAGTAGTATCCTAGTTTGCATGATGCCACACAGTGCCCCCAATTATACATACAGTGTCCCCAAATGACATACATACAATAGCCTTCATTCAGCAGAGGACGTAGAAGTAAAAATATTGCAAACGGGCGAATTTCTGACTATTGCCCATGTTTACAGACTGTAGCGCACGTGTGTGTGACCTTTCAAAATGTGATTGTATCTCTGAAGAATGCAGTCATACTATGATTAGCGGTGGCAGGCAGAGGGGGGGGCAGTATTTTTGGAGGTCCATCACACGCAGCAGGTACAAGTAGAAAGGATTGCGCTATTTGCTGCAGATGCGGCAAGTCCTGTGATACATTTGCAATTACAATGCGTCTTAGTTCATATTATATAGCATTACATTACCCTCCAGTTCATTTTATACCGCATAATAATGACCAGGTCCAGGGGCGTAACTAAAAATATGGTTAACCCTTAGGCACCCAATGATTAATAATGAACAGTATATAATACATGTAACCATGACAGCTAGGTGCCACGGCGCCCGGTGCAAGGGCATGTTTTGCGCCCCCCCCAAATTTGTAGTAGGTGAGGCTCCTGCGCAGTGAAAAGGGGGCGTGGCCTAACATTACACCACACGCCGTAATGCCCATTACACGTTATACCAAACACCGTGATGGCCATTACACATTATGCCACACACTGTAATGTCCATTATATATTATACCACACACCGTGATGCCCATTACATATAATGCCACACACTCTAATGCCAATTACACCTTATGCCACACACCGTAATGCTTATTACATATTATACCAACACACCATCATGCCCATTACACATTATGCCACACACTGTAATGCCTATTATATGTTATGCCACACAAATGCGGCTTACCTAAATGCTTGTTGCCAGGAGTTACATGCAATGCCAGGGGTTTCATGGTCGTTGCCATGGGAAATTCATGCTTGTTGCCATTGGGGATCACATGATCCTTGTCCAGAGGGTTATATGTGTAATACCCCCATAGTAGATACTCCTTTTACAGACTTGTGGGGGTATCACTGCTCTAATAACCCCATTATGGTTGTGGTTGTTACCCCCATTTCCCCCTTGGCAGCAGCAGGGCAGACAGGTATACACTCATATTCACCTAATTACAGGCCAGCAGAAGAAGGGGAGCCCACCCCCTATGTTTTCCAACTCCGAGTTATTTTATTAAACTAACAGCAGGGCAGGGAGGATAAAGAGGGGAGCCCAGCCCGTATAATGTGTCCTGAATTTGCAGAGTATTGCAGCGGAAGGGGTAACAAGGGCAGAGTGGTGCAGCAGAAGGGCATGTGGAGTCTTACCCTCTGTTGTGGTGCACGTGCCCCCTTCGATCTCCAGCTGCTGTGATCTTCAGCGCTGCCCGGGATGCCAAGCACCACTCCAGGCTGTGCACTTTGTCCAGGACTTTCCTTCTGCTCCAGACGCTGGGGTGAGGTCCTTCACGGAACTCGGCGGTTTCTTCACTGACTTGCGGTACAGGGAAGTGCAGGGCTGGCGGCGCCCTGCATGTCACCCGGGCCCTGGCACAGCGGTAAATGTTGAGCGGGCGGCAGAGCAGGTAGGGCTGGCGGCGCCCTGCTTGTCACCCGGCCGACACAGTGGTAAGCGGGGAGGCGGGAGTGACTGGGGTAGCAGGTAGGGCGGCTGGCGGTGCAGGACTGGGATGCGATGCAGGCAAGGCTCCGGCCCCTCTGCTGGGCCCCAAAGTAGCAGCACTTCCTGCACCTATGGTAGCTACACCCCTGTATATAACACACATAACTGTGACAGGGAAGGTGGCCCCTCTCAGCTCTGGGCCCCATTGCAGCTGCACCCCCTTCACCTATGGTAGCTACACCCCTGTATATAACACATGTAACTTTGACAGGGAAGGTGGCCCCTCTCAGCTCTGGGCCCCATAGCGGCTGCACTCCCTGCACCTATGGTAGCTACAACCCTGTATATAACACATGTAACTCTGACAGGGAAGGTGGCCCCTCTCAGCTCTGGGCCCCATAGCAGCTGCACTCCCTGCACCTATGGTAGCTACACCCTTTATATAACTCCTGTAACTGTGACAGGGAAGGTGGCCCCTCTCAGCTCTGGGCCTGATAGCAGCTGCACTTCCTGCACCTATTGTAGCTACACTCACTTTTTTTATCAATAATGAGCCCAAAAAAAGCCAGAGCTGTAACAGGTGCGTAACTACAGTAAACATGAACATTTTTATGCAAGAAGAGAGATCTCCGCATGCTATGATATAAAATAATGCTGATTAGTTTGTAAAGTCGGGGGCCTGCAGTGACTTGAGCACAGGACACTCTGCAGCAATTCCTAATTTAAATTTACCTTGAGACCAGGGTAATAGGACTGTAAGTTATCACAAAATATTACATGTGGTATTTAAGAGGAGCGCAGGACTGCTCCAGTGTCTGTGTTCATTAAAGCTGAGATCTTTATCTAGGCTATGACTACATAATTACCTTCAAATTATTATCTCATCTCTGTTGAACTGTGCTCATCCCTAGGTCTGCGTCTTAAAATATTTAGAGGACGATTGTAGTAAAGTGCAGCATTACAGTGTATTGCCATTTGCCGGGATGTCTACGATCTGCAATAAAAAAAATGTTGTTTACGGTTCCGGAATAGAGTTTAAAAAAAAATTGTCTTTTTTTTCCTTTGGTTATATGTAGCTTTATTTAAACAAACATGGAAACGAGAGTTTATTTAAAACGTAGATGAGGCTTCACTAAAGTACCAAAAAAAAAAAAAAAAACACTCATCCATAGAGCTATGTATTTTATTTTTTAATTTTGCCATTCCCCAGCCCTCCTGATTTTCCTCTCATCCCATGACACATGCAATGTTGACATCTGGTTCTATGAAATTGGAAGTGACAGCCTGGGTACATTATGTGTCAGTCCACTGCAGGAACAATTATCTTCTATTCCATGTTCCTTCAGTTTCATTCACACGGCGACTATGAATTTGCTTTCAAATTTTAACTCTCGGCAAGTGTTGCTTGCTTTATAGATTGCTTTGTAGACTACATTATCTCATTTTCAGCATTAACTTCTATTTTTGTAGCTTTAAGACAATAGGGTTCGTGGCTTGGGCAAAGGTCTCTTTTTTGTTGTTGCATTGCTTTGTGGGCTTGATTCGGATCTGGTTGGTGATGCCGTTGCAGTGTCTTCCTTTTGCCGCCATCAATTGCAATTATATGCCAATATTATACCTCCCAACTTTGGTTGTTTTTTTTTTTTTTCAAAATTGGGACCTGCCACACTGAAGGTGTGGCTGGCCCAAGAAGGGGGTGGAGCAACTGACAGGGTGAGCGTGGCCTTCCTTGAAAAGAGGGGTGTGGTCTAGCACTACCAGAGCAGCTGGTCCTCCAGCTCCCTTCCTGCAATGAAGAGATGCTGTGTGCATGTATAAGGCGTCTCTTCAGCAATCACTGTTGCTCTGGACTGTAATGGGGACAGTTGGGAGGTATGTAATATGGTCATAACATAAACTTTCTATTGGCAGATATGTATTGTGTGACATCATTGCACAATAATCTTATCACTAATTAACTAACTTAACTAGAAATAATCACACAGAAAACTGAAGCGCCTTTTAAAATTGGTCAACCAGAATTTATTAAAATCTTTAAACTAAATCTGGTGGCAATAAGAAAGAACGGCCAGACCCACAGTGACACTACGACTTAACGCCGACACTCATGTCCACGACATGGTATTCTTTAATTTATTGGCAACGCCAACCAACGCCGGGTCTCCGACTCTCTCCCCAATACACCATAATAGAGCCGGCCACACAGCCAAACCCCAATGACCCCCCCAGTAGGAAAGCCATTGTATACAATGTATTGGGCAAAGAGCGCACCCTAAAAACAGCAGCGCAATAGCCACTGTAACTGCCGTTCTTTCCCGCCACCAATAGGTTGACAAACCCCAACCGGCAAAGAAATAGAAAAAAAGCGGTTGGGGACAAACAGGTGACCTGGGGAGGGAGGGTGGGGAAAATTCCTGAGAAAGAGATGGAAAAATTCAGTGCATCATACAAAATGTCTATTAACCCCTCACTAACACACCCCTTATTTAAATTACCTACATCTCTAGCCTTTTAACTGTTTCCCTACCGGAACAAAACAATGCAAAGCTCACACAACCCCTCAGCCTAGAACAGGGATGGGGAACCTTCGGCTCTCCAGATGTGGTTGAACTACACATCCCAGCATGCCCTGCAACAGTTTCAGTATGGCCAAATAGCAAAACTGTTGCAGTGCATGCTGGGATGTGTAGTTCAACCACATCTGGAGAGCCGAAGGTTCCCCATCCCTGGCCTAGAAGTTTATCATCGCTTGCACTATTTGCACTCGCTTTTCAGAACCTGAACATAGGGACGCCCACTGCTGTTGCATAATTTCCATCTGACGGCATATAATTCGTGAAACATTGCTACCGTCTTTGCAGACTAGGTCAGAGGTGCCGATTTATGTTTTTGCTGGTGGGTGCTCAAGACAGTTGAAAGGAGGTGTGGCCTTGTGAAATGGGCCGTGTCATTTGGGGAAGGGAAATTAATGCACCCAGTACTGTTGGCCAGGCACTCTCAGCTGTAATGGTGCAGAGCAGCGTCTTGTATGTGCAAATGCGTATGTGCCAGCCACTGGTTATGGTGAACTAAGGAGCCTGCCCTCGTCCATGTATTATTCCGCGGATGGAATACACTCCTCTGAGTCCCATTATACTCCCCCGCCATACTGTCCCCTGGGTGGTGGTGCGATTGCTGCAGCATCACATGAACAAGCAAATACAGTGGCCCGGCATCGGGACTCAGGAGTTACGGGCACGTGGGTGCTCATTAATTCTTGTGGGAGCTCGGGCCCTTGAGCACCCACGGAATCGGCGCCTATGGACTAGGTAATGTTGCAGAAATATATATATATATATATATACATATATATATATATACATACACACATATATATATATATATATATATATATACACACACACCTGCTATCTCCCTGTCCCCCCAGCTTCCCATGCCCCCCGCTATCTCTCTGTCACCATTGCCTCTCCAGTCATCCCAGCTTCCCCAGGCAGTCACCCGCTATCTGCGTTACCCCAGCTTCCCCAGTCACCCGCTATCTGCGTCACCCCAGCTTCCCCAGTCACCCACTATCTGCATCACCCCAGCTTCCCCAGTCACCTGCTATCTCCATCACCCCAGATTCCCCAGTGACCCACTATCTGCCTCTTCCCCAGTCACCTACTATATCCTGGTCATTACTTCATTACTGCTCCTGGCATGTGGTATACTATGTAATGGGTGTGTGACATGTAATCGGCATTACATTGAATTTTTTTGTCCTTGTTGTCCCTACTTTACAAAAGCATTTGAGTACTGGCATCATAACGAGTAATGGGCATAATGGTGTGTGGCATAATGTGTAATGGGCATCACAGTGTGTGGCATAACGTGTAATGGCCATTGCGGTGTATGGTGTAACATGTAATGGGCATCATGGTGTGTGGCATAAAGTGTAAAGGACACTACAGTGTGTGATATAACGTGTAATTGGCATTACGGTGTGCAAAATCAAGAATGGAATTGAAGCAAAGGTTAAAAAAATTATAGGGCGGGTCAAGGGGAGGGGCTTGGGTGGGTCAAGGGGCGGGGATGGGGGCAGGGATGGGGGCGGGTCTAGGGGCGGGCCACTGTCCGGAAATCTCTAAACACAAAGGTGGTAACCCTAAGTGCACTTGCAGGGGTTGCCTGGAAAACATGGCCTGTGTGGGGTCCTGAGGACCAAGTTGAAGAAACGCTTGGCCTAATTTAAACCTGATCGCAAAGCTTCTTCTTCTTTTTTTTTTTCTTTTTTTTTTATCAAATGGACAAAACCATGCTGCACTGCAGGTAGGACAGATGTAACATGGTGAGATATTCTATTTCTGTGCAGAGTAAATACTGGCAGCTTTGTTTTTACACTGAAATTTAGATTTCAGTTTGAACATGCCCCACACTAATCTAACTCTGCACAGGTTCCATCTGCCCCACCTGCAGTGCAGCATGGTTTTGACTATTTGCTAAAAAAAAAAAAGCAGCGATGCGAAGTCTGAATTTGGCTACATTGGGTGTTGAAATACTATATACATACAATACTGTGAGAAATTAATTTATTCATAGTATCGGATGGAGAGCGTTATATTTTTCGCCCTATTTTTGTATAAATTAGATTTTTTTTTTCTTCCTTTTCTATTGCAATCAGGCCCATAAACACTGGGCGATTATGCCAAGCATGTATGGACAGCGATGATCGCTATCATCTCTGGGTGGGAAAGCCGCACACACACTGAGCGGCTTTCCCCCTGCCTGGCGCGGTCAGCAGACGGGCGGACTGGTTTGCATAGTGCAGAGCTATGCGAAGCTGTCCTCAAAGCCGCTCATCTGCTGGTAATACAAGCAGATGAGCGGCTTTCCCATGATGATGCGGGAGCACGCATCACCGCTCATCGCTGGGGCACACACACTGGGCGGCTTTGAGCTGAAAGCCGCTCAAACTTGGTGCTTTGAGCGGCTTTCAGCTCAAAGTCGCCCAGTGTGTATGGGCCTTTAGATATTGTTTAATAGCACCAGTGTGTTAGGTACCTTTTTTGTACAGTGTCAGTGTACCTCCCAAATATCCTGATTTTCGCAAGACTGTTCCATTGTTTTGGAACTGTCCCACCCGTATGTTACAATAGCATACGGGCTGTGGGGGAGATTCTCTAAGAATCTCCGCCCCCCTTCGCAATTATAATTATTGCATATGTTGTAACATATGCGATAATTATAGCAAAGGACAGCTCTTGCGTTAAGAGCTGTCCTTTGCGGTGAGAGTCGCCGGGTCCCAGCAGGTCCCGGCGGCTCCCCCTTCCCTCCCACACCCGGCGCTGCTGCTGCGCCGGGCTCTCCTTCTCCCTGCACCCGGAAGAAGATCAGTGCAGGGAGGAGGTCACAGGTCCGAGCAGCACAGCTCTGTGCTGCCTGGACACAGGTGAGGGGGCGATGCGGGGCGGCGGGGGGTCGGCGCGGGGCGGCGGAGGGTTGCGGTAGAAGCCCATTGGCTTCTATGGGGCAACGCCAGATTTTTCTGGCGATGCCCCCCGCCGCGATAACCCGGCTGGGGATGCTTACAGCATCCGAAAATGCGGTAAAAACCCTGATAACAGGGTTTTTACCGCATTTTTAGCTTAGAGAATCTCCCCCTGTGGCCTGAATTCTGTTATAGCACAGTAGAATAGCGGATCCACTTTAAGCATATGAAGCCTAGACTGTTGCATAGAACTCCGGCTGGCAGTATGGGTTTCCGTGTTCTATAGATCTGACTAATGCACCTTTGATACATTTGTAGATATCAGTAATCCCGATGCCCAGTACACACAAGAAGACTGGAAAACCACAGATCTGCTGGTGATTGTGATTTCTCCTGGCTCTGCATGAAAGTGCCCAGTCTGGTTTCAACTACTTCAAAGGCCAGCCGAGCCAATTATTTTGAGCCAGTCTTTTCACAATACTCACCTGTGGAACAGTGACACATTTCTAAAGTAAATGCTCCTTATTGTAATCTAAAGCACATTGGAGGCCACTCTAAATTCATGCCTGCAAGCTTGCCCTTATTAGATGTTCACATTTAAATTCAGGCTGCGGCCGCGGAGCTGTTCCCCGCTGCCGAACTGCACAAAATGCAAATGTTGAGCTAGTTGGATCTATTAAAAGAGAAAGGAAATGCCAGGCATTGTCCTGAAGAGTACGGGGCTGGAAATTAGAACGTGTTCTTCTTCAGGACCATCTGATTAACTAGAGGGAGCATCTACGAGGATAGTTTGGTGCATGTTTCAACTGCCCCCTCCAGCTATCCTGGGCTCATCTCTCTCCTCCATGTAATCACAGGCACACCATAAAAGGGTTAGGATGGGCTTATTACAGAGCAGCGGTGACATGTAATAGGGTGCGATTTTCTGACTTTTGCGAATTTTGGTAAAAAAAAAGTCAGAATTCGCTGGTTTTCATACATATAACAGGATGCAAATTGCGGTATAATTCGCACTTTTTGCTGGTGAAATCGCACATTTTGGCTTGTCAGGGTTTTTTTCACACTGGAAGCACATCCAGATGTTTTTTCATTATAAAGTATACAATTTGCATATGTAATAGGGTGCAATTTTTGGTAAACGTTACCAAAATTTGCAAACACAATAGACCAGTTTCAGATGGTTTCATTTGACAGAACCATGCACAGATCAGTGATATCTGTGCATGGTTCTGTAAAAAAAATGTGTTAAAGTGAAAATGTAAAAAAAAATTGGCATGGGGTTCCCCTTTCCTGAGCCAGACTAGCCCTGGACTCATTGAGTCAGTCCTGGTTCCAAAAATATGGGGGACAAAAAAACATGAATAAACATAAATAAGCGGTCTCCCGTATTTCTGAAACCAGCCCCAGGCTCTTGGACCGGTCCTGGTTCCAAAAATATGGGGGGGGGGTCAAAAATCCCCCGTATTTTGAAACAAGCACCGGTCTAAGAGCCCGAGGTTGGTTTCAGAAATACAGGGGGGCCCCTAAGCTTTTTATCGCCCATATTTTTGGAACCAGGGCCAGCTCAATGGGGGCTGGTTTGGTTCAGGAAGGGGGTCCCCACGCCATTTTTTTTTAAATTATGACTAAAAACCATGCACAATTTTGCACTTGTGTAAAAAATCGCACATTTCCGTGACCAAAAATCACCATAAATTGAATGCAAATTCCATTTCTACCCATAAAACCGCATCCTATTACATTTTTGATTTGGGTAAAAATGTAGCGATTTTCAAACAATAGATTTAATGCGATTTATGGAACCTTACCAAAAATCACATCCTATCACATGTCATCCCAGGTGTCTATTTTGAACGTTGTTCTACATTCCTACATAGCATTGATATTACCTACTTCACTTCTTAAGTTATAATAGACCCTTGAACATTTCCAGCTCCAGACCCATTAGGCTCTAAATCCGGCCCTGTATCACGTCATGTTATGACATCACATAGACCTGCCCACATGCCCAAGGTCTTTGTGATGTACTTTGATAGGATAAAAACAAAATGCTCTCTTCCACTGTATGCGCAGTCAGTTTACTTTAAATATTACATACTTTACATAGATATTAGGCCTATTTCCTAGAGCATGATTCAGATTTGTACGCAGTGCCGATGTTCACGCAGCTGAGTATTTCTCAGTAGACTGTGCACGCACTAGAATAGGCGAATCTAGGGGGTGGTCCGGGGGTGCACAGGACCACCCATTAGCCCATTTTGTAGCTGAGGGATGTGACTTTCCAACGAGCCCAGCCCTGTGTCTCTAGCCCCCTGGGAACCGGAGATACGGACAGGCAAAGCTGGAACGTTTTCCCTATAGGATAACATGGGACAGCTAATTCCGACCCCCACCCAGTTCAACGGCTGCCAGTTCCCCCTTCGGCATCACTGAAGCTTGAGGTTGATCTCAGTCGAACCCAAATCGCTGGGCCTTCAATCTGATACCAGGCTGGATCCATATGTCTTAATTGGTTTCAGGGATATTGAGGTTAAACCATTTTTTTTTTCATTTCTTAAATGTAATTTCTTGACTGTTTATGTTCTTTGAGGGCAGATTTCTCTGGAATCAAACAGCCCAGTTTCACGGGACCAAAATCATTCGAAGCCAACTCAAAAGTTCTTCAATATGATACTGGTCTCATGTAAATGGGTCAGTTGGTTCCGAAGATATACTGTAGCTGGTTGGTTAAAGGGGGGGTAGGGAGAGGGAAGTGGTTGTCTCTTCCCCTCACACCAGAAAATGCAGGGACTAGGCTGGTGTAAAAGGGGTCAGTCTGGGAATGTCCCTGCATGATCCTGGGACCATATTCCTGGGTAAATCCCTGCATTTTCTGTTGTGAAAGGGGTATTATTTCAAACAGCCGTGACCTGCAGTGCTCTGAATACAGCCGGGCAGCCCCCTGCTCTCTGCCCAGCTGTCAATGACTGTCACCCCTGCAGCTTCTGCTCCAATTCTTCTCCCCGCTTTCACCTCAGCCCGCCCCCCCCTTTAATCATGTGGTGCCGACGCCAGGCGTGCTCCCCCGACGTCACGCACAACAACAGCGCGCACAATATTTCAAATGTCCACTCGGCTAGAGGAGACACCAGGAGGGGAGTGGGAGCGTGCTCTGCGCTGCGCTCTGCTCCTCTCCCCATAGAAGCAGCTGCACCGCTCTCCATCTCTCCCTGCAGCAGCGAAGGCTCATATAAAAATTTACAGTGGCACGCTACAAGTGGCGGTATGTGGGGGCATTACGCATAATGTGTGGCTTAATGTGTAAGGGGCATTACGGTTTGCAGCATCATGTGTAAGGGGCATTATGTGTGCAGCATCATGTGTAAGGGACATTATGTGTGCAGCACCATGTGTAATGGTTACTATGGTGCTCGGCATCATGTGTAATGGGTACTATGGTGTGCGGCATCATGTATAATGGGTATTATGGTGTGCGGCATCATGTGTAATGGGTACTATGGTGCCTTCAAGCAAGAACCCCCTAGCAATGAGCACGTAGGTAAGCAGCACTTATGTGGCACAATGTGTAATGGGCATTATGGTGTGTGGCTTTATGTGTAATGGGTATAACGGAGTTTGCTAAAATGTGTAATGTGCATTACTGTGTATGGTCTAAAATGTAATAAGTTCGGCCCGGTCCCGATGTTTGGGGACTGTGCATGCGCTCAGCCCCCTTTACAAATGGCTTCGGCGACAGGGGCAGACGGTGTCGGGAACAGGGCTCACCCATGGGAACGCCCAGAAGAGCGTCCCCATGAAAACTCTGGGTGTACCCATGAGTATACGAGCGTGGGCCGATGCCTGCCCTGTCTTCATTCAGGCAAACGCAAATAAAAGTCAGTTTTCGCTGTCTTCTATTTGGGAAGGCAGGAGAAATTATTCGATGGTCGGCGACTATGAAATGCTTTGTCCTACAAGGTAATGTTTTCGTTACACATCCTCTCGCATGATACTGAGGGGAATCATCCTCAGGGGGAGATGGGCATTCCGACAGGTGGGAGCGGCGTCTCAACCTAAATCGGCTCCTTTCTTACTACTAGGAATAACTGTTACAATAATGCTGGAACATTTGAACCCAAAGATCACAAACACGTAAACCTCGCAGCCATGGAGAATTGGAAAGAACCGGGAATGACGAAGATGGTGCTCGTCACACATGGAAGCCAAGAACTGCCTATTAATGAGTATGGAAAACAGAGGATGATGTGGTAGATGGTTAGGAGGTATCACTGTTGGCTCCCGGTACGTTGATGAGCATCCAACCTGACAAGCCTATAGAGATGATCAAGAAAATAGATGATGATTATTTAATCACAACCCAGCTGGATGCGCGCTATATGCATAAAAAGTTTTTGTCACTTCAAAAAGAGAGTCTGTGATTTTGCATCGCTGTGATATTCTTACACAAACTTGTCAATTGTTCACACAGCCAGACAAAAAAGAACTTCTGGAGAGAAAAAAAGATCAGCAGGTTCACAACAAACGCACGATGCTCAACATGCTAATGAAACTCACCTGTGACCAAACTTGGCTGTCAGGGAAAGAGGACAAAATCTATATGGGTTGTAAAACTGCAGGACGGTTTTGGAAAACACAATTGTGCAGCCTGTAGACAGTGAGATGCAGTAGGGTCAGTCAGCGGCGTAACTACATTTTGGGCGCCCCCCCCCCCCGCCGTTAAAGGGAGGGCGCCCAGTCACTCACCCGCCCCTCCGCCCGCTGGCCGCCGCCCGTCGCACCAACGCCCACAGTCTTACCTAGGTTCAGTACTCGCTGGTCCCGGCTCCCTTCTTCTGCTATGAGGACCACCACAAAATGTCCGCCCCCATACAGCAGACAGTTTCAGAGAACTGTGTGCTATATGGGGGCGGCCATTTTGTGGTGGTCTTCAGCAGAAGAAGGGAGCCGGGACCAGCGCATACTGAACACAGGTAAAGACTGGGGATGGGGGGGTTTGCGGGGGTTGGTGCGGCGGGCGGCAGGGTGTAACGTAACTATAGCACTGCAGCCCCCGGCGCCCGCACATGCATAGCGACCCCCGCGGTCGCGGGGGCTGTGGTGCTATAGTTACGCCACTGGGGTCAGTGGTTGGTTAGGCACTGGCTAATATGGCGTGGATTAGTTTTGGCTAAGAAAATGATTTGAATAAAGATCTATGTTCTAAATGTATTCTCTGTATTACCCTAATCATTTTTAAAGTCTCAACTCTGGCATGTCTTGGGTATGAGAGGTGAGGCTCTGCCTCCCCTGCTTCCCCTGATCGCATCTTAGGCCAAACATGCTAATAAAAGGGTTGGAGTCATTAAGCTATGAGGACCGATTAACCAAATTAGGAATCTTTAAATCTTTATGCTGGAAAAGAGATGTTTATGGAGAAATTAACTTTCAGACACCCTTTTTAACTTAGGGTCAGGGCAGTAAAAGTATGGAACTCTCTTCCAGAAGAAGTGGTGTCAGCAGATACGATAAATACATTTAAATTAAAGCTGGACAAACGTTTATTGGTTAAAAACATCCAGGGGTACAACCGATAAACATAATTTAGGCCAAAGTGGAATCGAAGTAAAAAATCCAAAAGGGAATTTAACATCTAGATAACACCCTCTAAGTCAGGGGTGGTCAAACCGGTCCTCCAGATCTACCAACGGTCCACGTTTTCCAAATCACTTAGCTGGTGCACAGCTGTAGTCATTACTAACTGTCACATTCCCCAGATCACCTGTCCTAGCTGGTACACAGCTGTAGTCATTACTAACTGTCACATTCCCCAGATCACCTGTCCTAGCTGGTGCACAGCTGTAGTCAGTGGCGTAAGTTCGTTCCAGTTGCCCGGAGGCAAGTTATATATATTGGTGCCCCCCTACACACACAGACAACCCTATATAACCTTATATAAAATATATATTTCTGTCTAGATAGATAGATAGATAGATAGATAGATAGATAGAGAACACATATATATTTAAGAACTCAGCCACAGAAGCAATATCGTTGGCTTTTAAATAACTGATTTAAACTTCCAGGGGGAGGAGAGGTGCCCCCTTGGGAGCAAGAGCCCGGCGGCATATGACTCCATTGCCTCCCAGAGTTCTGCCTCTGGCTGTAGTTATTACTAACTGTCACATTTTTAAACACCTTGCATTCATTCCTACTATAGATCTACAGGTTGCCTGATATACATGAACTGTTGGTAGATCTTGAGGACAGGTTTGGCCACCCCTGTTCTAAGGGGTCCTGCAAAAAGTTGAAAATCGATGGATGTAAGTCTTCTTTCATACTAAACCAGGGTTGCCTACCCTCCCGGAATGGCCTGGAGGGTCCCGGAAATCAGGTCCCCCTCCCGGCCCCCTGGAAAGAGGGGCAACCCTCCCGCAATACTGCCTGGCTCCCACGACACACACACACACACCCCCCGCCGGCACCCACGACCCCCGGGTGAAATGACGCGAATAGCGCCATTTTAGCCCAGCCCACTGTAGTGCAATGCCATAAAAAATGGCAACCAACAAGTAGCCCCCAATAAGTAGCGGCCCATGTGGATCCGCCCCCTCCCCAACCCTTTTCCCTCCCCCCCTGAGCTGGCTGCCCTCTCCCAGAATGGGCAGCCAGAAAGTCGGTAAGTATGACCTAAACTACTGTATTACTATGTTACCCCACTGCCTGTAGACTTGAAATGGTGGTTGCATACCTAAATGGTGATATTACTACTTGATTGTGATCCTTTTAAATACTGGCATAGTAAGCATGGCCAGGGGGCAAAGTTTTCCATATTTGTACAAGAAACTCCTCCCTGCCCATGGTGTAGTATACGCGTAGGATTTTATCGTGCAAATTTAAATTTCAGGCGTAAAAGTAGACCACGCCTCCTGCCGCATTACTGGTACAATCTGCATCATGGGGCACAGATATAGATCATGGGACAGATGCACTAAGCTTCAAAAGTGATAAAATGGAGAGTGATAAACAGCCAGCGAATCAGCTCCTACCTGCCATGTCACAGACTGTGTTTTAAATATGTCAGACGGGAGATGATTGGTTGGTGGTTTATCACACTCTATATTTTATCACTTTTGATGCTAAGTGCATCTGGCCCCATCTTCGAGACCATTAGCCGGCTGTATGACCTATTATCGTGCATTCCGGCCACCACAGACGCTACCTAGAGCCAAGGAAATCTCTGTCCTCCGAAGGAGATCTTGGCCTCTTCCCTGCAATGGCGGTAACAATAGGCAATCACTGATGGTCTGATGCCGATCAGCATCTGTTGTCGCAGAACGGCTCCGGCACACACATTACCGGTAATTGACACTTTGTGATGGACAAAGCAACTCTGACAACATCTAAATTACCTCGATCCAGCCCCTGCAATGCGATTTACAGGGGTATGGGACATTGGGTTGACCAATATTAGGTTGAAATGCCTAAGATCGACGTAAGGTTGACACAACATTAGTTTGACAATGGCTAGGTCAACTGTCAAAAAGTCGACATTGGGTTTTTCACTTTTTTTGTCCCAAATGTCAACATGGTCCACATGGACATTGTATCGGTGTACCAGGTCCCCTCCCATGGGTTGCTATGCTAGGCACACTAATATTCTCCTTCCTTGCCCTAGGGGATAGTAGGCCATGAAATACCGCCTGTCGGCACATGTCGGCTCAAAAAATAAGTGAGAAACCCATGTTGCCGTTTTGACCTTCGACCTAGCCATTGTCGACCTCAAACCATGTCGAACTTAGGCATGTCAACCTTCAGTAGTTGACCCAATGCATGTCAATCTTATATGTGTCGACCCAAGGACTCTATACCGATTTACAGTCCAGTCAGTGATACATACAGAGCTTGCTTGCGGACATATTACATAAGGCTACCGTAACTTATAGGGCCTACACACATGTCGAAATGATGGCATTTTCGAATCGACTGCTTAGTTTGGCAAAGTCTCTTAGAAAATGCCCCTACATCGGTGTGTGTGTAGGGGCTATAGCGAGAGCATTGCGCGTCCCTGCGCATCGCTGGCTGAGATTGATAGACAGTGTCCATCAATCTTACTGGTTGCCAGTGTCCTCCACCGGAGAACACTGGCACTGTCAGCTCGCTCAGCATACAGCGCTCACAGCTCGCTCTGTGTGTGGGCTGTCACCGCTGTGTACTGAGCAACAGCGGCGCAGCAGATCCCGACCTAGCATACCTGGGTCTCCCTGCACACAGCGCTATGTGTGTAGGGCCCGTCAGGCTAATTATCTGTCACTGCTGGTGTGACCACGAGACTAAATATTTATACAATGTTGTTTATTTAAATGATCGCAGCTCAGGCAACATAAACCAGTTATTATTTTGATGTTTGAACAGAATTTTACATATATAATTTCTTGCCTGCGGGTTTACCTTAAGGCTAAGCTAGAAGAAGAGACATTTTCTACAGAAATATCAATTTTAGCCACTTGACTTTGCTGCTGTCAGACAAACATGACAAAAGGCCACAAATCACAGCAGAACAGAAACAAGGGAGCCTCATCTGGAGAACACAAACAAGGAGCTTTGACAGGGATACGGTCACTAGGTCTACAAGCATTAGGTCGACACCACTAGGCCGGCATGCAGGAAGGTCGACATGACTGAAGGCAGACATGACTGAAGGCCGACAGTGGTTAGGTCGTCAGGGTCATTAAGTTGACACAAGCATTATGTCGACATGGAGTTTTTCATTTGAGCCGACATGTGCCGACAGGTGGTATTTCATGCCCTACAATCCACTAGGGCGCGGTGGGAAAAAAAAATGAGTGTGCCAAGCGTGGCAAAAGTGAAAAACCCCATGTCAACCTTTTGACTGTCGACCTTCCCCATGTACAATAAATGCTTGTATTGAACTAATGACCCTGTCTACCTAACCCATGTTGACTTTCAGTCATGTCGATCTTTATGCATGTTGACCTAGTGGTGTCGACCTAATGCTTGTCGACCTAGTTGCTATCTATCCTATGATCCATACCCCCCCCCCCCCCTCCAATGACATACGCCCCACCGCCAGCACCTATCCCCCCACCCCCATCCCCGGCTGCAGCCGCCGCCAGCACCCCCCGGGCTGCTACAAAATCTGTCTTTCCCAGGCTGAATTGCACTCCCAATCCGCTTCTGCCTGGGGCTTCTTCTTTTCAAACATTCTTTCTATGGCATAGTAATATTTATTTAACTGCCATCCTATCTGCCACTTCTGAGCAACAATGTTTCAAAGATGTTCTATATTTTAAAAGTAAATGCCGTGTGTTTGTGCCGCTGCTCTGTTACTTGGATTAGACTACCAGCCTTTGGCCAATATTGGTGAACAATACCTGTGACTGCCGTGTTACCGGAAGTGCTTGAAAAACTACCAGAGCTGATTGGTCTAGAGCTTACTGTATCTCTCACTCCGGTTTATCACTCTCCAAGGCTTAGTATATCTCCCTCAATAACCTTTATTGAAAATACTTCAAATAATGTTTGTAGCTGAACAAAAGAAATGATAAAAGTATATCAGACAACAGTGCATGTGAGGTAAATGTTTTCTATCTAATCCCCCTATCTGTGGGTCTGCGGTTGAGAGGAACAATGTTTTATTTTTGTTAATTAAAAATGTTGTAATTATTGAAGGTTAACGTTGACATTCTCTACAAAAATGTATCGAGTCACCAGAGGAGAAAATTCACAATCCCCCTCCCTACTCTGTCCCTTTATTGGAAATCAGCAGCAAAGAGCAAAGTAATATTTTTAGACTTGTATATCAGTGAATATATCAAAATAATTTAAAAAAAAAAAGTGTTTTATAATTATTATTTTATAAGGAAAATGTATCACTGCTCAAACCAACCTGTTGATTAAAACAAGTGTTGACTTAAACTTTTAGAAATACCATTGCTGATAATCAGAAAGGTATTTGAGAAATAGTTGTGTGCATAGTGCACTGCACCCAGGGGTTAAAGTGAGGGAGTATGGGGTGGAACGGAGTTCCACCACCTCTAATTTTGGTGGAACATTTTAACCTCCACATTGGCCATGCACAGAAATTCTCATGGGGCAGTATTCAATGAGAAAAATTTGCCGTGTTTTATGGCGAGTTTGTGCTTTTCTCGCGTTGGACGGAGACTTTTGCTCTCAAAAAGCGAGCAACCCTATTCAATGTGCACTTCTCACTGTCTTTCTGAGTGATTTTCGCCGTGTCTCTCCGTGTTGCAATTCTCCATCTTTTCATGGAGAAGTGGAATGTGAGCTATTAAAATAAAAGGTTTTTTGTTTTAATTTTGGTGTCAAAAAATCAGGAATTTTATTCTGAGAAGGGGCATGCTATTTTTATTCATGTGCTTATAGCACATGAATATATATTTTAATTTTAAAAAAATATATATTTTTTTTTACACTGAGCAGCCAGCAGGGGGCCGGGAGCCGAGCCGCTCATTAGATATTCATATATTCACTGCACCCGATCATTACATATGCATGATCGGGAGCAGTGAATATACCCGGCCCCCTGCTGTCTCTGGGGGGGGGCAGCTTGTGCTGCCTGGGTCCCGGGGAGCCCACCTCCCCCCACATACGTTCTGGGGCAGGCAGGGAGACTTCAATCTCCCTGCCTGCCACCGTCCCACGGCTCCCTGCCGCGGACGCTCGTCCGCTGCAGGGGTTAAGATTCGCCGCGAGGGGCAACTCGCCCCTCCGACATTGAATACGGAGAGAGCGAGTGGCAGCCAGCCCTCCGGAACACAGCGAGTGTGCAGCAAATCCTAAACAGGATTCGCTGCACACGGCGAAATTTCACATTGAATACTGCCCATAGAACAGCATTCTAGTTTGTAGGAGGATGCCAAAACCCTTACCACTGGCACTGTCTCTGCCTAACAGGGGGAGGGGGGTAATTTGGTGGTTTAGAGAAATGAGTTCCCCCACCTCTGCATGACCACTTTAACCCTGACTGCACAAAATTATTAGGGTTTTCGTTAATAAAATATTTCATGTCTTAATCTATGCCCAGTCCTGGGCTTCAAGGTATACATTTATAAAAGTAAAAACAGTAGAAAAAAAATACAACACTCATTTGAAAAGCAAAGATACATCCTTAATTCTAGTGCTAGATGTCCTCAGTGGCACCACCTGGCTCCAGTGCCCTCGGCATCTACTGAATTGGAGAATGGCATTGACTGTAAGTAGAGATGTGCGGTTCTGTTCTGCAGAAATCTGAATCCACACCAATTTTGAGGCTCTAAACCAAACCATAACTCGGGAGATCCTCCGAGAAGATCCCAGAGGATCCCCTGCAGTAAACCAATCGGATCCAAGTCCTGGTTGGAATCTTACTGAGGCTAAGAATTCAGATATGAATTCCACATTTCTGGATTTGGTTTGTAAAATTTACAAGATTTTCGCTGTTTTTATCAATGATTATCGATTCTTTTGTCAATTTTAAACCAAAACCAAAGCATGATAATGAATTAATACAAAAACTAAAATATAGTGGTCCGCACACATCTTTAATTGTTATGATAAGGTGGCTAACTTTTATCATGTCTGGTAGCCTAAACAGCCATTTTCTCAGGTAGAATCTACCACATTTTTCATATCATCCAGTCACCTTTGAATTGTAATTTTTGTAGCACAGCTGATGAAATGACAAAAGCTAATTGGTTGCAACTCCATTTTATTTCTCTAGAAGGCCTGGTACCACTTCCCCCTAGATGTAGAGAGTAAAAGTCTTATTTTAACTTTTTTGAATCTAGAACTTTCAGTTGCATTTAGGATATATATTTTTTTTTTACCAAACCAAAAACTGAATCTAAACAAAAACATTTGAGGGTGGTTTTTGCCTAAACCAAACTCCAGTGTCCGCACTCATCTTTAACTAAAAGAGATTGGAGTTATTCATCCAAACTTAACTTTATTTATTATGTTAACTCATGGAGTGGTTGGCCAAGGATCAAAAATTGTCATTACCCCATAACTCTTTTGAGTGTGAATTGTTCCTGGACCTCTATATCCTTCTATTTATACAGCAAATTTGTTCATTAAGTATGTGTGCACATAAGTGGGTATTCAATTATGTGCCTTTTTTGACATTTAAAAAAGCAAGACTTTAATTGAATAGGTTGAATGCAAATTTGACTTATTCAATTAAAGGGCCTCTTTCTTTACTATCGAAAAATGCGCCATGATCCAAAACACGAAGATCAGCAAATTACTTGCTGAGCCACGTGTTTTAGTCAAAACTGCGGGTGTTTTCAACTATTATTTAGTTATGTTTCCCTGGCGCAGTTTCAAAACTGCATCAGGGGAACCTGAAGTGAAACTGAATCTGCAAAACATGTCTAAAAACGGCTACAATTAAATACACATTTTTTTTCCAGCTACCCGAAAATAACGGACTTAATTGAATCCCCCAATAGTATATTACTACATATATAGCAGATTTCCTTAGGACTTGGTTTGGGAGACCCCTGAACCAAAAAGCAGTTGTTAGAGGGGAGGTAATAAAATGTGCCACTATGTATACTTGTACGGTATGTATACTTGTACGTATCCAACGTTGTGTTATATCACTGTAGTCCAGGGGTTTCCAATCTTCTTTGAATCACGGCACCCTAGAGTATCAGAATTTTTTCACGGCACCCCTAGGCCAAATATTTTTTTAAATTCGACTGGGTTTATATGTGATTCTTAGAGTCAGTTATGTGGTAAAGGGCAGGGCTTACTTCTGTTTGTACACATGTTATGATTGGCAGCCACCAGCACTGGTTTTGCTCATAAATAATTAACTATTAATAATTTGAGTTGGTCCTGGACCACCAACCCAGGGCACCCCTGCATGTGTCCCGAGGCACCCCAGGGAGCCACGGCACACAGTTTGGGAACCACTGCTGTAGTCATTGAAAAGTTTAAATTTGTGCCGATATCATATTTTATCTAATGTTCTACTCTACTAAAACCATTTCGGAAAAAAGTGATAATGGATCTTTAGAAAATATAGCTTTATGAAATACCATTTTGCGTATTAGTCATACAACCACTTATCATCCACTAACTAAGACAGTGATAAACTGATTGTACAATGTACCAGTAAGCCTGAACATGATTCTATTTCCCAGATTAAGAGCAAAGCATCATATTCCTGGAAGAAGCATTAAATTGAAGTCGTATACTTACAACTATATTTATCTGCAGCAAAAAAAAAAAAATTGCCCAGGGTAATAAAAAGCAATTATCCTAAAAACAGCCATATTAAATTCATTACATATAAACATTATGAATCATGATGAATGTAATTATTACTTTTGGAAGATCATATATGATGTATATCTATCGCTAGGTTAGATTCCAAATTCTATATGCGTACCTTTACTAAGCCTATTGCAGTAGTACCGGGCCTAGAAATGAAGGCATTTAAATTTTAATTTTGGATTTAGAAGTTTTATTATCTACTTCAACTTAGAAATGACAACAGTTCCAGAAATAGTTGGGCAAATCCACTATGCAGTAAAAAAGGCCATTTTGCATAGGTGCAAAGTAGCGGTAATACAGACTAAGGGTGGGAATCAGTAAAGCAAATGAGCAAGCAATTTTTTTTTTGGGACAAAACATGACGCTATGCATGATGATAAAATACTTTTATATTAATTCTGTGCAGGGTAAATACTGGCTGCTTTTGCATGTAGCCCACAGATGTTACACAGCTTTGTTTTGACACTATAATTTAGATTTCAGTGTGAACACACCCCACCCTAACAAAATGCCTTTCCGTCCTGTGTTTGTAAATCTGCATTTCCCAGAAATTATAGTATATAAATTAGAGGTAAACGTATGATGTATGGAGGGGTTTCCAGGGAGAGGGTTGAGACAAGCAAGGGGGCTAGACACATTATCTACCAAGTCTGCAGCAGTTGGTCACTGATTGCAGCAGTACCTTGGTGCACGTGCATCATGTCATTAGGCCCCACCCCCATGCTGTGTGATTTGTGGGTCTTTAAAGAGGGGTGGGGCCATACACCATGAGGGGGCATGGATAATATATTGTGGAGTGTGGCGTCGTTTCCTTGCAAAAAAAAAGTGGTCTGTCAGGTAGGGTTTCTGGGTACCACTGTTCACCCCTGAAAACTGGTGCTGTTGGAGTAAGAGAAAAGATGCATTCGTCAGCACATCATTGTCACAGCAATACATAAAAAAGCTGGAACTCACACAATTGCTCTTGTTTTGATATATCAGATTTATTTCCTATATTTTTCCAACTGGGAAGTGATATCTGTGCTCCTCTGCACATGATCTATGAGGGTTATGTAACAGGTGCCAATTTTGCAGAATCAGTGGGACTTTTGTGCCTTGTGCCTTGTGCCTTTAAATTTAAACCAACAATCTGCTAAACCACCTTACAGCTTATTGCCGCTTTAAATGTAGCTGCAATCTTTATGAAATCTGACAGGTTCTGTAAAATTGGCACCTGTTACGTCATATTCTATGTGTCAGACATGCGTGCACAGTATTGCAGTTTAGGGGCCAGATTTTCTAAGCTTCAAAAGTGATAAAATGGAGAGTGATAATCAACCAACCAATCAGCTCCAGGGCCGGTGCTAGGGGGTTCGGCGCCCTCCTGCAAACTAAAAAATTGCGCCCACCCAAACTTTACAAAGGGAGGGGTTTGGCCACACAATAATGCTCCCACTCCAAATTACACCACACAGTAGCACAATCTTATTCACCTAACACAGCACCAGTGCCGTAACTAGCGATTTTGGTGCCATGTGTGAAAAAATAGGGACAGTGCGCGCCGAAGGCGCGTGCAAAATTGTAGAAGCGTGGCTTCATGGGGAATTGGCGTGGTCACATAAAAGTACCAATAACACCATAATCCCCATAACACATTATGCTTCACACCTCAAAGCCCATAACATATTATAGTAACCACACACAGTAATGCACATTATTCGTAATGCCACACATCATGATGCCCCTTGCACAATATGCAGAACACCATAATGCCCATTACACATTATGCCACACACTGTAATTCCCCTTACATAATATGCCATGCACTATAATGCCCATATGACATTGACACACATTATGCTACACATAATGCCCCGAGTACTCCTGCATATGCTTGTAGCGTTGCTTATTCTTAACACCCACACCAGTTGCGAAAAGTAGTTGCTCTGCTTACAAGTAGTGCCCACATCAGTTGCCGACAGTAGTAGCGCTACGTAACCATACACCCACTCCAGATGCTGACAGTAGTACCTCTGCTTATACATAACACCCACACCAGTTGCCAAAAGTAGTTGCTCTGCTTATACACATGCCCACACCAGTTGCCTGAAAGTAGTACCTCTGTTTATACGTAGTGCCCACATCAGTTGCCGACAGTAGTAGCACTGTGTAACCATATGCCCACACCAGTTGCTGACATTAGTAGTGCTGCCTGTACACATGCCTACACCAGTTGCCGACATTAGTACCGCTGCCTCTACACGTGCCTACACCAGTTGCCGACATTAGTAGTGCTGCCTCTACACGTGCCTACACCAGTTGCCGACATTAGTACCGCTGCCTCTACACGTGCCCACACCAGTTGCCGACCGTAGTAGCACTGTGTAACCATATGCCCACACCAGTTGCTGACATTAGTAGTGCTGCCTGTACACATGCCTACACCAGTTGCCGACATTAGTACCGCTGCCTCTACACGTGCCTACACCAGTTGCTGACATTAGTAGTGCTGCCTCTACACGTGCCCACACCTGTTGCCGACAGTAGTACCGCTGCCTACACACTTGCCCATACGAGTTGCCGACATTAGTAGCGCTGCATATAGACGTGCCCACACCAGTTGCCGACATTAGTAGTGCTGCCTATACACGTGCCCACACCAGTTGCCGACGTTAGTAGCGCTGCCTATACACATGCCCACATCAGCTGCCGACATTAGTAGCGTTGCCTATATGCGTGCCCACACCAGTTGCCGACATTAGCAGTGCTGCCTATATACGTGCCCACACCAGTTGCCAACATTAGTAGCGCTGCCTACATATGTGCCCACAACAGTTGCCGACATTAGTAGTGCTGCCTACAAACGTGCCCACATCAGTTGCCGACATTAGTACACTTACACTTTACAATGGTGGCAGCTCATCCTCTCCTGTTTCCTGGTGTCTTCAGCCAGCCTTGCGCCCTTGTAGCTCCGCCCCTTCTGGTCCGTGTAGCCACGCCCCCTCCGTCCGTGTAGCTCCGCCCCCGTTCGGACCCTGCCGATGACTGTCTGATAATGAGCCAGGAGGGATCTCTGTGCCTCCGGCGCTGCTGCCTGTGATGAAGTGTGACAGGCGCAGCAGCAGCAGCCGCCAGGCACGGAGGACAGCAGAGGATGCAGAGCAGGGACAGTGGCGCCTCTCCTGCACGGCGCCTACCTGCTTTGCATCCTCTGCTGAGTGGGTAGCGCCGGCCCTGATCAGCTCATACCTAACATTTTTCAAACACAGTCTGTGACATGGCAGGTGGGAGCTGATTACCTGGCTGTTTATCACTCTCCATTTTATCACTTTTGAAGCTTAGAGAATCTGGCCCTAGGTCTGGGTATAATATACAATTTCAGTCAGTGGTGTAAGTTCGTTCCTGTTGCCCAGAGGCAAGATATATATAACCCCCCTACACACACACACACACACACACACACAACCTGAAATCATCTGTCTATCTATCTATCTATCTATCTATCTAGTGAGAACACATATATATTTCAAAACTCAGCCACAGAAGTGATATCAATGGCTTACAATTAGGTTTTTAAACTTGCAAGAGAGGAGAGGTGCCCCCTTGGGAACAGGAGCCCGGCAGCAGATGACTCCATTGCCTCCCAGAGTTCTGCCTCTGATTTCAGTGCAAAATAGGTATTTCACTCGCTGGCTATAAGTTGGAGAGATGCCTATTTATCAAATTATCACTGTGTGAGAATTGCTTGGTTTTGTTGCATTAAGCAATTTTCTTTCACAGCCAAATAAAAGGGTCTCAGTGGTCCTTGCGTATTGCTGGTCATCATTCATCACTGCCTCAATCTCAGATCATATGTGCATAACATATTCCTAATTAGTACTGCCAGTCCAAGACAGCGTACTGAGAGCAGCCCTCATTCTTCTTTAGCAGCACCAGAACCACATAATGCTCTCCTTTGGTGCCCCAATTAATGCCCACAATATGCCTAAAATACTTACCCATTGTGAGACTGCTCTCTTTGCCGTAGCTTGTGCAGAACGAAAACATGCACAAAACCTTTCTCAGAATAATAAGAAATTGCCCTAACATCTAATTCTATGTGGACTATTGAAGCTGCATACACTTCTGTGCATTCTCCATACTGACCCCTTCCAAGATGGCCGACCATGTATTTCTGCACATGTGCAGCGCCATCTTGTGATTGTTTAAAGCACCACAGTGCTCTCTATTCCGTTCAAGCTCATCTCCCTGCTGAAAGTCTATAAAAGCAACTATGGGTGAGGCTGAACAATTCACATTCTAATAAACCACCACACTGGTTGAGGACTGGGCTGGTCCCAGTCTCAGGGCATCCTGGAATCCTGTACTTACCACAGAGGGGCTGCTGTGACTGAGATCAGATAGTGAAGACGAAGATGAGGGGCTGAGGAAGGTCATATGTGGGTGAGGATGGTGATGAGGAACAAAGTAAGGTTATGAGGGGCTTCAGTGATAAGTGCAGTGGAAGGTGAAGACAGGCTGAGGGCCCGGGTGAGCGAAGAAGCTGGACCAAGTTCCAAACCACTGGACTCTTTGGCGGGAGGCACTCACGGGTCTGGATCATCTAGTATGAGACACTCACTGGTCTAGAGACTGGTCTTATTCCATTAGCTCTGCAGCTATCTGTGACAACCTAGATGTTGCGGTCACTCAATTTTCTTTAGGGGGCTGCGGGGAATAAATATTTGTGTGTTTGTTTTTTGCTGTGACTGTGATGTGCTTTTTTTTTTCTGTGGGGTCCAGTGTGTTTTCTTATTTTCTGGAGGTGACAATGTTTTTTTTCATGTCAGGGCTCATGTGTTTATTAGTTTTTTATAGGGGCCAATGTGTGTGTTCGTTATACTATGGGGACCAAAGTGTTTTTTTGTTGTTTTTTGCAATATTTTTAATCTTGATGGCTGCCTATTTTGTCAGTCCCGGGAACCATGAATTCTGACTGCTGCAGTGGTACTAACACGCCACCTCCTTTGCCACCTGTACACACACATATTAATATACATCGCCGCCCTTCGCCGGCTGTCCGCCGCGATGCCGCCGCATATGTACTAACATATGCGGCTGGCATCGCGGTGCGGTAACGGAGCCCCCCGCAAAACCTGTACTCTGGTCCACGGGGGTCTCCGTCACCTCTCAGCCGGCTCCTGATGCCTACACGATGGGGACAGCTAAGCAGGCTATCCCTGGTGCCTCCTCCTCCCCCCTGCAGCTGGAAGGACATCCGGCTGCGTTGATAGGGGGAGGAAGGGCTTACCTTCCGGGGTCCAGGAGGACCTGCAAGAAGGTAAGCCCAAAGGAGGGGGAGAGGGGGGGTCGGCGAGGCGGCGGGGTTGCAGCGGGCGGCGAAAAAAAGCCCAAAGGCTTCTATAGGGTATCGCCACCCAAAGGTGGCGATACCCTGCCCTGCGATAACGGTGCGGCCGGGTAATAGTACATAGGAAAATGCAGTAAAAAGGGGGTTTTACCGCATTTTCCCTTTAGTACATCCCGCCCACTGTATGAACAACCTTTCTGCAATTAGTTTTTTTGCACGGTTTTCTAATGCTTCCAAAACCTGCCATATTCCAAATCATACCAAATAATCTTCTGTCTTCATAGAGAAGATAAATTTATATTAGTCACAAAAACCATGTAACACACTGAGATATTTTCATAGTATTTTTCAGCAGGATTTATGCAAACAGAATTTCACCTAACAAGAAAAATATAGCAATTGGAGGAGCACAGCAGGAAGTCTCTCAGATAGGATACAATGCAGCATTTTTATATAATTTTACTGGAGGCGACATCATACAGTGCATTGAATATGGCCTTCTTAAGCCATTTGCTCTGCATCTTAAGTTTCTTAATGATGGCAAATACGTGACATATAGTACTGCTCACTATTGGAGTGGGAATACAAGTAAATGCAAGAAGTGGTGGATTTAGGGGGGGGGGGGGGGGTACCAAGACACGTGCCCCCTTGTCATTTTCTGGCTTTTTTTTTTTTTCAAACAAATGCCTGCTGCGCTGCTGGTGAAGCTTTTTTACTGGTACTAGCCAGTTACACAGTAGCTGTGCAGTAGGAGGAGGATGAGAAGCTCCACCTCTGGAGCTCTGGGGAACTTCCCTATTCCCCACTGCTCTATGTGGTGCGTTGAGGTGGACATGTTGCCAAACAGCATCTCTATGGAGCCCAAACAACAGTGGCAGGAAGCACAGCAGGGTTAGTCTGTTAGGGTGCTGCGAAGAGCAAGGGGTGGGGATATACAACCAGGGAGAGCCGGGGAAAGGGGTCCAAGACCCAAAGCGCCCTGGAGGGGGAAGGAAGGAGGATCAGAGGGCGAGGATGTCTGCCACGAGATGGCAGATTGGCTGTTCTAGTAGGAGGATCCCATGTCCGTCCCCGGGTGCCGGACGGGGTCCCGACAGTCGGGATCCCGACAGTCATTAACCCGACGTCGGGATCCCGACTGTTAAAACACCGACGGCTGGGTTCCCGACGGCCGGCGGCTATTTTCCCTCGTGGGGGTCCACGACCCCCATAGAGGGAGAATAGAATAGGTGGCGAGCGCAGCGAGCCTGCAGGGGGCTTTGTTGCGCTGGCCATGCTGTCTGAGGCCAGGCAGTCGGGATCCCGACGTCGGGATAATGACTGTCGGGATCCCGACTGTCGGTGAGTCATACCACACCCGTCCGTCCCCTATCTTTGTGTTGTCAAAGCTCTCCCCAGTCACTTATTTTTTTATAAATATGGCGTATTCATTTGTATGAATTCGTATTACCAGCCGTATATACGGCCGTTAATACGAATTCGTATAGGCAGTCTGCAGGGATCAGTCAGATCCGTGCAGGCTGCAATGTGTAAAAAGTAAACAAAATTTAATAAATAAATTTAAAAAAAACGGCGTTGGGCCCCCCCTCACGGCCGTAACCAGCACCTGGCTCAAAGAGCCGGGTCTGGTTTAAAAAAATCGGGGAACAATTGGCGTAGGGCTCCGCTGACTTTTTAAAACCAGCCCCAGGCTTCAGGGCCGGGTCTGGTTCTCAAAATATGGGGGACAAAATGAATAGGGGACCCCCGTATTTTAAGAACCAGCCCCAGGCCCAACCAGCCAGCATGGTAATGTCACAGCCGGGGGGGAGACTTTTTATACAAGTCCCCCGGCCAAAGCATTCATCCCTACTGACCAGTCAGCCTGGGCAGGGGTCCTGGGGGAGTGGGGACCCCCCAATGAAGGCCCCCCCCCCCAGAACTTACCTGCCCAGGCTGAAGCCTGGTGCTGTCCCCGGTTCCTTTGGGCGTAGGGTACTGGGCTAATTAAAGTGTAAAAAATTTAATGAAAAACCATTATCTAATACTGTGGAACTATGAGTCCCAGCAAGCCTCCCCCACATGCTGGGGCTTGGAGAACCACAAGTCCCAGCATGCAGGGCATTAAAGGGCCCGCTGGACCTTGTAGTTCCACAGTAATAGAAATATTTAAAAAAACACACTGGCACCTAATAAAAATAAAGCTTTATTACATCCAAAGCCCACACATACTGATACTTACCTATCTTGAGCCCGTAGGTAGGTCCCCGGGTCCGGTGTCCTAATGTCCTGTGTCAATCAGATCCGTGCAGGCTTCTGCCAAACATGCCAGGAAAATTAAGTCTATTTTCCTGGCGTATTTGGCCAGCAATTAACGGCAGTTTGCCAATAATTAGCGCCCGTATTTTAATATGGCCGCTTAGTAAATTAGGGATCACCATTCGTTTGAATGGTGATTCCTATTTGTATTTCCCGATGGCACATACATTCTTGTGCCATAAATACTAATACAAATATGTGTATTTTTGGCATAGTAAATACCCAAAATGATATCACTTTTATCACCCAGTGTGTATGGACATACACACCTGCCAATAAAATGAGTGATATCGCTCATTTAATCACCCAGTCTGTGTAGGCTCTCTAGTTGATGTGCACTCCCATTGGTCTTTAACAACCCCTTCCGTGTCTATACATGTACAGATGAGGGAACGGATCTTTATCGAGGGCCATACTGCAGATGCAACACACACACACACATACATCCCCCAGCAACCACAATGCCCCTTTTACCCCTATTCACGGTGCCCCTCGTAATTTTTGGGGGGATCAGTCTCTGAATGCAAGAAATAAGCCATGGAAGTGGTAATTAATATTTACATTGTTTTTGAAGATGGCAGAATAATTATTCTTCAATAACTTTGGGTTTGATGTTGAAATTATTAGAGAAGCGGCACTTTGCGCACTAGACTAGGGACAGCGCTAGGGGTAAAATGACTAATATGGAAAATCTATTGAAAATGGGATGTTGCCTATAGTAGCCAATCAGATTCTATACATTTTTAGGAGGTGTTAAATAAATAAGTAGCAGATTCTGATTGGTTGCTCTGGGCAATGTCTAATTTTCAATAACACCTCCATCAATAAACCCCTTAAGGGGGGATCATTTACTAAGTTGGGAGTTCTTGTTCCCATGGAATGCTGGGAATTCTTTTTGACATGGAATGCGGCTTGGGGCAACCAATCAAATACTGAGCCAGATGTTTTACATTTCTATAGTGATAAAATAAACAACAAGCCAATCAGCCCCTTACTTCCATGTCACAGACTAAGGGATGCACTAAGCTTCAAAAGTGATAAAAAGGAGAGTGATAAACAGTCAGCCAATCAGCTTCTACCTGCCATGTCACAGGCTGTGTTTGAAAAATATCAGGCAGGAGCTGATTGGTTGGTTATCACTGTCCATTTTATCACTTATACAGCGAATGCATCTGGCCCAGTATTTATTATCTTCTAGAAGGTGCTAACAAAATACTGAAGTAGATTCTTACCCATAGCAACATCTCATGTGAACTAGAACTCACCCCAGTCAGGATTCTGACCAATAGGATGCTGCTGTTTGTCTCCTGACTGCTGGCATAGCAACCGCCGGCCATGCATTGGCCTAATTCAGTACTGGTCACTTAAGGGCTAAAATCGCCATTCAGCGAGGGCTTAAACTGTGGTCACATTCTGGCAAATGCAACCACAGTCTAACCAAAAGTGGGGTGGACCATGGCGGGGTTAGGGGCAAGGCTGTAATGTGTGGGTGGTGATGCAGCATTTGGAATTGGGCGCGGTCTGGACAACAGAGGTGTGTCTGGATCATTTTCACGGCGGTTTGTTATGGCAGTCGGATGGCAGTGGGACATCACATGCAGCCGATGTGAAATAAAACATGGCGGCCAGGCGCCTCCCTTTGCAGCTAGGCCGCACAGGCAGAGGCTACCATAGATATGTTCGCACACACATCCCCTCCCAAGCTAGCGAGGGGCATCGGGTGTCAGGGGGCAGGCATTCAGCTAGGGGCGGCAGGCAGCGTTTACCTGTTCGGTAGGCTGCAATTACATGCAGCCTAGCAAACAGGTCTGAATCTGGCCGATTGTTTTCTCACTTAAGATTTGGACATGCCATAAAAAACTATCTACTATTTTCCGGCATAGATGCAAGAAGTGTTTATTCCCACAGAAGTTTGTTGGATACAGAAAATCCTTTTGCTTCTCGCCGGCACTAATTGAGACTCAATAAATGAGATGCGTACGAGATGAAGATCAGCCGTAATGAGGGGAAACTCAAGTCAGGAGGTTTAGATGAAAGGTAGGAATCGGCAGCAGAAAATGGGTTAATCACTGTCTAGTATTACATAACACACATGATTAAAAGAAATTAGGAAAGAAAAAAACTTCACACAGCACTCAGCGTTGCTCTCGGTAACCTCATTCCTGCTGCATTATACCAATGATATATGGCAAGTGAACATCATATTAACCCTCTATAGCTAAACATAAAGCTGGCATCTTGCAATGTCATTCTGTAATCCTTTAAAGGTACTGTAGATAGGTACAATATGTAGTTTCTTATTTCCTCATTATCCAATACTACCTCAATGGTTTCCCACTACCTCAATGGCTTCTACTTAGCTACCCCCTGCCCCCCCCAACCCTTGTTCCCTGCATCCTAATCCCCCTCCCGGCAGTCTAACCCCCCCACAGCCTAGCCCTAGCCTTCCCCACCAGTCCCTAACCATAACCCCTGTACCTAGGGTTGCCACCTCTCCCGGATTTCCGGGATTCTCCCGTTTTGGGTGCCAACCCTCAAGGAGGCTTTTCCAGTCTCCTGGATTCCGGGATTCTCCCAGAATCTGGGTATCTGAAAATGCCTCCAGCCCTATATCCTCTCCCCAGAACAGCCGTGTCCCATCCGCCCCTGCCTCTGCAGCCTGACGCTCACGAGATGATGATGTCATCATCTCGCGAGACTTTGTACTGCAGGCCCGCCACTGCCGACTCGCCTCCGCTCCCCGCTGCGCTGCCTCCGGCCACGCTGCACAAACATCATCCGGACCGCCGGCGGCCTCCTCTCTGCTGCTACTCAGCATAATACTGGTCCTCCTGCCACGGCCAGCGCAGCTCTGCCAAACCAGCCAGCCATTATTAGGTACCATAACTAAAGTTTAGCAGTGTGTGTGTGTGTGTATATATATATATATATATATATAGGGTGCAGAATCCGGCACTCCTCTTAACCACCATGATTGTTACTCCGGTGCCTTTGTGATGCCCCAGCCTCCTGCTGGCCACACAACCCTCCTTCAGCGCGCAAGGGGTTAACATCCCCCCAGGACTTGGCGCGCTTGAAGGTGATTGGCTGGAAGGGGGACAGGAAAGAGAACTCACGTGAGGTGCAGAGCGAGGTGAAGAAAGACGGAGGAGAGGAGAACGCAGCAGCGTGACCCCCGCTGACCTCCAGGCGGGAGACGGCGCCGGAGGATTTGTCACAGCCCTAGCGAGAGGGCACAGGAGCCGCAGCACGCAGCGGCGTGACCCCCGCTGACCTCCAGGCGGGAGACGGCGCCGGAGGATTTGTCACAGCCCTAGCGAGAGGGCACAGGAGCCGCAGCACGCAGCGGTGTGACCCCCGCCGACCCCTGGGAGGGGAGTGTGAAGGCGACAGAGCGCAGGTTCCTTCCCCGCCGCAGGCAGAGATAGCGGCGCCAGTGACGTCAGCGACACCCGCTGTTCCGACGTAGGGACACTGAGTGGGGCAACGCTGCTGCTGTGGCGCCCCCACTAGTGAGCCCCGCCAAGTGGAGAACCCCCGACGAGAAGCTGCAGGAGAGGACCGGGCGCACGGAGCCAGAACACGTGACGGGCGGAAGCCTGCAACAGTGAGCTGCATACAGGTACCCCCGTTCTGCAGACAGACTTCCCCTGCCCATCCGTGCCCAGCACCTGCCGTCCAAGTTACTACCCCAGGCACTCCCCCGCACCCAGCGCCTGGCATCACAGGCAGCCACCCTGTCAGTTCCCAGGAACCCAGACCCGGACACCTCGGGCAGCTAGCCCAGTTATCTATAGACGCTGACCGGCAGCCATTTCAGGTGCTCACCTGTGCCCGTACCCGGAGGTACTCCATAGCTCAGGCAAGATCGCCTTAACCAGAGGAGAGAGACACTAGAGAAGAGTTGTAGGAGCCAGTCGACTCACAGCTCCCTGTTAACTATCATTCCCCACCAGTGTGACCACGCCGCCACCTTGTGGCCCAACCACGGTATTGCACTACCAAAAACTGATTGCTGGACCCCTCAGGAGGACAGCCATTCCTCAGACCCCTGTGCACAGGTTGGCCAGGACTGGGCCTCATACAAGGTGACGTCACCTCAATTAAGTAATTACCCTGGTGCACCAGTTAGTTAGATTGTTGCCTACCGATATAATTGTTGTTATGATATTTATGTACGGTCTGATATATGTTTACACGTTGAACGTAGCCTTCAGTGTTAACGGTACCGTGTCGACGTATTAATCCAGTAGTAACGTCAAAGCGGGGGTGTTTGACCCCGACTGCCGTCACGGTACTTCGAACACGTGAAGCCTGTAGACCCGAGTGGGTACGTACGCACTACTATTGTTTCATTGTGATCACCAATTGTATTCAGGAAAAGTGTTTCGTAATTACCTGTTGTTCATTCCCGTTGCCTTAACCTGCAGTCGCTGCTCCGCCGTGAGGGTCAGTGGGCAATGGTTGCATCTTATTTGTAATAAATCCGAGTTGTACCGTAGAACGTGTCCTCTTCATTGAAGTGTCCCTCTCCTATCCACGGGGAATCCGAAGAACCTGAAGTGCCCGAAGACACAAGGTAAGAGGGGAAACCCCCTCCTTTGCACTCCGGCCACCACATCTCTTTTGGCGTCACGAACAGGATCCGTGTTAACAAGGAGAGCGACAACCCAGTGAAAAATGGAACAGCAACAAGGCGGAGGGGCGGCACAGCCGCCAAACCCACAGAATCAAGAACAGGACGTTAAAGACGCAGAAGATGCGACACCGGCCGCGGCCATCACCCTACCGTACTATTTCGGAGCCCCGTGGCTCCTGACCTATAGCGGAGACGATGACCAGCTACAGAGAACCCCATTTGTGGACTTCAGGAACAACATAGAATCCACGTTCCGGATGTATAAGCCTAGCGAACGGCAGAAGGTGGAAATGCTGATGGGGCAGCTGACTGGATCGGCGCGCAGAGAAGTGGCCTCATGGTCAGCGGAAGATAGAAAAAGTGCGACAGACATGCTAAAGAAAATCTTCATGACATTTGAAACGAAGACCATCCCTGAGCTGAAGATGAAATTGTATGCTCGCAAGCAACAGCCAAATGAGTCCCTACGGGACTACGCCCTGAGCCTACAGGAGACGTTAAAGGCTATCCAGGCTGTGGACCCAGAGGAGGTGCGAAACGCCGACGAGGCCTTAACAGTTCAATTCGTCGAAGGGGTGGCCCAAGAAAATGTCAAGGTCCAATTACGGCTGCTGAGGTCGCAGATGCCTGGCAAGACCTTCCGGGACTTCAAGACGGCGGCCCTCGCTATCATTGGTAACCCTAAAAATAGGGAAGAGGGGTATCCAGAACTGATCGGCTTCAAAGAAGGAGCGAACTCAACCGGAGCCACAGCCAGTTCCACTGACAGGGCAAAACGGACCCAAGACTTGGCGGTGCAAGGTGGCCAGCAGCCCGACAGAGATGCGATGCAGACGCTCCAGAAGCAAATGGAGGAACTGGCCGTTGGGATGGCGGAGATGCAGAGAGAAATGCGTCGGATGGCAAGTGCACCGGCACCGAGCTATGCAGAACCAAGATGGAGAACCGAAAGACGAAGTTCGGCCCGAAGCGGGTGGGAACCGCCCCGAGAGTATGGGCGGCAGCCTCCCGACCGGTTGGATGGGCAGGGACGCCCGACGTACTACCGAAGCCAGGAGGCCGGAAGCACGGAGAGAGACGGCAACCGGGACGAAGATTTAAACCCCAACACCCCGAGGTCGAGGGCCGAACCTCGGGGAGCACGGGAAGCTTAGGTCCAGCCCCAGAAGATGGGCAGGCTTGCTATGGCAGACAATGCTACATAAGCGCGAGCGAATCACCTGCCACCTCGGATCGTTACCCTTCAGCCCGCGTAAAGAACCAGGGAAGGGTGGTCTGGTTCCATGTACGGCGGGGATACGGTTTTATCAATTGTGCTGATACAGAACGGGATGTCTTCGTCCACTTCACCGCTATCCCAAAGAAGAATGCGAGAGATTTGTACAGAAGCCTCGAAGCTGGGGAGCCGGTGGAGTTCGACGTCATCAGGGGAAGAAAGGGCCTCCAGGCAGTCGACGTCACCGGCCCTGGTGGCGGTCCAGTCAGGGGCACCCGATATGCCGCAAGAAGAGGGCGCCGTTGGGATTACCCAAGCCACAGAAGCCACCCACGGTACTACCCCCCGAAAGATCCGCCCCAACGGAGTGAGCCAACGAGGAGGAAACGGCCACACCCAGAAGTGAACCCCAAGCGGGGGCTGAACTCGCATGCAGTCGAATCCATGTTGATAGTGGCGGGTGGCCGGACCTCGAAGTTCGACGGCGCTCCTCCAGCATCGGCCCACGGAAGTCAGCATAGGCTCCGCCTAAGGCCGGACCGGAAACTAAAGGCAGCACCAAAGGATGATGGGGATGAAGAGCCGAAGGGCGAAGCGGTTCTCTCGCCTCCCCTGCCCACTGACCCTCTCGAGCTATTGATGATGGTGGGTTGGTCCACTATGCCACGGCGGGCCCAGCCTAGGTCGCCAGTTGAATTAATCGCGCCTCGCGCAGCCGCGGAGGTGGCCCCCGAGCCTGAGCTAAGGCGCTCCGAAAGGAGTACTCGGGGTACACTTCCCCGGCGATACCAGGATTAGATATTTATTGTGTACGTACTGTGGAATGTAAGGCACTGTTATCCTAATTGTTGTAAATATGTAATTGGAGACAAGGGACACATAGTTATTGTGTTATGATGCGCGGGGACACGCATCCGTTAAAGCGGGGGTGAATGTCATGCCCCAGCCTCCTGCTGGCCACACAACCCTCCTTCAGCGCGCAAGGGGTTAACATCCCCCCAGGACTTGGCGCGCTTGAAGGTGATTGGCTGGAAGGGGGACAGGAAAGAGAACTCACGTGAGGTGCAGAGCGAGGTGAAGAAAGACGGAGGAGAGGAGAACGCAGCAGCGTGACCCCCGCTGACCTCCAGGCGGGAGACGGCGCCGGAGGATTTGTCACAGCCCTAGCGAGAGGGCACAGGAGCCGCAGCACGCAGCGGCGTGACCCCCGCTGACCTCCAGGCGGGAGACGGCGCCGGAGGATTTGTCACAGCCCTAGCGAGAGGGCACAGGAGCCGCAGCGCGCAGCGGTGTGACCCCCGCCGACCCCTGGGAGGGGAGTGTGAAGGCGACAGAGCGCAGGTTCCTTCCCCGCCGCAGGCAGAGATAGCGGCGCCAGTGACGTCAGCGACACCCGCTGTTCCGACGTAGGGACACTGAGTGGGGCAACGCTGCTGCTGTGGCGCCCCCACTAGTGAGCCCCGCCAAGTGGAGAACCCCCGACGAGAAGCTGCAGGAGAGGACCGGGCGCACGGAGCCAGAACACGTGACGGGCGGGAGCCTGCAACAGTGAGCTGCATACAGGTACCCCCGTTCTGCAGACAGACTTCCCCTGCCCATCCGTGCCCAGCACCTGCCGTCCAAGTTACTACCCCAGGCACTCCCCCGCACCCAGCGCCTGGCATCACAGGCAGCCACCCTGTCAGTTCCCAGGAACCCAGACCCGGACACCTCGGGCAGCTAGCCCAGTTATCTATAGACGCTGACCGGCAGCCATTTCAGGTGCTCACCTGTGCCCGTACCCGGAGGTACTCCATAGCTCAGGCAAGATCGCCTTAACCAGAGGAGAGAGACACTAGAGAAGAGTTGTAGGAGCCAGTCGACTCACAGCTCCCTGTTAACTATCATTCCCCACCAGTGTGACCACGCCGCCACCTTGTGGCCCAACCACGGTATTGCACTACCAAAAACTGATTGCTGGACCCCTCAGGAGGACAGCCATTCCTCAGACCCCTGTGCACAGGTTGGCCAGGACTGGGCCTCATACAAGGTGACGTCACCTCAATTAAGTAATTACCCTGGTGCACCAGTTAGTTAGATTGTTGCCTACCGATATAATTGTTGTTATGATATTTATGTACGGTCTGATATATGTTTACACGTTGAACGTAGCCTTCAGTGTTAACGGTACCGTGTCGACGTATTAATCCAGTAGTAACGTCAAAGCGGGGGTGTTTGACCCCGACTGCCGTCACGGTACTTCGAACACGTGAAGCCTGTAGACCCGAGTGGGTACGTACGCACTACTATTGTTTCATTGTGATCACCAATTGTATTCAGGAAAAGTGTTTCGTAATTACCTGTTGTTCATTCCCGTTGCCTTAACCTGCAGTCGCTGCTCCGCCGTGAGGGTCAGTGGGCAATGGTTGCATCTTATTTGTAATAAATCCGAGTTGTACCGTAGAACGTGTCCTCTTCATTGAAGTGTCCCTCTCCTATCCACGGGGAATCCGAAGAACCTGAAGTGCCCGAAGACACAAGGTAAGAGGGGAAACCCCCTCCTTTGCACTCCGGCCACCACACCTTTCCAGGGTATTATGCCAATATAAAGTCCAGAGCTTGCTATAGAAAGCAAAGGCATCATTAGGGGATTCGAACAAGCAGAGATTTATTCAATCATGTGGGTATGGTCCAACAATTGTCAGGGATAACCCTTCAGTGTTACAAGTGTCATGTTTATACCAGCAGTAACCACCTCCTAATTGCATTAATTCATTAACGCTCACATGTATTGTAAGCGTAAAAGAAAAGAGTGGTGTACAGCGCTAGGTTTAACTGAAAGAAATATACACTACCACATGTACATATGTATATAACATTTATTATTACAAGAAAAATAATATTGAAATGAGAGCTCTCATAAAAACATATATAGTAAAATTATGTAATAAAATCAATGATAGGCTAGAGGCTCTCTGATGAGAATAAAACTCCACAGTGTGTGCACCAGCACATTAATAGTTACCAGGGGGAGACCAGAGGTTTTGAACGGTCTCCTTGGTGATGTAACTGCATGGATTATGTGGTTGAAGAAAGGGGGGGGGGGGGGGGAAAGAAAAGAGGGAGGAGGGTGGGTGCAGGAAGAAAAAGCAGATAGGGATGAAGGTGGGGTATGAGTAGGAAAAAGGTCCCGGTCAGCCAAATAGGTATGGGTGGTCCCACCGACTTTATATACCCATAACAGAAGGGAGAGTCTGGTTCGGGTAGGAAAGTCTCCTTTTCCCCTCTAGCAGGTGATCTGCTCCAACTGTCAGCTGCCACTTGGTAAAAGTGGGCTTTTTAGGGTATTGTGGGGGATGTTGCCACCCTTGTAGGGTACCGGGGCAGAAGAAAACAGTGAAAACTGCTCTAGGTGATCCTCTATCGTAAGCGGCTGCTGCCCGGCCTTGTATACCTATGGGCTCAGGGTGGAATACTGTTCCATGGGAGAGGTCCCCCTTCTCTCATAGGACCTTCATACGCCCTGGGCCGGTTACCGTCAGTTTATCGGCGGACCTCAAAGGTATGGCGGGTGAGCGGGCTTACTTAGGCGTAGCAGGACGAGTGTAACACCAGAGCGGTCAAGTGGGGAAACTGCTGTCGGGGCAGACCCAAGGATTCCCCAGCCTGGATAGTTTCCAACGCAGGGTGAGTCGTGGGTACCGTACCCAGATGAGTTTTCCCAGAACAGGGAGTAATGCCCTGATTAGTATATAGTCAGTGCTGTGACAAGTGTGCTTAAGTCCTCCAAAATGTAAAACGTCACTGTTAAGGAGGGTTCTTAGGCAGCACCTATCAATAGGTCAGCTAATGCAAGGCAGTTTAAGTCAGATAGACAAGAGATTAAGTGGAAATAAGGTAGAGGACAGGGGGAGTGAGAAGAGAGGAGAAGAGAAAAGAAGAGGGGATGGGAAGGAACATGAGGATGAATGAGGCAGATTGGGAAGGGTAGCGGGTAATGCAGGAGAGAGTGATACCTGCTTGTGTACAGCGTACACACTTGTGGTATTGGGGACGTCCTCTGTACGGGCTAAAGGCTGCACGAGGTAGCGTCCTATTTTTGACCTTGTTCCTTTAGAATGGCTGTGCGGGCTGCGTTGTGGGAAGCAGGAGGGTGCTGGAGAATCCCTCTTCAGCGTGGTTTCAGGTAACTCGCTGCCCGATACCAACGGGCTTTTGAGCAGACTTAGGTAGCTGCTGTGGGGGACACGCAGTGTCAGTGCTGCTCCCCCAGGATTGCCCGGCGGTCGGATCCACGGGCGGTGTAGTGATCAGCATCGGGGCTGCTTGCTGCTGCGGGAAGCGCTGAATACCGGCGTCTATCCCTGTGTCTCTCGCGTCAGTGCGGCTGCTAAGGGAGGCGCTTGGTAGTAGCGTCACTCCCTCTTACTACCAACGATCGTTTCACCTGTGGGCTTCGTCAGGGCGTATGAAGGTCCTATGAGAGAAGGGGGACCTCTCCCATGGAACAGTATTCCACCCTGAGCCCATAGGTATACAAGGCCGGGCAGCAGCCGCTTACGATAGAGGATCACCTAGAGCAGTTTTCACTGTTTTCTTCTGCCCCGGTACCCTACAAGGGTGGCAACATCCCCCACAATACCCTAAAAAGCCCACTTTTACCAAGTGGCAGCTGACAGTTGGAGCAGATCACCTGCTAGAGGGGAAAAGGAGACTTTCCTACCCGAACCAGACTCTCCCTTCTGTTATGGGTATATAAAGTCGGTGGGACCACCCATACCTATTTGGCTGACCGGGACCTTTTTCCTACTCATACCCCACCTTCATCCCTATCTGCTTTTTCTTCCTGCACCCACCCTCCTCCCTCTTTTCTTTCCCCCCCCCCCCCCCCCTTTCTTCAACCCCATTGCTACTCTCTGGCGGGAGAATGATTAAGTGAATTTATACTGCTACCTTTTTCCGGCTATGGAAATATACTGCTCTTTGAATTTAAAGCAAATATCACTCGTAAATTCAGTATAGCTTCATTTCATGAATCTTGTTACTGTGCGGGTCTCACGTGATCTAGTGAGACAAAACTGTATGTCTGTTGGGGAGGCCAAATAACCAAATACTCACCCTTCCAAGGATAGTTTGGTAAACCAGGCCATAGCAGGCCAGGAATTTCTGTCCTCTTGTATGAGTAACACGATATCTGTATAAGTAATTGTATGGCGCATGGAGTCAATAACAATTTTCTCTGTTTTAGAATGGTATATTGGTGCATGTGGTGATTTGTAAATAACTGCATACACAGTAGCAAATTTCTGCACAAAGGTCATTCCTTTTTGTAACATTGAATTTTGAAACAAATGCAACAGTGTGATCTAATTAGGAAATATCTGCACTGTATTTCCTTTTAGGGATTAAACGGTGTGACTTATGATTTATGCTGGTATTTTCTGACCTCTTTCGCCAAACAAAAAGGCATGTCAATTGATTTTTGTCTATCTATTTTTCAAATGTACCTACTAAACTTTTGACCCCGTTATTATTGTCAAGTGTCACTTGGAAACGAGGGACTTCCTTAATTAGAGATTTAGCCAACATTGACAAGTGACAGAGACTCCAATACGCCACCCACCTCAGAGGGGACTCTTATTCCACCCCAGACACTGTTTAAAGTTGACCTCAGTGGAGGTGTTACAGGAGGACAAAGTGCCCCTAGGGCACAGATATTTGGGTATTACCCTTATTTGTTTAAATGTTTTGTGTCAAATGTTTGTCTGTCTAGTAACTATTTTAGCCTATATTCAATAAAAGTTTATTTTTAAAAACAAGCTCATAACTCACCTTAGGGTGGAACAGTCCACCCACGAATAAACTGTGCGACTAGCATTTATCCACTCTACTCCCCATCCCTGAGCTAGTACCCTAAACCCTCCACATATCCATTTCAGACAGTCTGGTAACCATAATTTTATAGGCTACCAGTCATTATCATTTACTAAGAGTGCCCCAACAAAAAAGAGAGTCGTTCCTTCTCCTTCTTTTGTATTTATCTTGCTCTCTAGGGTGCACCTCCACACTCTTGATTCCCAGGGGAACCTCCTGTTCTCTAAATTTACCTGTATTGTGGATAGCTGTATTATTTGCTTACGTATCAATTCACTATCTTCTGACCTGTGCACTGGTCCATCTCCCTCTCCCCCTTTCCCCTCAACGTCACGTATATTTACAGTGTTTCCTGTAATGCGTTGATTACAATGTTCTCTATGCGCAGTAACATGCAAGCATGTCATTTTATACAAATATGTGCATTTTTAAGAAATAATATATGGTTGTTAATTGATTGAATATATATAAGATGGACTGTAAGCGAGGATAAAGAACAAACATATTGTACATTCTGTATTTGAAATGCTGCTCAACCTCAACCAATTCTTTAGAGTCTCCCATTCGATACACATACCAATGTAGTACCACCTTGTCGCATTTTCTAGATGTAGCGGTGTCCATCCAGAATAATCAAATTATCACAGATGTTTATTATAGAGAAGTGGCGCGCAACACCTTTTTAATGTCTAATAGCCACCATCCACCAGCACTTAAGCGTGGGCTTCCACTCTCTCAAATGATTAGGGTGCTAGATAAGTCAGTGACCATACAGTCTTATCTGACAGACCTATTGAGAAATATTGCTGCAGAGGATATGATTCAGTCCTCCTCTTAGAACAAAAAAATAGAGTGATGCAGATGCCCCGCGCTAATTTGTTGGAACCAAAGACGCGCTCCACTGCTGATGTGATACCCTGGACCATCAACAGCCAGCCCCAGCTATGCCACTAAATCTCTCTGGCCCATTGTGAAATCTGATACAGATTTGCCAGGATTTCATACATCACGTCCTATGGCAGCATTTAAACGTGGCCCCAACCTTAGGGACAGCTTGGTTAAAACAGAAATTACGGGCATGGGCATTCCTAGGGCATCCAATACCACCTTCAAAGCTGCATGATGTTATAGCTGTTCTAACTGTACAACATGTAAATACATGATTACGTGCAAGAGTTCTAAACATCCACATACAGGGAAATTAGCGTTTCACAGTCAGATGCATGTACGTGTCATTCATACCCACTTATCTAAAAATAAAGACTCGGACAACTGCATTTGGCATGAAAGGGGTTGGCTTTTTATTTATTTGAAGAGGAAGGCCTATTTATAACAAACTCTTAATAAAAGGTCCCTTCCTCTAAACTAAGGTGGCGGTGAGAAGAATGGTTAAAATATGGACAAAAATGTATGCAAAAAAATTATATAATTCAAATAAGAAAAAGGGGGGCAACTGCTCTGATGGCCAAGGCTTGACCATCTGCCACTATCCTTGGCCACCCTAAAATGAAGGATCGGCCTTCTGCCACTATCCTTTTCAAACGATAAAATAACACCAACATTAAATTCAATCTACTAATGGGCCAACTGCCCCACAATGGTCAGGAATAAAACATCTGCCACTATCCCTGACCATGACCCAATCGGTAATGGCAGAGCTGATTACTCCACCCCAATAATTGGGCCAACTACCCGTCAATGGCCAGGGATCGACCATCTGCCACTATCCCTGACCACAGCACAAATGGCAAAGCTGATTACTCTGCCGCCTACGGGAATAATAATTGGGCCAACTGCCCCATTCATATAATTATGGCAGCCAATCATAAAGTGGTGCGTGGACCCACCTGGACCGGTGATGCCCACCTTCGTGAGCTGATATACATGCCTAGCCACTTATATGACTAAACTGTCCTTCAACCAATATTTTAAATATAAGCAAAACATATAACCATTCTGAACCGGCCACCAATAAAGCAGACACAATGATTCCAATGTAAGAAACCCAACCACTTAGGGCGGGAGGGTGGGCAACGAATCTGACTTAAAAGAGATAGAACCTTCTAGACATATGCATATATCAGATGTAGAGCCACTCCCCTGATATACCATCAACCAATCAAATCAGTACTCCCTTCACACAACGTTCCTCCCCTTAAAAGCTCAACCCCCACATGCCAGTGTATATGATTCCTTGTCACATGCCCATGCTGGTAAGCTTATGTTGCTTCAGATAAACTAGTTATCCTCTGCAATCTGAGTTTTCAATCAGACATGTGGTTTCCTGCCACACGGCTTTTGGGGTGTACATTATTGTGTGTCCGTGTGGGCTCTATTATGTAGGCCAGACCACCTGTCCATTTAGAGTCAGGATGGCACAGCATAGATCGGCAATTGATCTGTCACTCAAGGACAGAATTGTCGATCAACCTGTGGCGCGCCATTTCAAAACTTTATGCCACCCTCTGGCCTCATTAAAATATTTTATTATTGATTGTGTGCAGGAATCCCTGAGGCTGAGAGATCGGGCCAGGCAGCTACTAAGGCTCGAATCCAAATGGATTCTGAGATTAGATGTCACGCATCCGTGTGGCTTAAATTATAAAATCAATTGGAATGCCATCATGTGATTTAATGTATGTATGTTCTTTTGTATTTTTGTTTGTTATTTATCATGTGCCCTGATTTCTTTCAGGTCCAGCTTCTCCTGGCACCTGTCTTCCGGCTTGCAGTGCTCTTCATTGAACAGAGGTGAGACGCAATGTAATTCTCAATACAAACGTTCTCTTTCATCAAACTTGAGTGCTGGTCTGCTCCTTCCCTAGGATCTAGGTTGGGTAAGTGCTATATATATATATATATATATATATATATATATATATATATATATATATTATTTTTATTTATATACATTTAGTCTATCTATAATACTTTAACTGACCCGGCTTTGCTCCGCCACTCTGGAAACCCCCTTCTGAAAATCCTGCGTTTGCCCCTGAGAAGGGCAACTGAAATGGTGCATGGCCTACATCACAAAACGTACCAGGAAAGACTAAAATATCTTAATATGTATACTTAAGAGCAGAGAAGGGAAAGGGGGGACATGATAGAAACTTTCAAATATATCAAGGGTTTTAACAAGGTACAGGTGGGAGACATTCTTCACAGGAAGAGAAGCAGCAGAACATGAGGACATGCACTGACACTAGAGGAAGGAAGATTCAGGGGAAATGTGAGGAAGAATTACTTCACAGAAAGAGTAGATAAGTGGAAAAGCCTACCATCAGAGGTGGTAGAGGCAAATACAGTAGTACAATTTAAACATGCTTGGGATAGGCATATTGATATCCTTACAAAAAAATAAGGATCAAATATGGTTTGAGGTAACATGTTTAAAAAAGGGGCAGACTAGATGGGCCAAGTGGTTCTTATCTGCCGTCAAATTCTATGTTTCTAATACATGTGGCACAGACTCCGCTGTTACTATAATACAGGTGGCATAGACTCCACTGTTACTATAATACAGGTGGCATAGACTCCACTGTTACTATAATACATGTGGCACAGACTCCGATGTTACTATAATACATGTGGCACAGACTCCGCTGTTACTATAATACATGTTGCACAGACTCCTCTGTTACTATAATACAGGTGGCATAGACTCCACTGTAACTATAATACATGTGGAACAGACTCCGCTGTTACTATAATACATGTGGCACAGACTCCGCTGTTACTATAATACATGTGGCACAGACTCTACTGTTACTATAATACATGTGGCACAGACTCTGCTGTTACTATAATACATGTGGCACAGACTCCGCTGTTACTATAATATATGTGGCACAGACTCTGCTGTTACTATAATACATGTGGCACAGACTCCACTGTTACTATAATACATGTGGCACAGACTCCGCTGTTACTATAATTCATGTGGCACAGACTCCGCTGTTACTATAATACATAATACATTCAATGGCGAGCGGCTTCTGAAGAATTTAGAATGAGGCCCATACTCCCCCCATTGATCAGTTCTACTGCTGACACTTCACAACCAAGTGCTTTACGCAATGTAAGCATTAAGGCAGGGCCGGTATAAGGCTTCCCAGCACCCTAGGTAAAACTTCCACCCACTGCCCCCTTAGCCCACAACGCCACCAATATCCACTTTCCTTGCCCCCCAAGTGAAAGTGTGGAGGTAGCATCTGAGAAGGTTCACAGGCCCCGCTTGCATTAAGTACAACAATGATGTCTTCCACATAGACATCCTTAATTTATGATACTGTAGCAGCAGACTCAGTGGCACCCCCAGATCCCAGCGCCCTAGGCAGCTGCCTAAAGTTCCCTCATTGTAGATTTGACCCCGGCCACGTATCTTTAGTGCTACGAGTATGACAGAAAACCTCTACCATGTCACTCATACAGGAGTATTATTTATACACATTACAGGGGGGGGGGGGGCCCTGGGTGCAACCTGGCATCTCATATAGTGCTGGGCACGCCCCCACATTAATGTAGACAGGGGTATAACAAGGTCCTGCCCCTTTTCCCAAGCTCCACCCCTTTTGGCATCAGTGTCCCGGTTCACTGTGAATATATGTTGGGAGTAATGTAAATATATACCTACAGTACTGTACATACAAGACAGTATTGGAAGACGTATTTTCATGTAGAATCAGTTTAGTCTGTTTTCATAGTTTAGAACTAGTGGGTTTTAAAACTAATCCTGTATCTACTGTGAAATAAATTTTGTTTTTCCTACCAAGGAAACAGACTCATAGGAACAGTGACATTATCTGTAGAACACCAAAGTCTACTTTCAATGGGAAACTATTGTTATCACAACCTACTTTGCACCTTTCATCCCTGATCTGCTTGCAGAAGACAAACTGTGCCAACAAGAGCGTCTGGGAGGCTTTGAAAATAGGCCTAAAAATTGTGCGGCTGTAATACCGGATTAGGCGTTCTTCCTTTAGCAAGGCCACTTCATTTATCTTCTCGCTGACACTCTCCTGCCTTTAATTAACTGTTTTCAGAAAGCTTTTCTGCATTTTTCCCTTTAGAATCACATGCTTACTTCCTTTGTTTGTTTTCTGTGACATTCTTTATCCGTTTTTTTGTGAGGGGAAGGTGGGTGGGAGTTTATTTTAACTGGGCACCAGAACCGTCCCTCGCTTCTGTAACGAATGTGCTCTACCAAAGCTTTATCCATCATTTGACAGAATTTTTTTTTTTTTTTTCGCACAAAATAATTTTTTTTCTCCTCCCCAGAGCTGGATAAAAAATAAAAAAAGGGAAAAAAGATGAAGTATGTGGCTTCTCGGCGGATGATTTGCAATTTAAATAGCAAAGACAAAGAGAGAATATAAATTTGCTATTGGCAAGTAAACAATAGAGATGTTAAGGACGGGACCTTTGAGGGCAAGAAATGGAACCGCGCGATACGCAGTGAAACACAAAGGCTTTTCTTGCACTCTGCCATTATGTTATCTTAAAGGACAAATATATCCAACCATACAAAAGCTTGGGTCGCAGTTAAGACATTGGCTTATTTCCTAGGATTATGGCGAGTTTATCGGAGATATTATTTCAATTATAATATAAAATGACTGGAATCATAGAGCAACCCCAAATAGAACTTAATTACTTCTGAGGTTAAGAGCTTGGTGTATTAAGAGGGGAAAAGAGCGGAGAGGATGCCTGTAGCAACCAATCGGCTTTGAGGTAGTATTTATCAAGTATATGCTGTAAAATGAGATTGGGCGGTTAGGGCAACTTCTTCTATACTTTTATCCTGGACGGAGATTGGCGAAAAGGGGGCGGGCGCTGATGTCATGTGATGTCCATTGTGGCAAGTGCAGGAGTCTGGGGGGGGGGGGGGGGTAGGAAGTATAGGCCCTGAACATTTATATACACACACTGGAGAATCTATCGACCCAATATCATTATTTTTTTTTGGCCTAGGGGTGTCATGCAAAAATGTTGATACTCTAGAGTGCCTTGATTGAAAATAGATTGGGAACCCCTGGTATAGGCTATAAAACCATATGGAACTAATATAAATTACATAAGTGTTCTTGTTAGGGCTGTGTGTTAGCCAGTAATGGTGCCCATTTCATTTAGGAATATTGCTCTGAGAATCCAGACCATAGCTATGTAGAAGATCATGGGCGATACTGTACAACCTTGTCTGACACCAGCTGATACTGTACAACCTTGTCTGACACCAGCTGATACTGTACAACCTTGTCTGACACCATCTGATACTATACAACCTTGTCTGACACCAGCTGATACTATACAACCTTGTCTGAAACCAGCGGATACTGTACAACCTTGTCTGACACCAGCTGATACTGTACAACCTTGTCTGACACCAGCTGATACTGTACAACCTTGTCTGACACCAGCTGATACTATAAAACCTTGTCTGACACCAGCTGATACTATACAACCTTTTCTGACACCAGCTGATACTATACAACCTTGTCTGACACCAGCTGATACTATACAACCTTGTCTGACACCAGCTGATACTATACAACCTTGTCTGACACCAGCTGATACTGTACAACCTTGTCTGACACCAGCTGATACTGTACAACCTTGTCTGACACCAGCTGATACTGTACAACCTTGTCTGACACCAGCTGAAACTATAAAACCTTGTCTGACACCAGCTGAAACTATAAAACCTTGTCTGACACCAGCTGATACTATACAACCTTGTCTGACACCAGCTGATACTATACAACCTTGTCTGACACCAGCTGATACTGTACAACCTTGTCTGACACCAGCTGATACTATAAAACCTTGTCTGACACCAGCTGAAACTATAAAACCTTGTCTGACACCAGCTGATACTTAGGGGGAAATTTACCAATATGAAAAACCTAGTTTTTCGTATTGGTATTTCCCCTCCGACTGCATACGACTGTTTCAGTCGTATGCAAAGTCGTGTTCCGGAGGGGAAATTACAAAGCAGTCATATACGACTGCTTTGTAACCCTCCGATGGTGTAACCATTCGTATTGGCGGCACATATCTACGGCCGCTAATACGAATTCGTACAGGCAGTCTGCACGGATCAGTCAGATCCGTGCAGGCTGCAAGGTGTAAAAAAATAGAAAAATTAAATAATAAAAAAAAAAAAAACAGCGTGGGGTCCCCCCCACAGCTGTAACCAGCACCAGGCTGAAGGAGCCTGGGCCGGTAATTAAAAATCAGGGAACCCGACAAATAGGGGTTCCCCGATTTTTAACAACCAGCCCCAGGCTCCAGGTCCGGGGCTGGTTCCCAAAATACGGGGGACAAAATGACTAGGGGTCCCCCGTATTTTAAGAACCAGGCCAAACCAGCCAGCAGGGTAATGCCACAGCCGGGGGACACTTATGATATAAGGTCCTGCGGCCAAAACATTAACCCTACCGACCAGTCAGCCTGGCCAGGGGCCCTGGGGGAGTGGGGACCCCCCATTGAAGGGGTCCCCCCCCTCCAGGACTTACCTGACCTGGCTGAAGCTTGGTGCTGTCCTCGATGCCCCTGGGCGGTGGGCATCGAGCTGATTCTGGTGTAAAAAATAGAATAATCGGTACTTGTTTCCTAGAACGGCCACAACGATTTAGATCGTTGTGGTCGTAAGATAAAAAATCGGATCGATCGCATCGCATGCGATTTGGTCGCATACGATGCGACCGATCCGATCGACCGATTTTTCACCCGATTTTTTTTTTTTTTCCCCAGATTTGTTTAAATTGCCCCCCCAAATGTTAATAAGTGTGCTAGACCCCACGATAGACGTGAACCCGAAGCGTGGCGAGCGCAGCGAGCCCGCGAGGGGCAGCGGTGCGCGTCCTCCGACCTTTTCATTCCCCTACTATCCACTAGGGCGTGGAGTGAGAATATAATAGTGTGGCGAGCGCAGCGAGCCACCGAGCCCGAAGCGTGGCGAGCGCAGCGAGCCCCGCGAGGGGACGCGTCTAACTTCACAGGTATACGCGTCCCCTCGCGGGGCTCGCTGCGCTCGCCACGCTTCGGGCTCGGTGGCTCGCTGCGCTCGCCACACTATTATATTCTCACTCCACGCCCTAGTGGATAGTAGGGGAATGAAAAGGTCGGAGGACGCGCACCGCCGCCCCTCGCGGGCTCGCTGCGCTCGCCACGCTTCGGGTTCACGTCTATCGTGGGGTCATGGCGGGCACATAAAAAATGTGAAATGGGTCATATTGGCCCATTTCACCTTTTTTATCATTTTTCCCTATGTGAGATGGACTTAATCAAGTCCATCTCATCTTGTGCCATTATAATGGCACAAGACCGACCGATTTCAATGTTAAAAGATTTTTTAACATTGAAGTCTATGGAAAAATCGGGTCAATCGGTCGGTCGCATCGCGGCCGATTTTAATTGGTCGCGACCGACCGATTGACCCGATTTCTGTCAATCAAATGGAAAAAAATGTAAAAAATCGGCCACATCGTGAGGATCGTGTCCCTTAATTAAGAGCCACGATCACTCACGATTGTGGCCGTTCTAGGAAACAAGTACCGAATAATCTATTGTCTAATACTGGGGCACTATGAGTCCCAGCAAGCCTCCCCCGCAAGCTGGGACTTGGAGAACCACAAGTCCCAGCCTGCGGGGCATTAAAGGGCCCGCTGGGTCTTGTAGTGCCACAGTATTAAAAATAGTACAATAAAACACACTGACACACATTTAAAATAAAACTTTAATACATACAAAGCCCACACATACTAATACTTACCTATCTTCAACAACCTATCTACAACCTTGTCTGACACCAGCTGATACTGTACAACCTTGTCTGACACCAGCTGATACTATACAACCTTGTCTGACACCAGCTGAAACTATACAACCTTGTCTGACACCAGCTGATACTGTGCAACCTTGTCTGACACCAGCTGATACTATACAACCTTGTCTGAAACTAGCTGATACTACAGATGGAGCGCCTCTCATTCAGTGCCAGCTCTCGCCAGACTCCCAGCGCTGGCGAGAGCCGGCGGAGGGGTGCTCCATCTGATGGGGACGCGTGAGCATCTCACACGCAAGTACGTCCTCATCACTCAGCAGAGGGGAGCTGAATACCTGCCCATCTCCTCAGGGAGACGGGCAGGGTTAGGGGAGTGCTGGGGAGTTGCAGGCAGCAACGGGTAAGCGGCGGGGAGGTGGCAGTGGGCTCAGATGGAACGGGCGCATGAGCGTCTCATGCGCGCATTCCCCCTTCCATCTGATGGCGGGTCCTGTCGGTTGGCGATAGAATCGCCAAGACCCGCAATAACCAGAGGCGCTCCATCTGTATACAACCTTGTCTGACACCAGCTGATACTATACAACCTTGCCTGATGTCAGCTGAGATTATGAACTGTTGGGGCATCTGGCCTCGATATTTAAGCAAGAATTGTATCAGTGACATTTATAGGATGTCGTTGTTTGTGCAATACATAAACAAAACATAAAAATAAATCCTAGCCAAAGTGGGCACTAACTTAACATAACTTCCCCTCACTCAAAGTTCCCTTCTCAGACAGCTTAAATCAGCCTCTGCAGCCTAATTAGCCCGTTCTCTGGCTGATATCCTAAAGACCCGAACTGGGCCATGTGGTTGGTGAACCCTCCCTCTCTTCAACCATCCAACCTCAGGACCCTTATCCGCCTTTTACCGAAAGCCAACAATGTAATCAAGGCTGTTTTGCAGACACAGACATTTCCTCAGGTTTACATCACACAAGACAGAGATTTGGGCAACACATATCTCCTATTACACAATATCCATACTTGAAAACAGGTGATTTCATTAGTATATTAATTATATTGAATTAATACATGTGCTCAAGCATGGATATCACAAAAATCTGACTGTTGATGTGCCTTGCGGACTAAAGTTGCGAAACATTCATCTATACCCAATACAAAACAGATTGATCAGCAAAGATAATAAACATGTAATAACAAATGGTGTAATCGTATAGTACATCTTGCATAGGAGACTGCTAGAGAATAATGACTTCAATAAATAAATCACAGAGGCCGTAAGCATTGTCCCCATCAGCCCATAGGCCCTTATTCTGATTGATGCGGACTTTACCGCGTTCTTACGGATAGCGTCTTTACGGCGTCTGCGCATGCGTGGAGAACGCTACGCGCATGTGCCACGCCTTGACTCGGTACCAGTTCGGACAAAGCCCGTCCAAAACTGGTCCCCGCAATCAGTCGGGAAATAGGGGCGTATTGTGGGCGTCATGCGGAATGACACATGGGCGTAGTTTCAAAGTGGGCAAAACGGGGCGGAAACATGGGCGGACACGGGGGAGTACACTTATGTTGGGGGGCGTACATTCGGAAACCACTCCGAATGCACGCGAGCAAAAAGGGCTGAAATGTGCGGTGTCCACAAGTGTACTATTGCTTTGCGGACACCACTCGTTCATGCGGTAGGCGAACGTACGCCTAATGACTACAACCATTAACACCTGAACCCAATACAATCTACTCCTTTACTCATTACTCACTAATAGGACGCTTGTCAGTGCTTTAATTGAAACCATTGCTGCTTCAAGGAAACCTTGGCTCCCGGTCGGATGCGGTATTCCCGAGCATACTCTGTAATACTCTGTAATACCGTGCCGAATCGGAGTGTTTCTCCCGCACACGCATGGTTTGTATGTCGTCCGTAAACACGCCCTGTTCTTAAAGAGTGAGTCCGTCCGAATGCGGAGGACACGTGGGCGTTTCTACGGACGATGGCCGCACGCGGCAAAACACCGTGGCGTGCGGACCGCTCCGTAAGAATGCGGGAATTTCCGCACAGATCAGAATAAGGGCCATTGTGTCCAAGGGAAAGTCAATCTATTTCTATAAGTACCAGACTAAATAAAAATCATATATTATACTGTAATCGTATTCACTCCTGTGAGATTGTGTGTTCTGCAGTGCACAAAGTGCACATACCATTAGCAAAATGAGCCACTCTGTATGAAACTATTATATGTCACATCTGCTTGCACACAACCCAAGAAGAGAATTATCCTTTGATGTCCATTTCATTGAATTACTTTCCAAACTGTTCCAGAGGGCCTCAGTACTGAGACCACATTGCACTATTCTCCTCCTTTTTGCAGCTTCCAAAGAACCTTCTTATCAATCTTTTTTTTGTTCCTAGAGAAGATTATTTTGCAGTGAGGTTTGTGTCAACCTGCTTCTGCCAGAGGCACGGAAATGAAACAAAAATGCACTGTGTTGTAAGATTTATTTATTTATTTATTAACAGTTTCTTATATAGCGCATACATATTACGCAGCGCTTTACAGAGAATATTTGAACATTCACATCCGTCCCTGCCCCAGTGGAGCTTACAATCTATATTCCCTACCACATGTACATGCACACACAGACATTCTAGGGTTAATTTTGTTGGAAGCCAATTAACTTATCTGTATATTTTTGGATTGTGGGAGGAAACCGGAGTACCCGGAGTAAACCCACGCAAGCACGGGGAGAATATACAAACTCCGCACAGTTAGAGCCATGGTGGGGATCGAACCCATGACCTCAGCGCTGTGAGGCAGTAATGCTAACCATTATCATCATCATAAGCCCCTTCTGTCGTACTGTCACTGCTCAAATCACATACTGATGTGTGCGCAGTAACGTAACACGTAATAATACTGAGTCATAGAGAAAAATAGTAGAACGGTTATTTCATCAGCTGGAACAAAATGTATTATAAAAATTCTGTTTCTTAGTTAAAAAGAAAGGTAAGAAACAGAATAAATACACATTGCAATACATTTTCGGCCTTATTCTGGTTGGAGCGGCCGGGCCGTACGCGTACGTCCCGGGATTTTTTATGATCTGCGCATGCGTACATTCGCTAATGCGCAGGCGCGAACACTCCACAACGCTTACGGACGGGTCTCTACGTGCGAAAAAACCTATACGCGAGTGTACGGGCATTGGGGGCGGCATAGGGGCGTGATGAGGGGAGCGGCCGAAGTAATGAGGGAAAATGGGCGTAAACATGGGCGTACACGGGGGTGTGCACCAAAAATGAGCGGTGCTACTACCGCACGATCGACTAAAGCACCGTTCATTTCGGACACAAAACAGGCGGCCGCCAACCGACATCTCAAACCACCCCTACAGATACCGCATGCCAGCGTGCGCCTGGGTTAGCTAATTTACGCGGATTACTACCAAACACATACACCTGAATGTAATAACCAATGCTGCAGTCTATTAAGTCCAAACCATGATTTCACTACCTGCAAGCCACACACAGCACTCTAACACATTGGAAGCTTATCTTTCTATACTTCTCTACATTTAAAGGTTTGTTTAATTTAAGGTAAGAATCTTTTTAAGACCTGCTTATATATGCTAAGGTAGGTATTTGTTAAACAGTTATACACATTCACTACGTGCTTTCATAGACTTTACACAGTAGCACACTCAATCTACACAAGTCGACATGTGTCAACGTGTTCACTCTAATACAAACATAGGTTTTGTATTTATGATACAAGAACATAAACCACATCTAACACCTACAAAGGATGTTTCAGCAATGTTTTAAGCCCATGGCCACTATTTTGCACATTAATTATTTCAATCAATTAATTAATTTTCATAATTATAGTTGAAAGGCAAGATTTGCAGGTCCATATATGTGAAGGGTATGTCAGCGTACACGGACGTACGCTCACTCTCACGAGCGGTGACATAAGCTGACTTTTCTATTGAAAACAATAGGGACCCGTCCGTGCAAGCTGGCGTACGCCTAGATAGCCGCAAGAAGTCGGTGGGAAGACGGCCGAGAGACATCCGTAAACGGTGGTGTACGCTCAATTGTACGCCAGTTGTCGGAGTGTAAGGGCTGGCCCGTCCGTGTACGTTGGCGTACGCTCAATTGTACGCCACTCCCCTTTGCCGATGTTTCTGGCCGTACGAATGCGGCTGAGTTGTGGGTGGACCTAACCCCAACGGCCGCGTACGCATAGCGTACGTTAATAGCGAACGTACGCACGTTTGGCCGCTACGATCAGAATAAGGCCCTTTGTTCCAGCTGATGAAAAAACTGTTCTACTATTTTTCTCTATGGCTCAGTATTATTACGTGTTACGTTACTGCGCACACATTAGTATGTGATTTGAGCAGTGACAGTACGACAGAAGGGGCTTAGAATGATGCACATATATCTTACAACACAGTGCATTTTTGTTTAATTTCCGTGCATCAGCTGCCTCTGGCACACATCTATATATACAGTGGGGCAAAAGTGTATTTGGACAGTCACTGATTGTGCAAGTTGACTAGGGTTGCCTACCCTCCGGAAATGGCCAGGAGGGTCCCAAAAATTGGGTCCCCCCCCAGGCCCCTCGGAAAAGTGGGCAACTCTACCGGATACCGGCAACCCCCCCCCCCCCCCCCCACACACACACACACACATATCTTTCCCCCACACACACACACACATACACACACACACATCCCCCCCCCCATGGCATTTCCTTACAGGGGTGGGGCTAAAGATGCAAATCGCAAGGCTTGATGAAGTCTACATCAGGCCCGCCCCCGAAGAGCTGCTGACAGTCTCCTCTCCGAGCTTCTCCTGGAAAGGAGACTTTAAAAGTAGGCGACCCTGAAGTTGGCGCACTTAAAAAAGAGAGAGGTCTGTAATTTTCATTACGGGTACACTTCAACTGTTAGAGAAGAAATGTGGGAAAATAAAACGGGAAATCACACTGTAGGATTTTTAAACAATTTATTTGTATATTTTTGCTGAAAATAAACATTTGGACAATAAAAAAGTTAAACTCAATACTTTGTAATATAACTTTGGTCGGCAATTACAGAGGTCAGACGTTTCCTGTAGTTTTTGACCAGGTTTGGACACACTGTACTAGGTATTTTGGCCCACTCTTCCAAGCAGATCTTCTCTAGATCTGTCATGTTTTGGGGCTGTCGCCGGGCAACACGGACTTTCAACTCCCTGAACAGATTTTCAATTGGGTTAAGGTCTGGAGACCACCCTACACATAAGTTATAACCCAACCAACTGCCCATCAGGGAGCCGCCGTGCTTCTGGGTGGCAAGATCGCATATGATATATCGTACACGCTGCTTTTGGATTTAATTTATTTTATATGATGCCATTGAATCCGTCAAATCCTTAAGCAGCCACGGTGATCTCCGATCCGATGCGCACGGAACCATGATGCAGATGTAAAAACACATACGGTATGTCACTTACATGATTTCTACCAAATGGGTCGAAACCATTTAGAAAAGGGCCAAATCATATCAGTGTATAGCCACCTTAAGACGCCACTTCCACACTTCCACTTGAGGTTCTGGAAAGTGGGCATTGGTGCCGTGGTTTTGCCTAGGTGGCTGAAAAACGTTGCACCGACCCTGCTCACAATATATTTTACCTTCTATACTATTTTTTTATACAGAACGTCAAGGGTTAAAAAAAATCTATGCATCAAATGTTAATAAAAACATTTCATACACGTTTAATACACAAAATCCCGGATTGGCCAGGTGATAAAATGACTAAAAGTGCAAATGTCTTATTTGATGCAGTACAAATGTAATTATAACAACTCAAACGTCCAAGATATGATTCCAGATTGTGTATCTTGTAGGAGAAAATATGTTTTATCTCTCACCCTTCTGAGAAAAGAAAGCAGAGAGGTTAAGGATTATGCTGCTAGGAGGATGGGGATGTGGGGGGGGGGTGGGGGGGGCGGGATTCCTTTTCGATGCTTCCTATATATTTTCGAATGTTTCAAAGAAAATAAATACGCAAAACACATTATATTAATTCAGGAATAAAGAGCTTGGAGCAACGCTGGCCCGTCTCCCACAAATGAAGCCAGTTATTATAACGCAGATAGGAATTGGCAAAACCCCTGGCTTCTGATGATCATCCCAGCTTGAATATTCATGAGACGTTGTGTGAAAGGCACCAGTTCAAAAGCTGTAGACTTAAAACGCTGCAGACATGGAGAATATGCTACGAAGAAGAAGAGGGAAAGGGAATGTAAAGCAGGGTTAGTGACGGAGAGCAACCTGCAAAATTGAAATATCAGACGAGACAGTGGAAAACCAATCTGCTTAAAGAAGACGTATAAAGCAGGGTATTTAGGATCAACGACACGCCTTTACAGAGGAACAAAGGGCCTCAGAAATGAGAAGATTATAAAAAAAATACACTTATGGGCATAATGAGAATGAAGTAACAATAGGGTGGGAAATTCCATATCACTTGGAGAAAGAAAGGATAAAGTGTTTGGATAAAGTAAGAGCAGATAAACAGTATAGTAACAAGAAAGGTTACACATATGTCAGGAATAAAGCAGAAAATTATTAGGAATCATTTAGGGGGGGGGGGGGGGGTTTACACAATGATCTTCCAGTTAAAAAAAAAAACCACAAACACAAAAAAAAAAAACAAGGAATCAAATCAGTCAGGGGGATTTGCAAGCAGAGGAGAACTGCTCTAAAACACATCTCCGCATTTCTCAAATCTGATCACAAGTCATTACCAGCTTCGTGTTGAATCTTGTTATGTTTCTTCTTGTTGCCCTGCAAAATCGTCTTACACGAGAGAAATGTAATGTTTATTTTTCAAGTTAGAGTTAATTAAAAATGCAGCCACGGACTAGAGCCACGGATAATGGACCTCATTCTGGTCCGTTCGCATCGGTCTCTTTGTTCACACGGGGCCGATATTTGGCATCTATGCATGTGGATGCGGGCATGGTGAACAAACTGTTCCCCGTGTGCACGCACCCAACATTACGAGTGGGAGGCGTAGAGGGGCGTGGGGTGGCGGGCCGGCCATTTACATTTGGGAACGCCCAGCGTTTCATGGGCGTTCCCATGCAAATGCCCGATGACATCACAGGATGTCAGCTTCCCACCCACTTCATCGTGAGCGTCCACACGTGACTTGGCAGTCACTTTTATATACGTGCACCTTCGCCATCATTCGATGGTCGGCAACCATCGAATGATGTTGGTGTTCCCCCGCAGCCTGCGAATGCATGTTTATGTTAAACATCCATTCATAGCAAGTGCGTTCGAAGGGGGGGGGGCTGACGTGAGGCCCGACATTCGCCGAGTGGGGTTTGGTGGACTCTCAACTCGCAGCCGTGCGAATCAACCAGAACAACCTCCAATATATCCCTAGAATTATTTGCACAATGGGCCTGAGTCATGTTTGTTAGCCAGAGATAGCATAACTGGTTGGGACCATGTTTCGCTGCAGATGGGGATGATGTAACATTACATTTAACAGCAGATAAGAACCACCTTTTTATTTTTATTAAGTTTTTATTGAATGTTTCAAAACAATACAATTACATAGTAGATACATTACAAAGTAAAAAAATAAACAAGAGTTAAACGGGATGGGGAGGGCATGGGCAGGGGAGTGCACTAAGCAGTCCTAGTCAATAATCAAATATGTAGAGAGAGACTGATGTTATTGAGTCTGCACCATATATAAATACAAAAATACCAAATTTCACCAAGAAGTTTTTCGAAACAAGAGGAGCAACTGGTGGTTGGGCACAATACAGAAGGTCCGCGCATATCAGCATCCAAATCAGTTCAATGGCTTTGGGAGTTGTGTTAGTGTTGATGTTGAAGTTGAATGAGGACCGGAGAAGGAAACAGATGTCCAGGAGAGCCGGTACTCAATCCATTGGTACCATCGTATCAGAGGGTTAGATGCTGATGGAGAATAAGTAATCCCAGCCACCCAGCCATCCCAGCCACCTCAAATTCACAGTGCATCTTAACGTTTGATTCTACCATTTCTATAGTGTTGTTTACCAATGGTATTTTTATTAAAGGTCAACAGAGGTCACACATTAGTACAGAAACAGTATCAAGATGGCCAAGCGTGTTAAGGCACATAGGCCCTTATTCTGGCTGACTCGGACGGATGCGTATTTTCGGACGGCAACCAAGTGTTCTTAGCCCCTCCTACCGTACGGATCGCTCACACCGTCTGAATGCAGTAAGACGCCGAGCGAACGGACCGCAAGTGGATGTTTCATGTGAACAACTCCCCCATCTATGTGGACCTCCCCCATCCTCTGATGGTCGTTGACCATCGAATGATAGACCGAGTGGTCAGGCAGCTTTGAGTGCTCCAGACCACTCGGACATTTCTTTGTGTGAAAGCACTGATATGGGCGGGCAGCTGGCATCCGGCTATGTCCAATGTCCGCCCCCCACACGTGCATCACAGCCAGATTACCATACGTACGCCCAGCGTTTTCATGGGAACGCCCATAAATGTGGGGCATACGCATATGGTAATGAAATTTTTTAAATGAAAAGTGAAGCAGCGCTGATATTACAATGTAACAAATTTATTCACACAATAAAAACAATAATAAAAGACATTAAAAAGAACCAATTGGTGCAGAAATTGATTGACACATATGTATAAAGATTGGACCCAATATTATAATCACCATTGGTGGGAGGTAATGAGACCTGCTCTGATCCGGAGGAATTGGAAGGAGTCCTTTACGGCCACTTGAATGGTGTCCTGAAGCGAAGATGTTATATATGGACTACAACCGATGGCAAGAGTGGAATTAGCCTGATCGGGAGTCCCGCTGATGGAGATGGTCAGGTATCCAAACAAGGAATCTTGGCTTGAGACTCTGAGACTGGTGGGCTTTGGATCAGAAGTTTTTAGCAGGTGGGGCAATCCTTGGTGCAGGTGGGGGTCCTTGAGGTGATAAGGGTCCAGGTAAGAGTATCACCAACGCGTTTCGCAGTTCTCAGACTGCTTTGTCTGGTGGGCTTTGGATCAGAAGTTTTTAGCAGGTGGGGCAATCCTTGGTGCAGGTGGGGGTCCTTGAGGTGATAAGGGTCCAGGTAAGAGTATCACCAACGCGTTTCGCAGTTCTCAGACTGCTTTGTCAAGGTGTCTGTTTGGGTCAATGGGGGCCATTTTTATACCTGACTTCCCATGTGTTGATTTGCATACCACATTGGTTCATAGTACAAAAAATACATAAAACATTAGGTAGAGTTACTCGGAGACAAAAGGCATTAGTCATAATTGTATATCAGTAATCAGGTGACTGTTTTGATTTGAATACACGTGGAAAAACATGTTTATAAAGACTAATGCCTTTTTTCTTTCTTTCACCCTCGGCTAAACATTTTGGGGCGTGGCCTAAGGGCGGGAGGTGCCCACACCCCCACACTTAGGCCACACCCTCAACATTTTACCGGGGGCTCGTCATTCCTCTCGGCTGCCCTGTTCATAGGTACCATAGCAAAAGTTGGTAAGGGCCCCTTATTTACAAACTGATGGTGATAAATGCATGTAAAACATATTAGTTAGATGGAAAAGATGGGCCCCCTTCAGATCTGGGCCCCATAGCAGCTGCACCCCTTGCACCCATGGTAGTTATGCCCTTGTGTCACACACTCTTCTAGCATCTGTGATGGGCACTACACCGTCACTACACATCTGTCATCTAATAGACCTTTCTTCAAACATAAATGTGCAAAGGAACTTTTTTCACTTCAACCCAGGGGCAAACGCAGGATTTTCAGAAGGGGGTTTCCAGAGGGGCGGAGCAAAGCACGGAGATGGACACTTAGGTGACCCAGTATATGCCAGGTCAATTAAAGTATTATAGATAGACCAAATGTATATAAATATAATAATTATAATAATATATACAGTATATATATATATATATATATATATTTATACATACACACACACACACATATCTCCTATATATTTGGCTACATCTGTCACTCAAAGTGTGTGTCTGTGTCTATAACGCTCTGTTCCTGGACTTTCCTCTTAATGGCCCTTATTCTGCATCGTGCGGTACGGCCCGCGTGCGGCCGTACCGCCGATGTTTTCAGTCTGCACATGCGCAGAGGTCAATCTGCGCATGTGCAGCCCAATTCGCCGCAGACGTAGTTCGTCCGCCGCAAAGGGGGCGTATAGGGGCGTGAGGGGCTTCATACCCTCATTTCCCTATGCATACGCCCCGCGTTTCATGGGCGTTCCCATGCAAACGAGGGGCGTATGCATGCTAATGAGGGTATGACGCCAGTGATGGGGGCGGAAAGCTGACGTCGCCGGATGTCAGTTCTCCGGCCCCATACAAGCTATCACACGGACGATTGTCCGTGTGGTCTCAGCTTGCGGGACCTGGTGGGGCGTGCGGCCCTGCCTTCGATGGTCGACGACCATCGAATGCAGGGGGCAGCTCCCACCATGGTGGAGGCGTACGCCCCACCATTTTCTTGCGGATCGCCAGCCGTCCGTGTACGGACGGCCGTGGCGATCCGTATCGTGGGCGGGGATTGGTTTGTGCGGCCGGAGCCCCGTGTGCGGCTCTGGCCGCACCAACCAGAATAAGGGCCAATGTGTGATTGCCTTCATCTGTGCTGAACACCTTTCTGAGAAATTAACCTGTTTAAAACAGGTGATGGCAATCATACATTAAGGGGAAGTCTAGAAACAGAGCATTGTGTCCCTCCTGGAGAGGGTCATGTTGGGAGGTATGTGACAGAGAACCAGCCCAGTGAGCCCACAGACAGTGCCAGACACCCACTGCCTTCCCATGTTGCCCAGCACTGCTACTCCACAGCCACCAGGTGAGCGCCCCCCCTCCCGCGATTTGCGGCAAAACCTCCCCCCCGCGCGCCCCCCCCTCCCGCGATTCACGGCAAAAACACCCGCTCCCCCGCGACCCCCCCTACCGCGATTTGCAGCAAAAACACCCCCGCGACCCCCCTCCCGCGATTCGCTACAAAAAGAGCCCCCCCAGGACCCCTCCCGCAATTCGCGGCATAACCACCACCCCGCGACCCCCCCCCCTCCCGCGAATCGCGGCAAACCCTCCCCCGTGACCCCCCCCCCCCCCGATTCGCGGAAAAAACACCCCCCTGCGACCTCCTTCCCACGATTCGCGGCAAAAAGAACCCCCCCCCCGCGACCCCCCCTTGCACGATTGGCGGAACCCCCCTGCGACCCCCCTCCCGCGATTCGCGGCACCCCCCCCCCCCGCAATTCGCAGCAGCCCCAGGATTAAATGGCACATGCAAAACACTGACATGGCTATGGTCGACAATGAAAAAGGTTGACAAGATTTATTTTTCACTTTTTCAATGTTTTCATATTCATTCTCATGTGTCGACATGGACACCAATGAAGTGGCACACTTATGTCAACATTTACATGTGTTGACCTTTCTGTGTTGATTTTTTTCTTGTGGCGATTCGCGTCACACCCCCCCGCAACCCCCCTCCGGCGATTTGCGGCACCCCCCCGCGACCCCCCCCCTCCCGCAATTCGCGGCAACCCCCCACCGGAACCCCCATGAACCCCGCTCTCCCGCGATTCGCGGCACCCACCCCCCGCAACCCCCCCCCTCCCGCAAATCGCGGCACCCCCCGCAATTCGCGGCAGCCCCAGGATTAAATGGCACATGCAAAACACTGGCACGGCTATGGTCGACAATGAAAAAGGTTGACATGAGTTTTTGAAGATTTATTTCATTTTTTGAATGTTTTCATATTCATTGTCATGTGTCAACATGGACACCAATGAAGTGGCACACTTATGTCAACATTTACATGTGTTGACCTTTCTGTGTTGATTTTTTCTTGTGGCGATTCGCGTCACACCCCCCCGCAACCACCCCTCCCGCGATTCGCGGCACACCCCGTGACCCCCCACCTCCCGCAATTCGCGGCAACCCCCCACCGGAACCCCTGTGAACCCCGCCCTCCCGCGATTCGCGGCACCCAACCCCGCGACCCCCTCCCGCAATTCGCGGCACCCCCCGTGATTCGCGGCAGCTCCAGAATTAAATTGCACATGGAAAACACTGACATGGCTATGGTCGACAATGAAAAAGGTTGACATGAGTTTTTGAAGTTTTTTTTTTCATTTTTTGAATATTTTCATATTCATTCTCATGTGTCGACATGGACACCAATGAAGTGCCACACTTATGTCAACATTTACATGTGTTGACCTTTCTGTGTTGATTTTTTCTTGTGGCGATTTGCGACCCCCCCCCCACAACCCCCACTCCCGCGATTCACGGCACACACACACACACCTCCCCCGCGATTCTCGGCACCCCACCCCGTGACCCCCCCTCCCGTGATTCACGGCACACCCCCGCGACCCCCCCCTCCCATGATTCGCCGCAACCCCCGCCCCGTAACCCCCTCCCGCGATTCGCGGCACCCACCCCCGCGACCCCCCCTCCCGCAATTCGCGGCACCCCCCCACGATTCGCGGCAGCTCCAGAATTAAATTGCACATGGAAAACACTGACATGGCTATGGTCGACACTGAAAAAGGTTGACATGAGTTTTTTCATTTTTTTTTTCATTTTTTGAATGTTTTCATATTCATTCTCATGTGTCGACGTGGACACCAATGAAGTGCCACACTTATGTCAACATTTACATGTGTTGACCTTTCTGTGTTGATTTTTTCTTGTGGCGATTCGCGTCACCCCCCCCGCAACCCCCACTCCCGCGATTCACGGCACACACACACCCCCCCGCGATTCTCGGCACCCCACCCCGTGACCCCCCCTCCCGTGATTCACGGCACACCCCCCCGCGACCCCCCCTACCATGATTCGCCGCAACCCCCGCCCCCGTAACCCCCCTCCCGCGATTTGCGGCAACCCACCCCGCGACCCCCCTCCCGCGATTCTCTGCAATCCCTCCCCTCCCGCGATTCGCAGCATCCACCCCCCCACAACCCCCCCTCCTGCAATTCGCGGCACCCCCCGCGACCCCCCCTCCTGCAATTCGCGGCACCCTCCGCGACCCCCCCTCCCGCGATTCGCGGACACCTAAGTTGCAATACAGGGCATCTTTCATACAATTCTAACCAGATTTCTCATATACAAACGTTCACAAATTAAGGGGGCGCAGCCCCTTACGACGGTGTGAAGAGCGCCCGTAGGGCGCGATGAATCACCTAGTATATATATATATGTTATACACATACATATACATATATATATATATATAGTCCAGGATGTTCCCACAACTGTTCAAGGTTGTGGAATGTCGGGCACTCGCCTCATAAAGAATCCAGTACAGGTCGAGTATCCCGTATCCGAATATCCGTTATCCGAATTATTCCGAAATACGGACATTCCAGAAAGTGAAAAAAAAATTTTTTTTTTGCTAAAAACTCACTGGGGACATATGTAACAGCATCACTGGGGACATGATATGTAACTGGCACTATATATGTGCAAGACAATGATTGCTTGGCATTCAAATTCAGTGCTGAGATAGTACACACATTTTGTTTCACGTTTTGAAACCTTGTTTTTTGAACAATTAAAATATGTTTGTGTGTATTTTATGTGGTAATAAAATATATTTGTGTGTATATTATGTGTTTATACAGCATAAATGCAAGATACTTCAAAATACATCATTGAAATATTAAAATATTCCGAAATACGGAATAATCCGTTATCCAAAATTCTCCTGGTCCCGAGCATTTTGGATACGGGATACTCAACCTGTACAATATGTGTAAAAGTCCAAAGTAACGAATTTTATTTTCAATCGGTCAAGTCGATTTTTACTGACATGCAGATAGGTTATGCCCCGACGTTTCGGTCCTATGCGGACCTTCTCAAGGAGCTTTCTCAATGAAGTTCAATGCAATCAACGTAGCAGGGAAGAAAAAACCCACTGGTGCCTGGACCCAGTGGGTTTTTTCTTCCCTGCTACGTTGATTGCATTGAACTTCATTGAGAAAGCTCCTTGAAAAAGGTCCGCATAGGACCGAAACGTCGGGGCATAACCTATCTGCATGTCAGTAAAAATCGACCTGACCGATTGAAAATAAAATTCCGTTACTTTGGACTTTTACACATATTGTACTGGATTCTTTATGAGGCGAGTGCCCGACATTCCACAACCTTGAACAGTTGTGGGAACATCCTGGACTATAATTGGTTGCATGTTTATTATGTGCACCCTTTGTCTGGCACCCCGTGTTGCACTATATTCAGTGTGAGTGCGGTCTATACATAGACTATATATATATATATATATATATATATATATATATATATATATATATATATATATATATATATATATATATATATATATATATACATACAGGGGCGTCAACAGCAGTGTAGACCCCTGGGCATAGCAATGTATTGGGGCCCCTACCGATCCTCCAGCGGTAGGGGTGGGGGAAGTTTTGATGTCCCGCGGGTGGTAGGGGGTATTATATCAGCCGCTCAGCATGTAGGGCCTGGATCAGTAATTTACACTAATTACCCCTTTACTGCACAGATGGTGGGAGATGGGGTGGGAGAAGGGGGCATTGGGCTGAATGAAGGGGCCCTGATACATAACTTCCAGGGTGGTACAGGATGTTTAATATGCAGAGGAGGGCTGTATAGTGGAGTGGGTTTATTATCCATAATTTTCTGGTGGGAGGACAGCTTGCTTGACTGCAGATATCTCCAGTTTCCGGAAATAGATTTCTTAGATTTTAATGGAATAAAAAACTAGAGAGTCCCACCTACCAAATGGTACTGGGGACTAGGGGATCAGACTTCAGGAGGCAGAGCAATCTGTTAACAAGTATATAAAACTACATACCAGGTATGTGGAGCTGGAGCAGTAACCAGCTACTGGAAGGCCGATATCTCTGGTTCTGAGAATAGTAGAGACAAGCTACTAGTGTTCTTCAAAGGGGGAGAGTCCCAGCTTTTGGAATAAAAACTCTGTCAGACAGAACATGAAATATCTGACTTGGAAGAGCAATTAATAGAATGGATGGGGACCACTGTTTGAAGTCAGATATCTCCGGTTCCCAAGGGCCGATTTTTTAAATTCTTATATCCATGGAAAGAGGGAACCTTCAGCTTTCAGACTGGGGCCCTTAGACTCCTTGGGGGGTTTCTGGGTACTCAGAAACCCCCCCTGCGTGCGCTACTGCAACCCCTGGAGCCATGGTAACAATACAGACTAAGAGCTCAGTACATGTTGGAAGGCACGGTACCCGCACCACCCGATATTACTTGTCTGCAAATAAGTCTGCTCCATTTGCAGGCCTTAGATGCTTTTTATACTGGTACTTACATGTTAGTTGGGTGCACACTATAGTTAGTACGATCATACCACCACTATCCATGTCGGAGTTGATGTTATATTGGGCGGTATTCAATGAGAATACCTGCGAGGTGCAGCGAATCCTTTTTAGGATTCGCTGCACATTCGCCACGTTCCGGAGCCAGCGGGCTCCGGTATTCAACGTGTCAGGGGCTCGCTGCCCCTGACAGGCGAATATGAGCTCCTGCGGCGAATGCCGCAGGGAGCCTGAGGAGGGTGCCAGGCAGAGAGATGGAAGTCTCTCTGCCTGTCCCTGAACGTTTGTGGGGGGCAGGTGGGCTCCCCAGGTGCCAGGCAGCACAGGCTGCCCCCCGGGGGTGCCAGCAGGGGAGCGTATATTCACTACAAACGATCGTAACGATCGGGTGCAGTGAATATATGAATATGTAATGAGCGGCTCGGCTCCGGCGCCCCCTGCTGGCTGCTGTGTAAAAAAAAATTAAAAAAAATATATATATTTTTTAAAATTAAATATATATTCATGTGCTTACAGCACATGAATAAAAGTAGCATGCCCCTCCTCAGAATAAAATTCCTGATTTTTAGACACCAAATGTAAAAAACAAAACACTTTATTTTAAAAGTTCACATTCCACTTCTCCATAAAAAGATAGCGATTGCTACTCGGTGAATCATGGCGAAAAAAACCTTCAAATGTATTCGCCATGTGGTCATTGAATAGGGTGATTCACCGTTTTAGTCAGAAATTCGCCAAACAGCACAAATTCGCCATAAAAACCCTGCGAATCAGGCTCATTGAATACCGCCCATAGTGTTGCGAGCGCATCGAGCCACTGCGCCCGAATCGTGGCGAGCGGATGCGGAAAACTAAGCAAATAGCTTAGTGGGCGCCCAACTAACATATAAGTACCCCACAATTTATTTACCAGCAGTCCTGTTAGAACCGTTGGAGGGTGCATTCCATTTGATTGGCTCTCATGTCTATTCAACCCTTCAAATTCAAAGATAATTTATGCGTGTTTTGCAACATGAAAACCAAGGGTTAAAATATACATAATCTATGAAAGCAGCAAATTAAAGTGTTCATAAAGAGCTGGGGAAGAATATTATTTTCAATAAAAAAATATTTCAAATTCCATAGCAGAATCCTTAAGTGTTTGCTGGATTATTCCTATTCAGCAGTTCTTCAGTGAGGAAAAGTTGCCGGCGGCATTGAGAAAACTTTTACACCGAGTGCAGACAATGAGAACTCTGCTTTGCATCCTCTTCCGCGGCGCTCTCCATTGTAGTTGGGGTCTATTCAATGGAGTTTAAAGCTGCCTTAAATCAGCAGTTTTCACTGTGAAGTGTGGTTTTCAGACCCGGCCTAAAAGCTATTGAGAACATTTTAAATGACTTTGGTGCCACACTAAGTAAGATTACCTATGTGTGTACCCAATATTCAGCAGAGGCATCTGGAAACAAGATAACAAGTCCCACTACACAGCGATACACAATTCAGCCTTGTTGTTTTTATAATATATATGCTGGTTGCTAAAAAAAAAAGAAAAGGCCAAAAAAGGAATACAGTACAACAGAATGTAAACTTTTTCCGATTGTCCCACTGGAAGCTTAAAGGTTAAAAAGATTTCAGGTCGAAAAAAAAAAATTCTGTTTAAATACCGTTCAGGAATATATTTCCAGTCCTGACATAGTGATTTGACAAATCAGCAAAAATAGAAGCGGAGTAGCAGTTCTGGGCTTGCCGCAAAATTATAGATTAGTCTGGTCTGTTTGTGTAGAGAACCCCCAAGCCACCAGATTGCTCACTTTACCGGGAGGTGGGTGGTATACGAGGGCTGGCCTACATCTCTATCTTCAAACAGAAATTTGCGAGTCTTCCTGTAGAACATAAGACAGAGATTCTGACCCTGAAATTTGTCAGGTACTTACTCTGTGTGAATGGGTCTACCCAAAATGGTCATGTCCTGTCAATCACGTCTCCATGAAATACTCTTTGAACGTGATTGCAGCGGCACCTTGATGCACGGGCATTGCCATCCTAGCACATGCGCAGTCTGATATTCGTTCCGTTGTGTGAACATTGGCCAGTGTGTACAAACATGAAGTACGCACCCAGCTGCTGTGTCTGCATCTACATTCAATGGTCTTTCATGGTGTTGCGAGTACATGAATTGCCCTTACTGTGTTTGGCCAATCATCTCCACTCCGCCCTTCTTTCCCGATTCATCCTTTGCCCTGACACCGCCGCTGGACTCTGGAGAGCATTAGAAAAATGAGTGCAGCTTGTGCGGTGTGGGCCCCGTGGGACTCAGGGCCCCGTGTACCTTGCACACTGCAACCCTTATAAATATGCTAATGGCGTGGCACCGGTCTGTAGATGTAGATGTTTCTCTTTTATAGGACTCAGAATTGGCCTGATTTGAGCAATATAACGATTGCCGGCAGCAGGTTGGCCATTCAGATTCTACTTCTTATTTATTTAGCACCTTCCAGAAGATCATAGATTGAATCGTATTGGTTGCTATGGGCAACATTTCATCTTTAATAGAACTCCCACCTGCTCAATCGTCCCTGAATTTGTTCTGGTTGACCAATGTTGTGGGTCTGCACATGTGGATCGGTGAAAATATGCATGTGCAGACCCACTGTACAAACACCTTGGGCGAGTATCACACTCCCCGAAGCGTTCCCACAGAGCGAGTGGGAAGAGGGCGGTTAGTGGACTGTCGTATGAAAACGCCCCTGTGTTTCCTGGGCGTGCCCAGAAAAACCTGGGCGTCCCCATGAGAACGCAGGCGCGTCGAATCGGCTGACTTAACATGGTTGGCGGCTGACTTAACATAATGTCAGGGCCCACCCCGAATTCGCCTATGTCCGAGTCAAATAAAAGTCAATCTACAGATGAAGCTCTCTCCATCCAGCCGGGGGGCTGACGTGTCTATCGCCAGCCCCTGCTACCTATCGCTCGCGCGCCCCATTGCAATGGAGCTCACCACCGCCGTCTGCCTCTCCCGCCATCATCTCAGTCTGACGGAGTCCCTCTCCGCCGGTGCTCGCCAGCGGGGACGTTCTGGCGAGCACCGGGCAAAGAAAAGAAGGGGCTCCATCTGTACATTGACTCTTATTTGCGAATGGGTAACAAATAATCCGATGGTAGGAATTTACCCACTCACTAAGCAGTGAATGAATGCTGCTTAGCGAGCAAGTCTGAATCAGACTCTTAGTAAATTTACAGGAACAACAGCAAAGCCAACTGGGATATCTGCAAGCTAAACATGACCCAAAATGCCAAACTACAGTACGAGAATATAATTCTATAAAAGACACACATACAACTTTAAAATAATAAATGTAAAAAAATATATATAATTCCAATTCTCTAAGATAAATTTAAAAAGCGTATTTATAAAAAGGAATTAGTTGATAGCTTCCAGCTTGCAAAAGTTGACAAGGTTCTACATATTTTATGTCATTATTGCTACGGGGGTTACACTTATTGAGTCAGTGACTTGTTTTATCCTGGAATAGGTAAAGCACACGTTGTCACGTCGCTACCTGTGTCAGTAGTAATGTAATACTATCTATCTGTGTCTAACTGCTTGGCGTAAAATCCCCTCTTCGTAAGCTCGTAACTGTGTAAGGTGACTGCCCCACTAACTGTGCGCTCGTCTCCTCCAGACAAATCCCACTGTGTGAGCCCAGCACTCCTCCACTTCACTGTGCAATCATCCAATTAAAACAGTTGCAGGTTGAACATGATGTTCCCAGATGCGCATACGGCTCAGACTTCATCTGGGTGACACACTGAGCTGCTGTGCTAGGTTGCTGCATGTACGTATGACACCGAGGGAGTATTAAACGCTATCAGAATATACTTAGATAATTATTATGGTGGTAAAAGCAAATCTGAATGCTGAAAGCAAAAGAAATCCTGGCATAATTAGTGACTCGGAGCTATTATTAACAGATCATTTTCTATTGCCCTGCTGATAATGTACAGTACTTATACAGTGATGTTGGGCATATGCTGCTCCTGACACAGTTAACGCTTATGAGGGGAGGGGGCACAGATGCACAGTGGCGTAACAAACAGATTTGCATCCCCCGACGGAAATTTCGGCAGCGCCCCCCCCCCCCCCCCCAAGAAAAGTTAATCTCCTCCAATAAAGTTAACAAACCACCATCCCCGTGCCTTAGAAACCCCTCCCCCTTCCCCGAGCGCACAGCTTCTGTAGCAGGGACCCGCAGATCTTGGCTGCCACCTCCTCTAGCATCCTCAAAAACGTTCTGCTGTATGGGGGCGGACATTTTGTGATGGTCCTTTTTCATAGCAACAGAAGCCAGGAGGGGAGCCGGGAATTCGACAAGTAAATCTGCGGGTCCTGGCCACAGCACAGACACGGCACCAGCATAACAATAACCCTGCAGACCCCAACCGCGCTTCCCCGCCACCGCAGGGTGTGCGGGGCTATTGTTACACCCAGGGCACTTTACAGGAGGGTGCTGCAATCCCGGACCCTACGATTCCTAATGGCAGCCCTGGTTACGCCACTGCAGGTGCAGTCTCTATGCAGGCCCCCTCCTCTCCCGCGGTGCAGTTCAAAATAGGCTCGCTACTGCACCTGTGCTATTTTCTGGGAAAATGGAAGTCGCGCCATCTTTTTTTTTTTTTAACACTGGCTGTGGAGAACTGAGAATAATCGATGGGTGCCGGCCAAAGCAAATTGTTTATGTAAAAATTTGTGATCACAATTTTTACATGCACCACTGTTTGCCTTATGCAAACTGTAACTCCCAACTGTCAAGGTTACATTGGAACTGTCCTGCTTATTGGATACTGTGTCGCTGTCAGAGGTGTCACCGGGAGTGGTGACAACAGGTGCGCACTGATGCCATGCTGAAAACCCAAAAAGGGCCTTTTTCAGAGGTGCTTGGCCTTGCGGGAAACACATTTTTGGCACACCAAGCGCGTTACAAGCATCCACAGAGATGCTGGCTGCCCAAAGAGATTGGGATGTCTTCAGTGGTGAGACTTTGGTGTCATCCCTTTTGAGGGTGACACCCGGGCCGCACCCCTTGCACCTGGGTAGTGATGTCACTGCCCGCTGTCCCACCTGCGGGTCGCAGTGCCCTGTGGGCTGGGGAGGTTGGCTGAGCCGGTGATCACTGAATAGATGCACAAGGCCATGACCCCAAAATCCCCAAAATGGGGTTGTGGCATGAGCCCAAACACCCTCCACCCAATGTCTCAGCCACTCCGCAGTGAGGCCTTGATCCTCTTCTGATGCTTGACAAATTATTGAAACAAAAAACATTACCTGATTTTATATGAGATACAGGGCCAGATTCTCTAAGCTTCAAAAGTGATAAAATGGAGAGTGATAAACAGCCAGCCAATCAGCTCCTGTTTGATATTTTTCAAACACAGTCTGTGACATGACAGGTAGGAGCTGATTGGCTGGCTGTTTATCACTCTCCATTTTATCATTTTTGAAGCTTAGAGAATCTGGCCCACAGTTTGGAAAGTATTTAAATGAGGGATGAGTATGTATCATATCTATCTATCTACTATCATACTTGCCTACTTGCCCATAGTGAAACGCCCCCTTATGGGGAAATTGCCAAGATTGAATACAATTTGGGGTGAGGTTAGCATTTACAGTCAAGTCATTTAAGCTACACAACACCAGTGCCTTCAGCAGTGGCACAACTAAAATTTGTTTGTCCCCCGCCACTAAAATGAATCCCCCCCCCCACCACCCCCACCCTCCACCAGACAGATCCTCCTGTCTGCAGTCCCTGTGCTCCTCCTATTAAAATGTCACTTTCAAAATGGCCGCCACCTTACACCATTATTTAGGACACAAGAGGAAGTCGCTGCCTCCTCTAACATCCTTAATAACCATCTTCTGTGAGGGGGGCAGCCATTTTGTGAGGGATATTTATAATAAAAATGAGGAGCACTGGGACTGCAGACAGGAACCTTCACTGGTCCCGGCGGGCCGGCAGCAACAGATTTGTCGATGGCTTCTCCATTAACAGAGCAGCAATAGCTTTCGCAGACCCCTTACCCACTTACCTAGTGCCTCCAAGCCACCGTGAGGTCTGCTGGGCTTTTGTTAAGCCTTTAGTGTAATGCCTCCAAAATCGCTGAATGACAAGTTGGCTGCACTTAGCTGCAATATGCTGCAATCTGTTACTATGTTCCTCTATAAGGCTTGCTCAGATGATACACTTGTATAACTGGTAGAATGTTTTGGGGCATTTAAAAGTACTGCATTAAGCTCAGTCTTTCTTACTTCTATGCCAGTAATATTGACTTGTTTGTATAAAATATTTACTACATCACTCATAAACCCGTATGTTGTTGACAAACTTACCACTGCGCTTGTCTTCACCCCTGTATCACTCAAATATAGACTGCAAAAGAAAAAAAAAACAGCAGCTATGGGTTCGCCGACTTTACTTTACATACTGGAGAATGAGAGAAAATAAAATTCCGTATTTTGATATCTTAGGTATCTGTGTGAAACGCACTTCCTCTGATGCAGCTGGGAGCCAGACTCTACAAGAATACAACATAAAGCCTGTTAAGAGATGTTGCTCTTCTGTCATCCTCATGCTGTTCACCTTTATCCCAATTCAAGAAAGAAAATACTTCGAATTCCACAGAATATAGATAGAAAACGCTGTCTACATTGACTCAAGCATCTACTAATGGCATTTATCAGACATTCTGTTCAAGCCAAGTTACATTCCTTTTCTGCAAGCATTTTATATAAGGGACTAACTAAAAGCACATCAAAATGACGGCTTCTGCGGTGTACTTTCAGTTTGAGCTGTGACAGTTTTTACTTTCACTTTGAGCTGTGACAGTTTTTAGCCCACAAACTCTCCAACCCACCCTAAGTTCCTATCTGCTCCTACCTGTAATATCTGTCTTCACAGCTCCCTCTCTCCGTGTCCAGTAAGTCTGAAACAGATTAGCGTCCCTACAAAAATTGCTTTTACTTTCTGTTGGGACATCTTTAAGCACAAAAAGGAGTTATTTAGCCCATTGAGTGGCCTTCACCTCATAGAGGTGAGGAGTAGTGAGCCTTTTATATACAGTATATAGATGTCGAAGAATTCGTATTCATCATCTTAATCACTTTTTATATTGGGGATGCATTTAACATTTGGAAAGGGCATGTTTTTTACACCTCTCAGTACGGAGCCTTTTCAGCATCGTGGGCAGGGGCGCAACTATAGCACCGCAGCCCCCGCCACCGCGGGGGGACGCTGTGCATGTGGGGGCGCCGGGGGCTGCGGTGCTATAGTTACCTACCCCCCAATCTCCCGCAGACTTACGTATCTTGCTGGTCCCGGCAGCTCCGTTCTTCTGATGAGGACCACAACAAAATGGCCGCCCCCATATAGCAAACAGTTCTCTGAAACTGTCTGCTGTACGGGGGCGGCCATTTTGTGGTGGTCCTCAGCAGATGAACGGACGGAGCCGCCAGGACCAGCGCGATAGGTAAGACGGCGGGGGAGGGGGTTAGCATAGGCGGCGGGGCGACGGGGCGGCCGGGGGGGGGGGGTATGGGCGCCCCCCCCCTAACGGCGGGGGGTGCCCAAAACGTAGCTACGCCACTGATCGTGGGGCATCCATTTCTGAGAACCAGGCCCTAGAAGTGCCGATGTACAGTATTTGGATCAATTTGCAAACTGCTCGCATTGGTTGAGGTTGATGAGAGATGGGGCAGATTTATCAAATCTTGGAGAGACATAAAGTGGAGAGGGATAAAGTACCAACCTGTCAGGTTCTCATATACAGAAGGAGCCACATCCATCTTTGCCGCTGGCGCGCCCGAGTGACCCTTCTTTGTAAGCTGATTGCCGAGACGGGTATGGGTGCGCATCCCACATGCTCACGTTCGCAAGAATCTCACAAGCATGCGCGCCTCAATCGCGGTGCGCAGAGAGTGGCATAGATGGACGCGACTCCATCTGTACATATAGGTTCCAACTGAGCTTTATTTTACCCCATATCTTTGCAGATTACCTAAAAAGATAAATGCACAGTCATTAACATATTTGACATTTTGGCACATTACACTAGCTTGTCAGTGTTGACGTTGCATGACTAGCCATGGATAAACTGTGTAACATACGTATATATATATAATATAAAATAATTTTTACTAATAATATACATATTGGGGATTATTCTGGTTCATACACAGCAGGGCTGCGTTCGCCAAGGACCAATGTTTTTGTTCTGTGAATGCCAATGGACATTTCTGAGCATATGCATAAGCAGGGCAAGTTCACCCATGGTGAACAGGGTGCATGTACCCAGGACAGGGGTCCAGGGCAGCCCCATTAGTATATGGGAATGGCTAGCATTTAGTGGGCGTTCCCATGCTAATGAGGCCATGTCAGCTGCCCCCCCATTTCCTTTCCAGTGTGCACGCATATGTAAGAGACTTCAGAGTCCCTTCACAACCGTCGAATGATGTGGGTGGATCCAACTAGGCTGCAAATGGACATCCATTTACAAGCCCCTGAAAGCGAGTTGCCCTTGTGAATGGGGGGGCACCAGCCAATTATTCGCAAGGCGGGGTTTGGTGGACTTGCAAGCCTGCACATTTGCTGCCTTGAGAATCGACCAGAATAACACCCATTATTTATTCCATACATTGCTACAATGGGCAGTATATATAGTGTACATCATACTTGCCTACCCTCCCGGAATGGCTGGAGGGTCCCGCAAATGGCGTCCCCCTCCCGGCCCCCCCGGGAAGGTGGGCAAGTCTCCCGCATTTTCGCAGGAGCCCCTGCTCCCCCCTTCCCTGCGGTAATGAACTCTGAATTTTGTGAGTCCGTGGGGAGGGGGCGGGGCTAATATGATGTGAGTCGCGTCATTTTACCCCCTCCCCCATCCAAGGACTTGCAAATTGATGCTGGTGCCTGTCATGGGGGCGGGGCTTGGTGACGTCAGCCTCACCCCGCCCCCAAAATGTATCCTCGCCCCGCCCCCTTTCACTCCTCTCCGGGCTTCTCCCGGAAAGGAGTTTTACAAAGTCGGCAAGTATAGTGTACCTACAGTATATGTATATACATACTGTACATAGGTGCCAAAATGAAAAGGAGACTATGGTTGTACAGTATGTAAAGAATATTTTAATTATTTATATTATTTTAATTAAAGAAATAGATGGGTCAAGCAAACACCCATTCTCGCCAACGTCTGATTCTCTGACAGATGCTTGGGCACCCACTGTGGACAAAGCTTGTAGTGGATTATGTGATGCACTTTATAGACAGTGCAGCAGCAATTTCACGTGTGGTGATCTGACCATTCCGAGGAATGAGATCCTCCACAGCCCAAATCATGGCAACGTTGACAACGTGCGCCTGCCCGGGCAGTGGCAAGTCCTTGATGCTTTTGTGTCCCATCTCATAATGCTGACATCACCGGAATATGGTGCACCATGCGAGACACCGCTCTCCCTACACCACCTTCACCCTGCCATAAATCTCTGTAGCATGCTTGCCTTCTGTGCGGCGAAATTGGAAAACAGCTCTTTGTGCCGATCTGGAGGACTCCATCATGCATCCGACTGCGCAAAACAACTTTCCAGGAATGAAGAAACTGAGGCAAAGCCGTTCACTACACATGCGCAACTGGGAAAAACGCCACACCATCTGTCGGCAAACACATTAACCAATGGAGGCCAATAGGCTGCAGGACGGCAGACTCCCCAGGTAAAATCCGCCACTGTAGTGAAGCCAGATGCAGTCTGTGAGTCTGCACTGGCTTCACTGTGACTGGCAGTGACTTCCTATTGGATGTCCGACCTGCCAGTCACCAAAGCAGTCCCATTGGGAAGTGTTCCCTGCCTCCAGGACACCTCTATACGTTCCACCGAGTGTAAGCCCCTAAAACCTGGGAATTGCGCATGCGCAGTACCTATGTCAGTACTGCGCACGTGCCGGTCTTGATGCCTGTCATCTGTATTATGCAGGCGCCGGGGCCTGTGCTAGTCCAGGTATCTATCATCATAGTACAGGCTCCAAGAATGCAACGCCTGAGGCGGGGACAGGGAGGAGTGGTGGTGGCTGCGTTAGGGGTGGGGGGTGCCTGCATCATGGCCAGAGGCAGCCACCCTCCTGCCAAAAGGTACGAGCCGCCACTGACATTAACCCACTGTGATCAGACACAACGCCACGACAGAAAAAAAAAATATATATATATATATATATATATATATATATATATTACCCATTGTAGGAAAGTATGGAATAAAATAATACATGTTTAGCAGAACAGGATAACTGATCTTATAGATGCGTCGATGATTAGCAGAATGGTGCAGGCAAGTCCAGCATTTTATAACCATTTTAACTCTGATTTAAATGCACTTTGGTTCCTGTCTGTTCTCTCAATTGAATTGGATGATTTTTTTGTGTATTATAATTTCATTTCATTCGGTTAAGCAGGATAATTGAATTGAGGCTGAACAGATTATTGATTTGAACCGGCAACTGTAACAATTATACGTTCAATCATCTTTAACTTTGTTTGCAACGATCTTTATACATATTCTTTTTGTCTTATGAGCCGCGTTTAACAGCGATGGTACGTATGAAACTGAGCGTCTACCTTTTTTTTTATAGAATGTACTTGGTGGAAGCTTCAAACAGTGATATAATGGAGAGGGATAAACAGCAAGCCAATCAACTCCTAATTGTCTGGGTACCCATCATTTTTTAAACCCATTACTGGCTGGGTTCGAAAAATGACAGGTAGGAGCCGATTGGCAGTTTTTTTATCACTCTCCACTGTATCACTTTTTGAAGCTTGATACACCGGGCCCTTAGTGAGGTTTTATGTAGTTTATTTATTCCCATGACTCCTAATTTAAACAATTAAATCCCATAAGGATCTTCAGTTACCAAGAGCTTTCCAGCACTATTTCCAGTGGCGGAAAGAGGGGGGGGGGGGGATACTTCTTGCCCGGTCCCGGGTCCTGCTCCCCCTCCCCCATTGCAGGAAGCTGGGCAGTGGGGAAAGAGATGGCAGGCTGCCGCCACTGCACAACCAAGCCACGCCCCCTCACTGAGGAACATCTGACAGCTCCTCCCCTTGTGCTGTGTTGTGCAGCACAAGGGAAGGATTTCACAGGATTTCACAGCTTCACATTTCACAGCTCAGCACATGCTGTCCTGTGAAATATGCTGAGCTGGGGAGAAAGACAGCTACAGCAGCAGCCTGATATTTCTCTCCCTTTGTGTGTGCAAGGAGGAACCCGCACAAATTACACAGGGCATGGCCTCTGTGAGGGGATAAGCTGGAAGCGTTTCACCAGTTAAACTGGTGAAACGCATCATTGGCCAACTTACCAGCCTCTCCTTGGTAGGCGGATATCCGACTACTATTGGACCAGGATCATCCGAATCCAGACCCCTGGACCCCATATTGGGCATAAGAATTCCCTCTGGATAAAGAATCTCCACTCCAGGAACTCATTGCTCTATTTGAGTCAACTACCAGTGAGATCTGCATATATTGAAACTTTGGGGTATGTTATAAGGTCAAAGGTCATTCTCGGAACGGGACTATACCATATAATCATTCCACAATGTTAGAGACTGCCTAATCTACCACGCCAATGAATCATGGTTACAATACAAGCCTTAACTCATGCTTTTCATTATTTTATTTATTATTGTTTTAATATAATTTTTAAAGTACATATTCTAAGTATTTGAAATATCCCATGGTATTTTAATTTGATCTCCCTCCTCAAAACAAGCGCTGTGTTTTCTTGTATTTTTGTTTTTAGCCTCTGTCAGGGGCTTGAATGTTGTTGTTTTTCTGGAGGGATTTTTATGGGCCAGAACTACAGGCATTCGTTCCCTTCCTTACCAGTTGGGGCCATGCCTCGAGGCCAGGCCACACTGACTCGTGGCACACTCCTGTACTGTAAACCATGGCCTCTCAAACACTCACAGAGCACTAAAGCAGCAAGCTCCGTCCCTGGCAACCTGTAGGTTCTATACAAACTTGTGTTTGTTCCAGGTGCTCCAGTTCATACTGACCTACTTTGTAAAAAGAATACTCCAAATGATTAGAATAATACAAAGATATTTATAACCGTTAAATTTCCTCTAACCGATAAACATCATCACCAAATTTCCTGTGCTCTTCTGGAAATACCGGGACTGCCATGGAGAGAGCAGTGGTGAGTCAGTTATGAGCTCAACCTCCCCTCTGTGACAGCCATACACTGCCTTCAGTCGTGGAGCGGGACCTCACCATGGCCAGTAATGCTGAAAAACACAGCACAAGGGGAGGAGCTGTCAGATGTTCCTCAGTGAGGGGGCGTGGCTTGGTGCCATGGCAGGTGACCTATTCAGGAAGCAGCAGGATGTATAGTGGTCTGAGCACCCTGTCAGAGTAAGGGTGCTATTTTAAAGTGGATTTAATTTGTAATAATAATTCTTATATAATAATATAAATCATCATATTATTATTAATAATAATAATAATAATAATAATAAAAACACATAGCTGTGTGTCGTGGGAGCAGTGTTATTCCTCGTAGTGTATCACTGTACAGTCCCCAAACCCCTTTATAATAATAATACCGAATATCAATGAGAAGTTTTTACTCATAGGTGTTTAATTAAAGCCAATATTTATTGCGATGGTGCTATTACCCCCGATCGCTGGCACTTAGGATCTACAGTAGTTCCCAAATTCTCTCCGAGGACTGATGTTGCACATCTGTGCATGTGTATTGACGAAAATACACATGTGCAGATCCGCTGTGTGAACGCCTTTGGCAAGTATCACACCCGCCGAGGTGTTTACACAGAGAGGGGCTGGTAGGGGGTGGCGGGGGGCTGTCACATGGGGACGCCCAGCATTTCCTAGGCGTGCCCACAAAAATGGTGGGTGCGCCCAGAAAAACGCTGGGTGTCCCCATGCGAATGCAGGCATGTCGAAGCCTGCACTGGGCGGGTGGCTGAGGATGGATGTATCAGCGTGCACATTCATTGGAATGCCGGCACGCACATTCGCTTGGCAGCGGGGGGCGGGCAATCAGCCGCACCAGCGGGCGGAGTTTAAACGCTCGCTAAGCAGCAAAAGAAAGCTGGTTAGCGAGTGGGTCGGATTCAGACCCTTACTGGGGGTTTGGGCCCTTATTCTGATTGACTCGCTCAGATGCGAATTTGCCTCCTTGCGAGTCACTCTAACCTCGCTTTGTGAATGGTTAGCTGGTGCCACCCACTCACACGCGGGATGCGTTCATAAGGCTTGCGAACGGATGTTATACATGAACATCCATTCGCATGCCAGTGGGGACCTCCCCATCGTTCGATGGTTGCCGACCAACGAATGATGGTGAAGGCGCACGTTTATGTAAGGGTGGTCCAGACCACCCTTACATATGAGAGTAGAATTCCAGGGAATTGGGCAGGCAGCTGACATCTGGTTATGTCAGCTGTACGCCCCCTGCACGTGCGCCACGGACTATTAGCATATTTACGCCCAGCGTTTTCATGGGAACGCCCATGAAACGTTGTGCATTCACATGTACTAATTACCCAGGTCAGCACCCCACGCACCTCTCCACCCCACGCTCGCAAGTCTGGATGCGTGCACCCGGTAAACAGACTTTTTGCCGAATTTGCACGTACCCACCGTATACACATGTGCAGAAATGCTGCTGCCCATGCGCATATACAAAACATTGGTCCCCGTGCGAATTTGCGGCTGAGCGAGTCAACCAGAATAAGGGCCTTGGTTCGTCTTCCAAAACTGTAATAAGTGCCCTATTTCTGCAATAATTGTAGCAAACGCTGTAGTCGACAACAATGAATCCAATGGAAATAATGTAATATAAATGAGCAATCTGCATGACGGACAGGGCGTATCGTGATATTGCAGTACAGAAAAGAACACTATTATGGCACACAGTGTTCTAATCACACGCTGCATGTTTCTCATAACACAACTGGAGCTACTGTACGTCAAACATTTCCTGAACCTATGATGCTTTCTCAAACTAATATCTGTGCAGGGGCCATGCAACCCCAGCTCATTATCACTATGCAAATTTCCCAGCAGCTCTAGCGCCTCCCCTGTCTCAGCCCGTCAGCTCTCGGCAGTAATTGGCTGTTATTGTCAGACTACATTACGCTCACATCCTAGGCAGGGGGACAAACAGTACTTTTGGTTTCTTATTGAAACATAAATCTACCAGCTGGTCAGCAATCAGCACTCTTGTAAAGCTGCCCACGTGCCAACCCGCTTCTTCCTGCCAGGGAGGCTAGTCTTCCTCTGGGGTTATCGATGGAGATGTTTTACCATCTCGCTGCCATCAGCCCAGCTGTGTGTAATTTCCTAGTGATCTCCTTAGCATGCAGCGTGTTGGTGTTTGCTGCAAAATACAACTGTGTTTTACTGATTGTTTGCTCTTTTGCAGCGCATAAACCCCCAAATGCAAAACCGCTCTGCAATACTTTATTGTATTGTTGTTTGTATTGTCTAATGACACGTCAAAGTGTAATTGTGTTTTTTTTTTTTTTAATTCCTAAATTCACTTATCATAATCACATTTACTCTGATGTAAAAGTAATTGAAGCTGCTTTTCAACACAGGAGAAATACGTTGTTTTACAAAATGTTTCTCATGCGGTTTTCTTCTTTCAAAAAAAAATATGAAAGAAAACAAGAAACGCGGCAATTCCATTTTATGCGGAACACAGGTCTGATTGCGTTCTAAGGAATTCATGTGAATCCATATTTAAACAGTATTTACAGTGCAGCGCAAAATAAAGTGGGCCTGATTCAAGACTGATTGGAAGGAGCCGAATCCAGTCCCGTTCCAATGGCGGGGGTCTGCGCATGAGTGCATTGGCGTATGTGCGGACCTCCAGTGCGAACACCTTTGGCAAGTATTACACTCGCCGTGGAGTTCGCACCGGGGAGGGAGGGGGAAGGAAACGTCCAGCGACATAAAAACCGCTGGGCGTACCCCTGGGAACATAGGCGTTCCCTGCTCAGGGAGGGCGGCTGATGCTCCCTAAAAAAAAAAGACACCACACTGTCTCCCTGGGCCGGGCAGCTCTGCTAAACACTATGTCAGCTGCTTCCCTGCCCCGGCAATACGCCTCTGCCCTTGGCAACCCCGGCGTGTCAGAACCTGGTGCCGCAGTTTGTAACGCAACAGCCAGGGGGCGGAGTGAGGAGAAGGCACGGTGGAGGAGAGGGAGGGAGTTCAGCGATCAACTCAGCAGCAATGCCCGGTGCTAAATAGTGGCAATCCCGAGAATTTTCTGGGTTTACCAGTCTGGGCACTGAGGTATAGTCCGGATAAATTCTCAGGATTAGCACTGAAGGGGTTAAATACCAAAGGGGAGATAAATTACTCCATGGTCAGAGTCCTCTTCGGCCACATACAAGTGGATGTGATCTCAGACACATCCCCTTGCATGTTACCATGGGGAAGAGAAAGCGGGTGGCACTGGCTGTGCAAGGGGGTAAGTGTTTGGCATAGCAGTAGGAGGCACTTACCCGCTAGGCAGCAAAAAAATGCTGCTTAGCAAGAGGGTTGCCTAACATGATTGGAGCTCTCAAAAATGGTTACTGCTCCTGATCAAGGGTTGCTGCCATTATTGAGTCTTCCTGCATCGAGGTAGGATGAGGCTGAGGTCACAATTTTATTGGCTTGGTAAGTACAGTGCATACCTGTAAATGCAGGGAATGGAGGGGAGGGGGGTTTGTGATGTAATAATGTGTGACATAATATGTAAGGGTATTACTGTGTAGCATTATGTGCTACTATTGTTTTGCATTAGTGGTGCTACTACTGTGTGGCATTATGTGTATAAGATGCACTACTGTGTTGCATTATATGTATAAGACACATTACAGTCTGTGTAATGTGAATAAGAAGCAATACAGTGTTTGGTATAATGTGAATTCAGATGGCTACTGGATGGTGTAATGTGACTTAGAACATTACTGTGTGGTGTAATGTGAATAAGGTGCAATACAGTGTGGTGTGATGTGAATAAGGAGCAATATGGTGTTTGGTGTGATGTAAATAAGGAACGATACTGTGTGGTGTAATGTAATATTACTAAGAAACAATACTATGTGGTGCAATGTGAATAAGGAGCAACAATGTGTAGTTTAATCTGAATAATGGACACTACTGTGTGACAAAACCAGAATAAGTAACACTATTGTCTGATGTAATGTGAATAAGGAGCAGTACGGTGTGGTGCAGAGTGCATAATGGACATTACTGTGTGATGTAACTAGAATAAGGTAAACTATAATGTGATTTAATGTGAAAAGGGTTTCAATACTGTGTGGCATAATTTGATTTGGGGTTCTATTGTGTGGCCCTTTTTTGGTATGTGCCTTCAGTGCGCCCTGTCATTACTTCAAATATGGGGCTGCTGCTGTGATATATGCTGCTGGGTAATAGGTGCTGTGCTGGGATGGTATTATGACGGTCATTAGACTCCGGCAGGGATGCGAGCGCCACAAAGCCCCATGCTGCAGGCCGGTGGCTCGCTGCACCCACCACAGGTTCTATTCTCCCTCTATGGTGGTCAAGGGAGAATAGCCCCTGTAAGTTGTCATCCGGCACCCGCTGTGCTGGGAGTCTGGTGTTTGGTCAGTCTGATGCGGAACTAATGGCAGGGCTAGGGGTCACCAACCAAAATCTTCCCTAGGTCATCAAATTGGTTAAGGCTTTCTGGGTACTTCTTTACTTTCACGGCGCCAGCATGGCGCCGCGCGTCAGAGTCCCCTTGCGGGGCTCGCTTCGCTCGCCCACGCTGCGGGCTCGGTGGCTCGCTACGCTCGCCACGCTAATTAAAATCAACTCCATGCCAACATGGATAGTGGGGGTATGAACTATCCATGTTGGCATGGCGTTAACCCCGTTTATTTAACTTAATTAGTGGCGAGCGTAACCCGGAAGTACGCGCGGCGCCATGCTGGCGCCGTGAAAGTAAAGAAGTACCCTTTCTGAGATATCAATAACAACAAAATAAATGTTAAATGAAAATCATTGCACTGTTACACATGACCACCTAAGAGAAAACTAGAACAAGTCTCCTTTCAAATTTCGAGAAAAAGACAGTCAGTAATTTTACTGACCCAATTTTCTGTTCCTTATTTCCAGTGAAAATAGCGGATTCTATTCTTAATGGTCTGAATGCATCGCTCACGCCAGCAAATTACCATAGGCTTTGTTGTAATGTGTGCTTGTTTTGGACGGGGCGATGTTTGGAAGGCTTTGCTGGACATTGTAAAAAAAAAAATGAAATTTACAGTTTGTACGGAGAAGGTCAGCTGTTTACTAGCACATAAAACTGTGCATTTCCATAGGCTGCTTCCCATGTGGGACAGACTGGCTGCGGAGAGGGAACCTGGCTGGTTTGTATCTCAGCTGCGTCCTTCAGTTCTTGCCAGGTTTTGATGGGATTTAGCAAAGGGGAAAAGCTCAAGTAGTTTTCCTAATTAAAGAGGCTACATTGCTCCGGGACACTGTAAGAAGGAACAGCCAGCATTTAGGAAATTCGTGGAAATACACTACAAGTCCTAGTACACTTCCCCTGCTCATAACACGCCTCAACAAGCATCGCAAGGGCAACAGGATAGCGGTTGCCAGACTTTTCACAAATAACGTTTGGCTGTTCACGCTTCATTTGATGATGGGACAATGAGAACATGGGTTAGCCCGCCAAATCAACAGACTCTTTTATGGTGCCACAGGACATGTCAATACATTGTATACACCAAAGACTATTACTTAGACACCTGGGGCCACATTACTTTTAATTCGTTTCAAATGACGTGGCGACATAAATGCCTGAAGTAAAGACTGCTTGTTCTGATCATGTCGCATTAGATGTAAAGTGGTAATGTCTATTGAATTTACCCACGTGGGCGGCACTTCCTGCTGTAGGTAGGTGACGCTTCATCTAGCAATTGGCATCGACTTTGCAGATACTGTTACGAGGCCGGGAAGATGAGGCACCAGTGTGTAGGGCATATTTGATTAATTAAACATATTAGGAACATAATCCCAGACTCTGCACCTGAGTATCATTATTATTTGGCTACGGGATGATAAGAATTCGGATAATAGACATTAGGATTATTATTATTATTATTATTATAATTTTATTTATAAGGCGCCACAAGTGTTTCGCAGCGCCGTACAAAGGAACAATACAGGGAAACAAAACTTGGCATAACATTGAATAAATAACAAAAATACAGTACAAATAAAGAGCGCCACAGATCAATACACATTACAGCTTGGGTACAAGTAGTGAGGACTCAATCAACATACAACTAGAGGCTTGAGGCCAATGATGGAGAGGAGTATGCAGACGAAGATGGTCACTGAGTGTTGGAGTAAAGGAGAGCTGTGAGTGAGATGTGAAGAGAAGTGGGCTTTGACAACAGGAGGGAAGAGGGCCCTACTCGGAGGAGCTTACAATCTAGTAGGAAGGGGAGACAGACAGATTACAAGAGGATGTGTAATGAGTCCAGCTATCAGGGACAGAATATTACCAGTAGGGAAGGGCACTCATATTGGGGGAGCCTTCTGCTCTAATGTGGGGTACACACCAGGACGATACGGCCCAAAACGAGCCAATTTAGATACAATCTCGACCGGTTGTATTTAAATCGTCCGTGTTTTAGGCCATTTCGATGCCCTTTTGATGCGATCCCGATCCGATGTGCGGCCCCGCGGGTCGGTCTTTTACGAGATCCTACTTGCTGTGCAGCGTAGGATCTCAGAAACGACAATTGAAGTGGGTGGGGGTCGCGATCGGATCACGATCATATTAGGGGCATTTTCGCGGCGGGTCGGCGGCGCCGTCAGCTCTTGAGCGGGTTGTACGTTCCTGTGACGACCCGCTCACGAGCGCCATCATCCTGGTGTGTACCAGGCATCAGGATTTCTGGATCAGTGACACTTTTGAGAACACTCATCGGTACTTATGTATTATCTGGGCTCCCATGTTAAATGCACCCCCATTTTTTCATACCCCAACTATCCAATTACGCATGGAGTTGATTTTATATAGTGTGGCGAGCGCAGCGAGCCACCGTGCCCGAAGCGTGGCGAGCGCAGCGAGCCCCGCAAGGGGATGCGGTCTCATAAGAAAAACGGGAGCCCAGATATTACATAAGTACCCACTCATCTATTGTGAGTGTTATATATATTTGATGGCTGGGGAATATCTCCATTTTCTTTTTAGCATATACTCTGTGAAATGGTTAATGCTTATCACAGTGGCGGGTCCAGTGGATGGGCTGCAGCACAGTTCAAAATTGAAATAGAGGAGCCACACCCACTGCCATTGAGTCAGTTTGGAATGACAGTTCGTGGCAGTTGGTGTGGGTCCCCTATTTGAATTTTGAACTGTGCTGTAGCCCCGCCTCTGAAGCCTCCCCTGCTTATCAAGGACCATTTCAAGTTTGTCCACCTTATACTATGACCTGCTGGTATGTGTAGATGTATTTAACCCTTTGAATGCCAAGTGAATATGACAAAATAGGTGTGAAAATTGGCAAGCAAAAATTTATATTCATCATAATAATGACCTGTAATGTTTACCTTATATAGGAAATATAATCTTTTTTGCACAACATTCTTTATTTGAATTTATATAACAAATGGCATTTTTAGCTGATATTTTGCACATCTCTCACAGTTATGTTGGCATTAAATGGTTAAAGCCCCTCTGCTCTAAATAAATGTATACTAACCTGCTCATTAACCCTGTATTGTTTGCAATATAACCTCCATGAGCTGTTCAAACTGAGTTATATTCCCCATAAATCATAAATCAATGAAAGGGATCTGATAGGAGTGTGCCCCTTAGCTTCACCACAGGTGCAGATCTAGACTTTTTGTTTAGAGGAGGTGGTTTAACAATTAATCCTGACTCACAGCACAGCAGCCACTGCACAGGGGTCTAATGCTGGCCACACATCAGACCAACTTTCCCCCAACCATCCAACTAGTTGCTTGGATGGAACAAAAATATGGTACTGGATGGGCGCAAATGTAATATTTACTTCAGAAATAGACGCTCAGACACTGTACTGTAGTTGAACCTGTTTGATTTAAACAATTTTACTGAATGTTTTTGTCCATTTTCCTGGGTTTGTGAGCACATTTCTGATTGTCCTTTGCTCCCATCCAGTACCATATTTTTATTCCATCCAAGCAACTAGTTAGATGGTTGGATGAAAGTTGGTCTGATGTGTGGCCAGCATTAGAGTGCCCAGGTTCATCATCACCTCAGCGCTCAATAAATCCTGGCAGAGGCAGGTTTTCCACAAGGCAACTTAGGCAGGTGCTTAGGGCCCAGTAGGTCACAAGGAGCCACATAAAGATATACTGTTCACCCAAAACACTACCGGAGGAGCATTAGGCAACTACCCCATGACGTCATGACATCACATGGACCTGCGCACACTCTCAAAGTCCCGTTGATGATTTTGTGATAGAATAAAAAGTGTTTGGACACAATAGTGGTTTCATCCACTGTATGTGAGCAGTCAGTTTCTTTTTTTTTTTTTGCAATATTCTTTATTAATTTTCATTTTACCAAGTGCAAAAACCAATCCATTCAATCATAAACATACACTCGATGGATGGGCAACATTGAAATACAAAAAAAAAAAAACATACAATGTACTACATAAAACTTTTAGAGGTCTGGCAACAAACACCGAGGGCTCTGTTCAACTCAGTCAGTTTCTTTACATGTAATCTACAGATGGAGCGCCTCTCATTCATCGCCGGGAGTCGCCAGAATGCCCCCGCTGGTGATCGCCAGCGGAGAGGCGCCCCACCTAACTGGGAGGGGTGAGCATCTCACACGCACGTGCGTCCCAGTCACTCGCCGGGGGAGTGAAAAGTAAACCCTGCCTGTCTCCGCTTCGGGGAGATGGGAATGGTTAAGGTGGGGGTGCGGGGAGGCGGCAGGGACCCGCGGGGAGGCGGCAGGGACCGGCAGAGACCCGCTGGCAGGCGGCGGAGAGCTCTGTTGGAACAGGGCGCACGAGTATCTCATACGCGCGCACCCCCTTATGGTGGCTGGCGGAGGCTGGCGGCTGGCAACTCTATCACCTTTTGAACCTGGTAAAGCTGCCATACAGGAAATACAAACAGCCGCCACACAATGCTAGGGAGGGTGGGGCTATCGCCCCAGTCACCACCCCCTTGATCTGCCCAAGCTTCCATATGGGCTGGCTGATGGCCACACATGTGTAGAAGGACTTCCAGGTCATAAACTCGGAAGTCCTAGCATCCCAAAGGATAGTTCTTATCAGAAGAGCTGCCCTCTGCATAAATAATCATATATCTTTATGCATACAGACAGTGCCAGATTAAGCCTCCTCGGGGGGCCCAGGGCACTTTAGACAGGGGGGCCCCCTTGCACTTGTCATTGTGATGCACTTTTGTTGTGATATCTTCTGGTCCTGACGAAGGGTTAAATACCCGAAACGGCGTAGACCATGGAGAAGTAATAAATCTCACTTTGTTGTTTCACTAAAGTCCCGGAGTGACGCCCATTATTTGGAGGATATATATATATATATATATATATATATACACACATACATACATACATACATACATACCACATGAAAAGCCTGTGTTTGTCCCTCTGCACCTTACTCTGTAGGCGACCTCACAGTCCCAGTGCTGCCTCTGATTAAAAACCCTCCCATGACTATGCTGCTGCTGTTATCCATGGGCCTGAGAAGCATGTAATGAGCTACACCAATCAGAGCTCAGCACAAAGGTCTCAGCCTCTGCCCTCTGGTGCAAAGTGTCATGGGACTTAGTCAACTCCCAGTAATGCACTGCACACTTGGTTCCCAATGCTCAGCACCATTAATCATTGTCACATTGGCAGATAGGTGAAGCTGCAGCATTACCCCACTCCCATGCACAAAACCTTTAGCAAAAAATTTTTTTTTTAAATACATGCCAACCACAGGGGGCCCCTAGCTAGAGGGGGGCCCAGGGGCACTGACCCCTTGTGCCCCCATTATAATCCGGCCCTGCACACAGTGTTAATATAAGTAGGGGAGGGGGGTGTATCACATTCGCACTTTTTTTGTTAAATACAATTTGTTTTTAGAAAATTACCTTTAAATATAAATTCAGGAATTCTTCTGGAATATACTGAGATCCAAAACTATTTTTTTATTTTTACAGTCACAGGATTTTATCAAAACTCAAAATGTATGCAGTAAAATATATTATGTTAATGTAAGTTATAAAACATGATGAATGGTGCATATTTGTAATGACGTAATGAGGTGGTTCCCAACCCTGGTCCTCAAGTACCCCCAACAGAGCACGTTTTCCAGGTCTCCACACAGAATCAGAGGTGACATAATTAGCCCCACCTGTGGATCTTTTAAAATGTGTCTGAATAATGAGTGCAGCTACTGGGTGACTTGGAAAACGTGCACTTTTGGGGGTACTTGAGGACCAGGGTTGGGAACCACTGGCGTAATGGTTAGCATTGCTGCCTCACAGCACTGAGGTCATGTGTTCGATCCCCATCATGGCCCTAACTGTGCGGAGTTTGTATATTCTTCCCGTACTTGCATGGGTTTCCTCCGGGTGCTCCGGTTTCCTCCCACAATCCCAAAATATACTGGTAGGTTAATTGGTTTCCAACAAAAAATTAACCCTAGAATGTCTGTGCGCATGTACATGTGTTACGGAATATACAGTAGATTGTAAGCTCCACTGGGGCAGGGACTGAAGTGAATGGTCTAATATTCTCTGCGGAAGAAAGAAATGTATATAAGAAATGTAATTAATAATTAAATAATAATGTACCATATGTTAATCATTAAAATGAAAATGAGATATTGCAGAACTGGATTCTCCTGTATTAGTTATTATAACAGATCAATAGCATTTAGGTTCCGGAAATCATTAATATATCTAATCAGCTCCCCTATGACCAGAAATATTCCTACATTGTGGCCAAGTAGGAACCCCCTAAGGTACGGATTGAGAATCAATACCGTACAGCAATCATGCATCGTTTAGTAGTTTCATATGTATGAGATACCACAAATAGGGCTTCCAAGTGTATAGTGTATAATTGGAATAGTGGAAAGACACATGAGGAAATGGATTTCCATTTCTTATCATGTGCTGAGCTTAATATAGGTCGTAGAGGGTTCCCGGCTTTCCAGCACGTCTCCATTACCGAAGACAGTCTACCCGTCCCTAGGGGATGGACTCCTAGTCATCATATTTGGTAGGAAGACAGCTGTCACTGAAAGCTGCTCTAGTACACTTAACTACCCATGCAACAATTACACCTGGGACCAGCGAGTACATTGTCATCTCGGCTATTAGCTTCAATCAAATGAAAAGATGCAATTGGCCCCCCAACCTTATGACAGTAGAATCATTTGTATTCTCTACTGAGTCAGGGAAAAATGAAAGTTCTGCTGGGGCTATGGTGGGCTTCTTTCTGAGCTCCAAAAACTGCAGCTAGCTCGAGATTTTCAAAAGAAATCTATTTTATTCGGTACAATAGATACATTTTGATATTATATACACTTTTATATATAGTAAGAATCTGAAGCTGCAGTGTTTTAAATGGAAATATATGGGCAGATTCGGAGTTTCGGTAGATGCAGCGATTTCATGATGTGTAATAGAAGCAGAGACGGCCATTGCGGTCATTGTGAGTGACAGGTAGGGGGTATTTGAGGGAAGTAATGGGGTAAATGTCTATTCAAATGCAGATGAGTCGTGACCAGTAAAGGCTCCAGAGGTAGAGCTGAAGCACAGTTCAAAATTCAAATAGGGGAGCCACACCTACTGCCACCAACTGCCGTTCCAGACTCACTGGCAGTGGGTGTGGCTCCCCTATTTGAAATGTGCTTCAGCCTCCCCTCTGGAGCCACCACTGTTTGTGACCTTTTCATGACTGCGAACCAGTGCAACTCAAAAGGTTGACTATTGACCAATGTGCAGCAAATGCCTGAGTCTTGGAATACAAATTGCAGATCAGAGCAGGCGCCTATTAAGAGAGAGAAGGAGGCCGTGAGCAGCCTCCTCTGGCCTGGCCCCCTCCTCTCGGCCAGGAGCAGAGCTGTGTAGTAGGGTCTGAGCACTAGAGCACTCAGACCCTACTGCATGCACACATCTTCAGAAAAATGGAGCTGCGGCCATTGTTCTGGTGAATTTGCATCTCTGAATTTTGTGCTTATCAGATCACTGGTATCAAAATAATGGCAGTAGGGGTCTCGATGGTCAGAATGCCAGCTGAAACCCAGTAAGGATTTTAAACCTACAAGAACCCTAACCCACCCCTCCCGCAACCTAACCCTAACAATTCGTCAGAGCCAGGAACAGAAATGTTGGGTATACAGAGTCTGTTCTGCTTCTGTAATTGTGCCGGCAGAGGTGCCAGTGGGAGGCTGGACACACACACACTTGCTGGACTGTCTTATGAATGCTTTGCAGATTTGGCAGCGGCAAGAGACAAGAAAGGGCCAGCATGGGGTCTGGACGGACTAAATGACAGTGTGTAAGAGGCATGGGAGGGAGAGATTTTTGCGGCCAGACTGTTACATTTTTTTTACTTCATTTGCGTTCAGGCAGGCCAACAGTTTTAAACAGTTTAAATGTTACTAATAGGTGCTGCGGCGGTATTTTCTGTATCTGACCGGTATGGGTTTCTGCTTTGTCCCCCCTATGGCCAAACCTGCCATTAACTCGCACAGCCTTAACCTAAGCAACAGCAGACTAACCCTAGCCCACCCCTCACCCACAGCATAACTCTAACCACTTCCTCCCACAGCCTAACTCTTAATATTCCCTCCTGTAGCTTTACTCTAACCACTCCCTCCCTGAGCCTAACTCTAACCACTCCCTCCCGCAACCTAACTCTAACCACTCCCTCCCCAAGCCTAATTCTAACCACTCCCTCCCGCAGCCTAACTCTAACCACTCCCTCCCTGAGCCTAACTCTAACAACTCCCTCCCGCAACCTAACTCTAACCACTCCCTCCCCAAGCCTAACTCTAACAACTCCCTCCTGCAGCCTAACTCTAACCACACCCTCCCCAAGCCTATATCTAACCACTCCCTCCCGCATCCTAACTCTAACCACTCTCTCCATCAGCCTTACTCTAACTTCTCCCTCCCTCAACCTAACTCTAACCACTCCCTCCCACAGCCTTACTCTAACTTCTCCCTCCCTCAACCTAACTCTAACCACTCCCTCCCGCAGCCTTACTCTAACTTCTCCCTCCCTCAACTTAACTCTAACCACTCCCTCCCGCAGCCTAACTCTAAATGCTCCCTCCAGCAGCCTTACTCTAACTATTGCCTCCCTCAACCTAACTCTAGCCACTCTCTCCCACAGCCTAACTAATCACCCCCTTTCCACCCCGTAACTCTAACCACCTTTCTCTAACCACTCCCTCCTGCAGCCTAACTCTAACCACCCCCTCCATCAACCTAATCCTAGCCCACCCCTCTCCCACATCCTAACAGTCACCTCTAGTGCTTATTTCTAATATAAAACTGACCCTAACCCTAATATTGACCATGGACATCTCTCTGCAGCATTGGGATGCCGGTGCCAGGATTCTGACAATCCCAACCGCTGAAATCATGACTACATCCCATTTACAATTTACCCAGCTGCTTTAATAAACAATAACAAAAGAACTCTAATAGGTAGCATGTATGAGGAAGCAAAATAGGATTAATTTTAAATTCATTTGATAGCGTTTAATACATTAAGTACTTTCCATCCAGCAGATGGTGATACAACAAACACCAATGATGTTTTAGAAACAATGTCATCATGCATTGATTGATATATCGTATCTTCATGTTTCCATCGGGGATGAAAAAAATTCAGTTTCGTCTTAATGATTTATGTACAGGATCGTACACACAAACAACGAAAAACAACACCTGTTAAAAATAATAAATAAATAAATGGTGTATTCCATCCTGGCTTTGCCATTTTATACATACATGCATTTCTCAATGCCTTCCTGCAGCAAAGCCTATTATTCCCTTAATAAATGCTCATATAGAGCACTTACAGATGGAGCAGGCTCCATCTTTGCAGTGGATGGCAATTCTACCGCTATCCACCGCCGGCGACCGTCTCAGTGTCTATTGACAGCGCCGGGCAAAAATAAAGCCGGCTCCATTAGCACTGCAGGCAATGTTGTAATGAGTGCAAAAGTAAGGGCCCATCTGCTTATTGTTTTCACCATTATGGTTCAATCACGTTTACCATGCTTCAAGTTTTATTATTGCCTGTACATACAAGGGTGGATCAATAAGTAGACAGGTGGCGTTGCTGAGGAAAGCTCTTCGGGGGTGGGGCTTGTTCATGACATCATCAAGCCCAGCCCCCAGGATGGCAAATAACCCGATCAGCAGATTTCCATGGAAGGGGTCGGGCTAAAATTATGCAATTAGTACATTTTAGCCCCTCCTTGGAGACACATGGATTGCAGTATTTTAACGATGCGTTTGGGGAGGGGGGGGGCCTCCACGATCGTTGGGAGGGGGGGCAAAGCCGGTGCGTCTCAGAATCCGGGAGGGTTGCCTACCTTTCCAAGGGCCATTCCGGGAGGGTAGGCAACCCTGAGTTATCTTCTTAACATTTTAACATATTCCACAAATAATTGTAAAGATTCCCCCTGTCTTTTCCTTACACTGTATACTGCCATCCAGACGGAGCCATGTTTGCTTGCCAGTGCTCCTTGTGGAACAGCACTAATACAGTATATAACACTAACAGTATACTGTATAACACAAATACTGTGTATAACACTAATACAGTATATATAACACCAAAAACAACACATATATCTACATGAATTCAAATTTTGTGCAAACAATACTGAATACCTAATGAGCAACTGTCCACAGAACTGAAGCATCTATTGTATTTCAGTATCCAATTTGAACTAATTTGGCATTATTGTGATGCCATCTGTGGCTCATGATACTGTGGGGGAGATGTACTTGGAGAGTGGTAAAGTCATACTTGCCTACTTTTGAAAACTAGTTTCAGGGAGATTATAGTTGGTAGTAGAATTTTGCACAGCGCCCCATGCTCCACCCAAAGGGCGTGTCTTCTTCCATATATGGAGAGATAGTGAACGTGGCACCTAGAAGCGTAGGTGTGTATCTTTTAAAATGACTGATATCCAAATGTAGATGAGCCCCAAAGCAGTTAGTAAGAGCTACTATACTTGGTAAAGTGCTAGGAAATGGCGCCGATGATTCACTGTAATTGTATCTATCTCTCATTCCTTTTTCCCCATAAATGTAACAGTGTAATGTGGGCTAGGTGACATGAGGGAGATTGCTAGACTAATGAGGGAGAGAGGGAGATTGCTGCTATTTCAGGGAGTCTCCTGCAGAATGAAGGAGGGTAGGCAATTATGGGTAAAGTAGAGGTAGATAAAGTGAGTCAATCAGTTCCTATCTGACTCATTGCTGCCCTTTATTCCAGTCCACTTTATCTCTGTGCAAGGCTTAGTACAATTGCCCCTGTATGTGATAGGAGGACGCAATTGCGCTCTGCAGCCTGGGACGTTCTGCAGCAGATTAAAAGGCATTATTTAAAACCTAAAGATTTGCCAAGCCTCTGTGTGTGTGTGATGGAAGCTGTACTGTGTACTGCATGCACACTGCTCTGTAGTTCTCTGCATTGCACAAAGCAGCCTGGCCTGTTTCCTTACTGTGATTAAAAACAATCTCTTCTAGACAGGCTCCTGATCCAGGGAACCACATGCCCCGTGCCCAGCACACTACATTATCTGCAAGAGACTTCCCTGCCATACAAACCTGTCTTAGCTGTCTTTTCTCTGATGCAATCATTTCCTCGTTAATGAAACGAGTCATATTCGCCACCATGGAGGCAATGAAAACATGATTTCGCTGTGTAATTTAAGACCCTGTCAGTTGATTTTATTGTATCATTAAGTGGTGCTGCAGAGTTCCACGGAATCTATTTTTCATGGTGCTACTTTGTTCCTAGATGATTTGTACTCCTGAACCTCAGTCTTGACCAGTATTATGCCATGAAATTACTGCAGTATCCCCGTGGGATGTAATAACCGAGCATCTCTGATATGCTGTGCAAAACAAGAAAGTAATCATTCAGTTCTAACAATTAACCAACCACAACAGGGCCCTTGGTGGCACATCAATAACCCATTACAACAGAAACCCATTCATAATGTACAATTGGACTGGCCCAGGGATACATAGAGGACTGCAAAATGAAAGCCCCAACAACTGATTAAACATACATTCGATTGTGGCCAACAGACCCCATTTGTCATGCAATAAACACGAGGGGAGCTAGATTCCATCTCACATTAACCGCCGTCCCTCGGCTCGTTATAACAGGGAAGAGTACTGTAAGACACGGGCTGTAGTCTTGTAAACGGTATCAAAAACTCATTAGTGCCCTGCACTATAGTTTTGAAGGCAGTCAGAAGCAGAGGATGATGGGTAATGTTTATGGTTCATTGTCACCTACTCTGGAAAAAAATTACCGGATGTCCTGTCTCTTTTATTATACGGTTTTGTTAATTTACTAACAGCTCCCGCTCTTATTTTACAAGAATTGTGTACAGACTTGTACTAGTGTTTGTGGTTTTGGATTTAGATAGTCATCAGGTTGTGGTTTTGGATCTGTATTGGCCACATAGGCCCCTGAGTCACAGACACACACTGCACCCATTTGTTTAATACTTGTCATCCAGAATCCAGCAGTGGTGGCAGCAGCAGCGCTGCAGAAATAACCCAAAAAATGGCAGCAGAGCTCAGACTCCACAGTGTTGCACTACGGCCGGCAGAGAGGAGGGGCCCGGAAGGAGGAGGCTGCACACGGGTCTCGTCCTCTCTTAAAATGCCCCTGCCCTGTCTTCAGGAGTCACAAATCAATTGGATATCGGTATGCAGTCCGGAGGTCAACTGTGACGTCACAATGGCCCTTATTCTGATTGAGTCGGACAACTGCATCTTTGGTTGGACGGCTGATGTATTGTGTTTGTGCATGTGCAGAGGCGTTTCTGCGCATGTGCCAAAGCTTCGCATGTCCAAGCACGGCGTGAATTCCATGCAGAAAATGATTGGTCGGAACCGATCGAGCAGGGGGTGGAGAGAGGCGTGACGGGCTGTTTGTGCTCATTACCATATAGAAACATAGAATTTGACAGCAGATAAGAACCACTTGGCCCATCTAGTCTGCCCCTTTTTTTAAACATGTTACCTCAAACCATATTTGATCCTTATTTCTTTGTAAGGATATCAATATGCCTATCCCAAGCATGTTTAAATTGTACTACTGTATTTGCATCTACCACCTCTGATGGGAGGCTATTCCACTTATATACTACTCTTTCTGTGAAGTAATTCTTCCTCACATTTCCCCTGAATCTTCCTCCCTCTAGTGTCAGTGCATGTCCTCGTGTTCTGTTGCTCCTCTTCCTGTGAAGAATGTCTCCCACCTGTTAAAACCCTTGATATATTTGAAAGTTTCTATCATGTCCCCCCTTTCCCTTCTCTGCTCTAAAGTATACATATAAAGATCTTTTAGTCTTTCCTGGTACGTTTTGTGATGTAGGCCATGCACCATTTTCATGGGCGTTCCCTTGAAAATGTTGGGCGTATGTATGGATATTTGGCCATAACGCACGTGTGGGGGCGGACAGCTGACATAGATGGATGCCAGCTGCTCGCCCATATCCCTGCTTTCACACGGAAAAATATCCGAGTGGTCTGGAGCACTTGGTGCTGCCTGACCGCTCGGTCCATCATTCGATGGTCAACGACCATCGGAGAATGGGGGGGTTCGCACAGATGGGGGAGGTGTTCACATGAAACATCCAAGGCCACGTCTTACCGCATTCGGACGGTGGCCTCGGTGGCCGTCCGAAATACGCATCCGTCCGAGTCAACTAGAATAATTGCCTATATGTGATGCTCACTATGGCCCTTATTCTAGTTGAGCTGGCCCGGGCAGCTGTCCACAAGACACCCCCCCCCCCCCCCAGCACACAGCCTCTCCCCACACCGGCACCGGCGCCAGGCATGCACAATACACAGTGCAGCCTGCAGAGCGCCGAGCCTAGAACACAGAGGGGCTAGGCGCTCTGCAGGCTGCACTGTGCAGTACGCGCTTCGGACTGTGGAGGGTAAAGGAGCCTGAGGACGGTGCCGCGGGTGATGGTAAGTAATCGTAATGGGGACAGGGTAGGGGGAGGCAGGGTGCTGGCAGGCAGGGGCCAGTGGGGGCGGGGGCGGCGCGGCAGAGATATGGCGCTGTGCTGCTGGGGGCCCGGACTGTAGGTCAGTCCCGGGCCCCAAAATTGCTAGTGGCGGCCCGGCCCAGTGGTTTCCTACTCATGCCTGCGTTTTTCTTAGCACTCCCACTAAAGGGATGACTTCCACCCCCAGACGCCTTCTTCCTGTCTTTCCTGGCGCTGTAAGCGGAGCAATACGCATTTAGCTGCGGCTGCTGAGGAATAAAACATGAAAACAATAATAGGAAAAAAACCTTGTGGACAGCTTGCATATAGAAAAATAGCAGGATTACATCGCAGCACGGCTTTGCGCATGCATACTGCTGGCCATACACATGCACAGTGTATCGATAACCAGCCTCCGTGCAAATTTGCGGCCATACAATCAGGCCTGAATTACCCCCTACGTTATAACTAACCCATGTTAAAACCATTGATGGTAACCATTGATGTAGGGTGGTATATTGACAGTCCATTTTACCCCTGGGCGCACACATTCTTCAGCTTTCCCGAAGTGGTGCAAGAATGAACAGCAGAGAACAGCAAACAAACATGATTACAAACAGCAATCTGATATACTGTACCTGGTCGTTTAAATCACAGTAGCCATATAGTAGTTAACATGTAGTGTTCTGATTCCCTGTTTAATACAATGGGCATTTCCGATGCATGTTTGCTAGGGAGACATGTCCAAATTTTGATCGATGCCTCTCACATGACTGACAGGTATAAGACGTCCCTGGTCTCCCATTGATCACTTTCCGTTTGCTTCACATTCTCCTCTCTCTTCAAAATTCTGTTGTATTTTAAAGAGTTTTCATGGCGCTGTAAGTGGAGCAATACGCATTTCGCTGTGGCTGCCGAGGAATAAAACATGAAAACAATAATAGGAAAATTTCGGTTCTCGCCCCGAGAGGCATCTTACGCAACTGATTATTTTCAAGACTAAAATATAGCACTCACAAACAAGCATCTCCCTCTGTCTGCCTCCATCTCTCGCCATGTTCTCCCTTCACTCTCCGGTCCCTGTAGTCTGGGTTTATTCATGCACAGAAAGGCAAGCAGCTGCTCTTCACACTCTGTTGATTAGAATGGATCACTCTTACACCAATGGGAAATGGTTTATCAATACGAACTTGCGAGCCTTTTACGAGAACAAATTGTACATAGCAGCACATGAACTGCCAAGTACACCATTTTCATACACATCTCTTGTCTGATCTCCGGAACTGGCACATAGGATATCTGGCAGCTCTTTTAGTTGCAGTGACTTCTGTTGGGGATGAAGAGTGTGTGTTACCAGAATATTTTTGGTTTCAGTTGTAATACAGGGGGAGATTTATCAAAGATGGAGACCACGGCAGCTATGGTACAATACTAGGGGACTGTGTATAAACCGGACCCGGACTAGATCCCGGACCGCCAGACCAGACATCAAAATCTGCAGTCCGGAGCTTGTAATGTCCGGTCCGGGGGGGGTGTCCCATCCAGGGGTTGTCTTGTATGGGGGGTCCATATGCCTCCCAACAGTCCCGAAAACCGTGGGAATGTCCGGGTTTTCGGGGACATTCCCGCGTCCCTCCCGTGGCTGGCAGTGTCTGGCCACGAGGGGGGGCTGTTGGGAGTCCCCCTGTCGGCTGCTGAGCACGTGCTTGCATTTGCACAGCGTCTATTCCCGCAGCCAGGGGGCATGGCTAGAGGCTCACAGAGCCTCTGGGTCATGCCCCATAGCGTCAAAACGGGGGCGTGGCCTCTCGGGTGAACCGCGAGTATAGGCCACGCCCCCCAAATTAGACCATGCCCCCTGAAGATTTGCGGCGCACAGTCCCCTGTACCTCCTCCGGCTCCCAAGAAGTTGGGAGGTATGGGTCTCCATGTGATAGCTTTCACCAGGGATATGGGAAATGGGAGATCATAGCCTCCCAGTGTGGTCCGGACCATTCCGGTTTTTACTACATGCCAGGACCATACAGGGAGGCTCTATTTTCTCCCTCCTCCTCTCCCTGGTGATAGCTGTCACAGGCAGCCCCCCAAATATGACACCGCCCTCGTGCGCGCGCGTCCCCTTTCGCAGATACAGATGGCGGGTGGCGGGGATGTCGGCTGGCATCGCCACCGCTGTTCCCTGCAAAGAAAAGACCCGCTCCATCTGTACATGTGTAGATGCCCGCAGGCCCTATAGCAGGAGCCTCCTCTGCTTATGAGGAAAGCTAAAGAACATGTTGTCCAGGAGGAAGTTTCTCCAGCCTTGGGTGAAAAAGAGCCCAATCTGAGCTCTGTGGCAGAAGCTTGGTTGCCCATAGCAACATCCCATGTGAAAAACAACTCCAATCTCAGTCAATTTCCCCATTGTCTTTAGCCTATGAGCAGATAAAAAGCTGTGGTGTTCTTTTGTTTCTTTAAGTGGGTGCATAATTATAGTTTGTAGGGTAGGCGCTCGACACCTTAGCACCGGTCTTGGGTAGAACTTTCTGAGTGTAGAGTAGATTGCACCGGTGATCCTACTTTCAGAAAGTTATGGAGTGAGATTAATCAAATTAAATAAAGTGTGGAGAGGGCACATTGTTATTGTTATCATTGCTGGCTTATATTTTTGATGCACTATTTTCCATGAAAAAAAAATTCAAATATTTAAGTGACCCATTAAATAACAAGAGTGCAAATATTCCCATGTCCTCATGACGGCTCATATAAAACACTAATGAGTAGAGACAGGATTATATGCAACATAAAAAGCTTGAAATATGCATGCAAATATGCATAAAAAATACTTAAAATATGCATGAAAAGTGTTAAAATATGCTAAATTAAATAATAAAAAAGTACTTTTTAACTTATTTATTTAAAAATCTGCATACAATTAGTTGCAAATAAACCTCAAAAATAGGCCCACAGCATCTGCAGATGTCTAGTGCTGTACACAGGATTTTTTTCCCTGGCTGCTACAGCAGACTGCAGCATCCTAGGCTCTTCTGGGATCAACTACACGGACCCTCATCTCCAGCGCTGATGGATCAAATGTCAGCATAGCGTGTGAGGGCAGCGCAGTGGAAGGCTTCCCTGCGCCGCATACTCACTGTGACACGGCATTTTCTCCGCGCCGCGTGATGTCACAACCCTTCTGCCTGCCTCCTCTGCTGCAGAAGTCTGTCTCTTAGTGTAAAGTCCCAGGCCAGGGGCAGGCAAAGGTTCAGGAGCTTCGTAATGGCATCCGCCCGAACTGACTTTTATCCACATGGATTGGCAGCCTAGAGCAGTGTCAGACATAGCGTACATCCAAGGTTCCCCACACTGCGCACATATTGCCCGAGCCTGCACACTCTACCACTACCTGGCAAGCAGCAGCAGGGAAAGCAGTGCTGTGACTCGCAGGTGGAAAGGGGGCGGGGCATAAAATATGCACCATCACTAGATTATAGGTAAAATATGCAATAACCAGTGAGAATGGGCAAAATATGCAAATGCATATGCAAATATGCAAATGCATATAATCCTGTCTCTACTAATGAGGCTTATTGTAGGAAAGAACCTGAAAAGTTGTATTTGCACAGATGTCTCTGCAGAATTTCTGACCTCCCTTTAGTGCCAAAGTTTCTAAAAAATGAAAGAGGTGATATTGGCCGTAGCAACTGTCTATTATTTCTCTGTTGCATCTTTGAAAATAACCGATAGAATCTGATTCGTTGCTATTGGCAACATCACCTTTTCTTATTTTTGGAAGCTTTGCTAAATTTGCACCTAGAACCAGTGGCATAAGTTTATCCCAGTTGCCCGGAGGCAAGATAAATATTGGTGCCCCCCAAATAGCTCAATCAGTAAGGTCATGGGTTCCAATACAGGGTGTGGCACTAGCAAATATTATGCTGGGAGTGGGGGTCGGCCACAAAAGCAATATCTACGAATTTCAATGAAATGATTCAAACTTGCAGGGAAGGAGAGGTGCCCCTTTGAGAGCAGGAGCCTGGCGGCAGATGACTTCTTTGCCTTTCCAGAGTTACACCTCTGCCTAGAACCTAGGTAGACTTCTGTAGTGTCACCCATGTGTGGAGAACAATCCATCTAAAGTGTAAAGGCCTCGCATCTGATACCTTGGCTACTTCCTGCTGGGGAGCCGCTGGGCTTCTCGGGCAGCAGGATCCCAAACGACACATCAAATGCAGGTATATTGCATACAAAGTATCGTATGCGATCCAAGCAAGGGCTGCGGGATCCGACAATCCTACGTGCAGCCATTGCGATCTCAGACTCTTATCCGATGCACACAGAACCGCGTATCAGAATCGGAGTCACGTACGATTTGGACACTTTTTAACTGATTCATCAGCCAGATTCGTGGGAATCGGGTGAAAGTGTTCAAAAAGTATAAGTGTATGGGCACCTTAATGCTGCACTACGTATATCAGCTCCATTGAGTTTATATATGTATCTCATGACAAGTGATTGCTGCAGTGACTCAACAAAGTCTAAACAAAGGTCTGTGCCTGCAGCTGAAGTATAATCTGATTTGCAAGGTGTCACTGAGCCGAGAAGTAACAATACTGTGGATGTGACGAATACCAAGAAAAAGTAATATTCTGTAATCTCTTCTGCAATGAGTACAAGTGTCCTTTGCAACCATCAGCAGCTGCATTTTCGTGCCCTTAGGAGGGGTGTACGGAGTTTAAAGGGACAGCGCTATTTCACACATTACTGTTTATTTGTTTTTTAAGGATTCAAAAAGAACCAAGCGCTCCAATATTTTCTGAAAGAGGTTTAATTTGCACACATAGAAGGTCATCCGTAGTTAATAGTTTCGAGATTTGGCCCATACTTGCCTACCCTCCCGGAATGGCCGGGAGGGTCCCGCAAATTGGGTCCCCCTACCGGCTCCACGGGAAGGTGGGTAAGTCTCCCGCATTTTGACCCCAGCTTCTGCTCCCCCCCTTCCCCTCGGTATAAAATTCTATTTTCACGAGTCTGCGGGAGGGGGCGGGGCTAAAATGACGCAAATCGCATGATTTTGCATCATTGATAGATGACGTAAGCCTCACCCCGCCCCCGAAACTTTGCCTCCTCCCGCCCCCCATTCACTCCTCTCCGGGCTTCTCCCGGAGAGGAGTTTTTAAAAGTCGGATGTGGCCTCATTCACCCATCCAGTTTTATGCCATAAAGCATGAGATGCAATGTATAATTTAGACACTCTGCCATTCCCGGACATTCGTGCCCATTTATTGATTTAGAATCTGTGTTGCATCATAGGTGAATCCAAAGTCACTTAAAGTGTAGCGGTCACTTAGGATTTTGTTGGAGTGGAGCTGGAAAACAGTAGCAAAGTAGGCTCAATGCAATGTGGTGGGAGGTGTGGTGGGAGGCAGAGCATGGATCACCCCTATTGTTTCTTAGGGTGGGTATTCAATCCCGGGTCACGCTATCGATCGTTCCGACAGCCTTGACCCTGACCCATTTTTGTTTTGCTCGACTGCATTCTGCCAGGTGGGATTCAATGTCCCGCCTGCCAATCGGCAAAAAGGGGCGTGTTCACGGAAATGGCCTTGGATTATTGAGATATGGCCGTGATGGCGAAAATTCACAGCCATCCTCGGCAAAACTGTCGGTCCCGTTCTGTCGATCTGCCTCTTCAATGCTGTCAGGCAAGACAGCATTGAATAGGCACCCGCCGCTATTTCCCCCATTGGAAATCGCGGCAGGGATGGAATACCGTCCTTAGTCCTTAGCCTTTTTCCCAGGGTTGGGTCTGAGTCGCACACAGCAGTTGCAAGCAGTGTCCAGAATTCCTGCACATACTCTTGTTGCATTAATAATGCCAGAACCAGTGCTCGAAGTGGAAATTTTAAAGTGGGGGTATGGTAAAATAAAGGGTGCAGTTAAGCGCGCGCCAAAGGCGCGTGCGCTCCGGAAAAGGGGGTGTGGCCACTGGAAAAGGGGGCGTGTCTTTAAGTGTAGTGTACCCCTTATACACATTGTACACCACACTATTAGGACCCCTTATACTATCTAGTACTCGAGCACTGGACTACAGGATGTATAGGTGCAAAAAGGTGTTATAATTTACTTGCTCAATATGGATCCTCTATAATACAGGAAAGTGCAACACTATACAATATTGTATTTAAATATAAAACCTTGTGGAAAGTGGCCATATTGTACAATTGCTACTCACCAGCTCACTGATCTTCATCTATGGGCTCCTTGGGTTGCTGTCTGTGTCCTGAAGTGGAGCACCCACTGGATCAGAGCACCAGCACCCACTGTCCCTCTGCCCCCCCTGCACCTCGCTGTCCCCATTGCACTTCTCCATCCTCCTGTCCCTCTGCCCCCCCATCCTGCACCTCACTGTCCCCATTGCACCTCTCCATACCCCCTGTCCCCCCTGCACCTCTCAGTTATGGATCTGTTGTAAAGGTCTTCCCATGGGCTCCCCAAGTCAGCAGTCAGGGAGAGATGCAAAGTAAATGGACAACTGTCAGGGACCGAAGCTACAAACATGCCAGGCGAGGATACTGTATATGGAGAGCCGTTAACAGCAGATACCAACTGCAGGCATCCAAGCTGGAAAATCACATGGGCAAGATGGCGCTGCCGCCTCCACGCAGCCCATGCCAAAAGGGCGACATAGAAGAGGTTGCAATGAGGCACACACTCACCCGCCACCGGGATTGAAGATGGAGCCAGCGGCACAGGAGGAGGGCAGAGGAGCACGGTCTACACAGCCGTGTTCACAGCAGCTTCCTGCTGCAGACTGCAGATCGGAGGCACAGCGACCCGCAAAGCAAGTCCTACAAGGCAGGGGACCTTCACACTGCCGCACTGACACTGGAGGTATCAGGGGGGTCACCGGGGGTTCAGCTGCACACATTGGGATACTCTCGCCGCTGTACAAATTAGTGGATGGATGTTGGCAGAGGCGGATTGGGGACTAAAAGTGGCCCTGGACAATTTCTGGAAGTAGCCTCACATAGGCAGCAACAAATCAATAATGGGTGGAGCCAGCATAACAGTAGGCGGGATTACTACATCATTATACTTAAAGACACCGGCGACAGGCAAGACTAAAACATCAATAGTGTCTGTCTAACCATCTAATGATTTTCCTCTCTGCGTCCGCATGCGAGCAGGTGTGTAAGCATACACATATGCTCGCATGGTAGTGAAGCAATTCGGGTGGCCAGGGAATGTGCATTCTTCATTAACCTGCTCGCTAGGCATCGAATATATGCAGCCTGGCGAGCAGGTCTGAATCAGCCACTTTGTGCAGTGCAGGGAGAAGCAGCCGGTAATTCAGCTGCAATGTGACTAGAATAGTGGAAAGTGCAGGCTCCATCTATACAGCAGAACATTTACTCAGTAAGAGGCTTACGACCCATTGGTGCCCTTTAAATTACATAATGCCGGAGTGGATGTACCAATCGCCACAACAATTATTATATCAAGTGAAAGATGTGACGCAAAGTGGCATCTCCCCCTGTGTAAAACATACCCCTCCAAACGCAATACGTCCTTTACACATTATGCCACATGGAATGTGCCCCAAATTTACATTCTGACACACGGAATGAGCCCGATATTCACATTCTGACACAGGGAATGAGCCAAAAATTCACATCCTGACACAGGGAATGAGCCCAAAATTCACATCCTGACACAGGGAACGAGCCCGAAATTCACATTCTGATCAACATAAATCAACATAAAAGCACACACTGCAAATATGCACAAATATGCACTGATTAGATCCCTGGCACGGATTGAAATCAATTGCAGCTGGTATTGGCTAGTGGCCGAGCTTTATTTTAATTATGCGCTGCTGCTGGGCTTATTGGCGTTACTTATCTGACATCTACGGTTGTGGGTAAGGTGTGCTGGCAGAGCACTTGATCCCGATCTACCGGCGGGAGCTACATAATCGACTGGTAGATCGCGATCGAACTTTTGGCTAGCCCTGCTTTAGAGTCTCCACTCTGGGAGAGGCCCGGAGAGAAGACTCTGCAGCTTTTCCAGGGGTCGGGCTTACTGTCATGGAGCCCCACCCCTCATCCCGGAAAATGCCGCTCTTCATGGAGGGGGTGGTACTAAATGACGCAATTTGCCATTTAGCCGCACCCCCTCACGAAAGAGGCGCAAATCTCGATATGAGGGAGAGGGTGTAGAGGCCCATGTGAAAGGCGGGGGGAGGAGGTGGGGGGAGGAGGGGGGGGTTGGAAGGGGGACCCTATTTCCGGGACCCTCCTGGACAATTCGGGAGGGTAAGCAACGCTGGAGGAAGCAGGCAGTGGAAGCATAAGAGGGCACAAGCATAAGAGGGCACAAACTAATCTACAACAATAATTCTACTTAGTCAGTGGCAGTGCTGACTTACTTACCAGTTAATTACCACTGCTGTTACTGGTACTCTTCTGTTGCTGCACTGCACCAGCACTGCGCACTGAACGGCAGACAGCACAACACTTTGTATTCAGGAGAGGAGCAGGCAGAGGGCGTGACTTCGGCTGCCAGGCGCTCAGCCATTTTCTGCTGATTGCTGTATAACAGGGGCAATGCTCTCCCCCACATCTCCTCCCCCATCTCCTGTCACACATCTCCTCCCCCATCTCATGTCACACATCCCCCCATCTCCTGTCACACATGTCCTCCACCCATCTCCTGTCACACATGTCCTCCACCCATCCCCTGTCACACATCTACCCCCATCTCCTGTCCCACATCTCCTCCCCCCCATCTGCTGTCCCACACCACCTCCCCCCCCTCTCATGTCACACATCTCCTCCTCAGCACCCCCATCTCATGTCACACATCTCCCCCCATCTCCTGCACCACATCTCCCACCCCATCTGCTGTCACACATCACCTCCCCCCTTCTCCTGTCACTCATTTCCTCCTCAGAACCCCCATCTCCTGTCACACATCCCCCCCATCTTCTGTCACGCATCCCCCCATCTCCTGTCACACATATCCTCCCATCTTCTGTCACACATCTCCACCTACCATCTCCTTCACAGATCACCTCCCCCATCTCCTGTCACAAATCACTTCCCCCATCTCCTGTCACAAATCACTTCCCCCTACCTCCTGTCACACATCAGCACTTCCCACCCATCCTCTGTCACCTGTCCCGACATATGCCTGGCTACACTCACCTGCCAGTTACAGCAGCAATATAGCCATGCAGTTTGGAGAGCCCCCGTCCTGCCCAAGCACATTTTGTGCATATGGTAATGTGCCCGTGACGTCATGACGCCCCGTCACACATTACATATGCAAGAGAAGGAGGGGCTTAGGGGCAGCAGTGGGGTGCTGATAAACGGCGGGGACAGGGATTCAGGGGGTGTTATTATGGAGAGGTGGGGCCACACGGGGACAATATGCATACAGATAAGGAGGCAAGGCGGCTAAGGTCAGGACGCACGCCCTGTGAGGCCCCGCCTCCACCTGGCCGCTGCAAAGAGCAAGCCCTTTTAGCAGCCCCGCCACCTCCTTTCCATATTTACTTGCCGAGCCCCTGTCAGCGCCGCTGCGCCGCACAGTACCCCGCTGGTGGCTGGCTGGCTGCATACAGTAGTCTGAGGCGCAGTTGGAGGCAGCGCAGGCTCTGTAACCTGAGGCACTCGGGGAAGTCGTGCTCGCTCTTGAAGTCATATGTAATTGTGTGGGCGGAGCCAGCTCACTACACCAGCCCCAGCCCCACATGATCATCTTTCGGTGATTATAATGGCCAATCTGCCCCTGGTGGGAGTGATAGCAAAGCGCTGCACACCCCGGACCTGTACATGAGTGACAGCATAGGACGTGCTGCTGATGTGTCAGAGCGCGTCCTGAGGGCTTTTTTTTTTCTCGACAGATAGAAGTGGCGGTATGACATACCGCTGTATACCGCCTCACTTCGACCACTGGCCAGAACCATAACTAGCGAAATGCGGCTGGTGCTGTTGCATAGAGCTCAATATACCATGGAGATGGAACCAACCGCTGATGAAATGTTTATTCTCTGCCTGCTGCATTGTATGCTGATAGCGGTGCACATGGCACAGGAAGTGATGCAATGCAGCAGCATGGAGGGAGGAGCAGGCGGGAGTGACTGAGTGAGGGGAGAGTTATGGCCGCGGCTACAGTGCATTCTGGGTTTACAGGCTGGTTGTATACAGTACTGTATATGAGGAGTAGAAAGACTCCTTCTCCTATACACAACCTGCCTGTAGCAGCTGCCTGCCTGCCCAGAATGCGCCACAGGTGCAGTGCTCCTCACTGCTACCATGTCACATATAAATGCGTAAGGGACAATACTGCGTGTGTGGAATAATCTAAAGGGTGAATAACTGTGTGTGGCATAATGTTTTAGGGGTCAGTACTGTGTGTGGCATAATGTATAATGTTTAACACTTTGTATGGCATAATTTATAATGAGTAACACTTTCTGTGGCATAACGTATAAGGGGTAATACTGGGTGTGGCATAATGTATAAGGTGCAATACTGTGTGACATAACATGAATAAGATGCACTACTATATGGCATAATTTAAATTAAGTATACTATTGTGTGAGGAGGGAGGGGGGTAGCAGAAGCGCCGCTGAGGACACCTCCTCTGCTCACACTGTACCCCCTGTAGCTGCCTGTGCTGCCCCTCCCCCACCACCATAGCTGCCGGTGCTCCCCCCAATATACCTGTCTGTGCCCCCCCGTGTACCTGCCTGTGAAGTCACCACTCACTCTGCAACATTGTAACACTCCCTCCTGGCACAAGATCCTCTAAAACTTTCTGCTACCTGCGGCTCATCCCGGACCTGTGAACCCGCCTGAGCTGCTGCGGACAGGGGGCGATCTTCCATCAGGGGGGCAGATTGAAACTCAGTCACACCCCATGACTGGGCGAGAGAGCTGAAGTTGAGAGCAGCACATGTCCTGGATGGGATCTTCTCTGTGACGATGCTGCTTTCACACCAGAAAACCTGCTTAGACCCAGTAATATGTGCAGTCTGAAAGGGGCATTAAGCCTGCTTTGACCGGTTTTAAGACCCATTTTAAATACCTGGTCTAAGCAGGTTTTGCCGTGTGAAAGCAGCATAAGTGTTACAGATAGCAAAAACAGTGATACACAGAGTACACCGCACAAGTTAAAACACTGCTTAATGTATTGGGCGTTAGAACTCACTCATAACAGGGATGATGACTAATTAACTACAGGTAAGGATGATGTGGACCACCACAGTATTGAGACGGGCACTTTGCGTGCTCCCAGATGTAAGGATCCCAGCAAACCTGTTGCATTGCTATAGAGTAGAGAGGTGTGCGCGTTCAGGGCTGCATCAGAAATTGTGGGGCCCGGGCCGTCCCGACACCCCCTCCCTGACACACTCCACTTCCCTTCCCCTACCAACACCCCTGCCCGCTGTCCACCGTGTATTAAAAGCTTACCTGCGGGCGCTGCGGTGGTCCATCCGAGTCCTCCAGCATCTATCATCTGGCTGCAGCATGCTGTGCGCCCGGACTGTAAGCCGTGCGATGACGCGCAGCTTACAATGCGGGCACCCAGCATTCCTGCCTGTGCAGCAGGATGATCCGGGCCAGGCCCTGGGGACTGTCTATGTGCGGTGTGCTGCGGAGGACCTGCGGCCCGCTGCTGTGTAGTGGGGAGGGTGGCAGAAGTGAATGGGAGTGCTGGAGTGCTGCTGCCCGGGCCCTACTGTCTGTCAGAGTGGCCCGGGACAGTTGTACCCCTAGCACAGCCCTGTTGGCGGCCCTGTGAGCGCTGAGTCTTGATACCCATCTACAAAATTCGGGTGGGTTTTGGATTTCTATTGAACCAAACTACACATCTTTATCCAGCAAGAGTCTGTTACCTTCATCAAGTTGCTTAATCAGATGCAACATTTGGTGGAAGCAGTTTCAGGTTTCTACATGAAGGACCCACACAGTAAAGGCCCATAGGCGAGATGTACTAAGCCTGGAAAAGTGATAAAATGGAGAGTGCCTAACAGCCAGCCAATCAGCTCCTGCCTGACATTTTTCAAATCCAGCCTGTAACATGGCAGGTAGGAGCTGATTGGCTGGCTGTTTATCACCATTTTATCACTTTTGAAGCTTAGTGCATCTGGCCCCATGAAAGAAGTAGGACAGATGAGAGGGTGTGCTGTAGACAGAGGCTAAGAAATCATAGATGCAAATGGTAAAAGATAGGAGAGGTAGAGGTGCGCGTGCAAAATTAGAGACAGACACATAAAGTGGTGGGAAAACAAAAAGTAGGGGGGGAAAGGATCAGGTACAGACAGAGATGGATGTGCACACATACATAAGGGGGGACAGAGTGAGAGGGGCTGGGGTGGAAGGGAAGAAGAGATGGGTTGGCGCAGACAGATAGGCATAGGCTGGTGAGAGTATGAGAGACTGTAGAGTCAAGCTGGTCATGCAGTACATAAGAACAACATGCTAAAACACATACGATCTGCATGCGATCTGCTTACGACCACAACCCATCCCATCGCCATCGTGCCAAAATAACTCATCACAATCGATCAAGCTATCAGCCGAAATTGTGCATCCGGGCCTAGAATCCTTCTGTTGTATGGCCAGCTTAAGTCACAGGATGAGATTAGAGCAGTGGTTCCCAAACTGTGTGCCGTGGCACCCTGGGGTGCCTCAGGAGACTTGCAGGGGTGCCCTGGGCTGGTAGTCTAGGACAAATTCAAATTATTTATGATCAATTTAACAGGCAAAACCAGTGCTTGTGGCTGCCAGTCATAACATATGTGGACAAACAGTAGCAAGTCCTGTCCCTCACAGCAATGCTGACCCGAAGCATCACATATAAAAAACTATTTACTTTAATATTGTTTTGGGAATTTCTCAATAAGAAAACATTCAGCCTAGGGGTGCCGTGAGCATTTGTTTGATGCTCTAGGACGCCGTGATTCAAAAAAGTTTAGGAACCACTGGATTAGAGACAGAAATAATTATTACTAAATTTACAGTTTATTTACTAATACAATAAAGGGGGCATTCATTTCATTTAATAAACTAATAAAAATAATTATTATTATTATTATTATTATTATTAGCACTATTGCATTTTATTTATAGGGCGCCAGAAATGTTTTGCAGCGCCGTACATAAATGGTAATAATAATAATAATAATAATAATAACTTTATAAATTATAAATAAATAAATAATCTGGGGGGGGGGGCACATGACATGATGTATACATTTCGTAAATGGGAAACAGTTTTACTACAGTAAATTGAACATATTTGTTTTTTGCCCCTGGTACCCACCAGAAGGGGGTCAATGCTATCTGGAATTGGTCCAGCATCATATTACCAGAAAACAAGACAGTATTGCCGAATAGAATGAGTCATTGTAGGAGAGTAACTGTTTTTTTTTTTTTTTTTTATCTTTTTAACCTGTTGTCAGCAAGAATCCTTTGGTTTGAGCTACATTATCTGCCACATCCACCTCTGGTTTTTGACTTTTTTGGTGGGCTTAAATAAGATAATTGTATCCTGATCGTGATGTCTCCTGATTCTCCCACCACGCCCTAGTGGATGGTAGGGCATGAAATACCGCCCTGTTGGCACATGTCTGCTCAAAAAAACAGTGAAAAAACCCATGTTGACCTTGCCCATGTCGACCTAATGCTTGTGTGTGTCACCTAATGACCTGTCGACCATAGGCGAATCTAGAATTATGGTAATGGTTGGTCCCAGATCTAGACATAATAGTAGGGGGACCTTTGTGCGGCACAGCCGCGCGTTAAAAATGGGGCATGGCCTCATAGGAAGGAGGCGTGGTATCACAAAAAGGGGTGTGGTATTACACTTTAGACCATACACAGTAATGCTCATTACACATTTTAGCAAATTCCGTAATACCCATTACACATAAAGCCACACACCATAATGCCAATTACACATAAGGCCACACACCATAATTCCCATTACACATTGTGCCACACATCATGATGCCCATTACATACTATATAACAAACCGTAATGCCCATTACATATTTGCCACATAAGTGCTGCTTACCTACGTGCTCATTCCTAGGGGTTCTTGCTTGATGGCACCATAGTACCCATTACACATGATGCCACAAACCATAGTACCTATTACACATGATGCCACACACCATAGTACCCATTACACATGATGCCGCGCGCCATAGTACCCATTACACATGATGCCGCGCACCATAGTACCCATTACACATGATGCCGCGCACCATAGTACCCATTACACATGATGCCGCACACCATAGTACCCATTACACATGATGCCACACACCATAGTACCCATTACACATGATGCCGCACACCATAGTACCCATTACACATGATGCCGTGCACCATAGTACCCATTACACATGATGCCGCACACCATAGTACCCATTACACATGATGCCGCGCACCATAGTACCCATTACACATGATGCCGCACACCATAGTACCCATTACACATGATGCCGCGCACCATAGTACCCATTACACATGATGCCGCACATCATAGTACCCATTACACATGATGCCGAGCACCATAGTACCCATTACACATGATGCTGCACACATAATGTCCCTTACACAAGATGCTGCACACATAATGCACCTTACACATGATGCTGCATACCGTAATGCCCCTTACACATTAAGCCACACATTATGCGAAATGCCCCCACATACCGCCACTTGTAGCGTCCCTTAAGCAATGCCCCCAAAAGTGCCACTTACTGTGAATTTTTATATGAGCCTTCGCTGCTGCTGCAGGAAGAGATGGAGAGTGGTGCAGCTGCTTCTATGGGGAGAGGAGCAGAGCGCAGCACAGAGCACGCTCCCACTCCCCTCCTGGTGTCCCCTCTAGCCGAGTGGACATTTGAAATACTGTGAGCGCTGTTGTTGTGTGTGACGTCGGGGGAGCACGCCGGGCACCGGCACCACATGATTAAAGGGGGGGCGGGCTAAGGTGAAAGCGGGGAGAAGAATTGGAGTGGAAGCTTCAGGGGTGACAGTCATTGACAGCTGGGCAGAGAGCAGGGGGCTGCCCGGCTGTATTCAGTGCACTGCAGGTCACGGCTGTTTGAAATAATACCCCTTTCACAACAGAAAATGCAGGGATTTACCCCGGAATATGGTCCCAGGATCATGCAGGGACATTCCCAGGCTGGCCCCTTATACACCAGCCTAGTCCCTGCATTTTCTGGTGTGAGGGGGAGAGACAACCACTCCCCTCTCCCTACCCCCCTTTAACCAAGCAGCTATATCTTCAGAACCAACTGACCCATTTACATGAGACCAGTATCATATTGAAGAACTTTTGAGTTGACTTCGAATGATTTTGGTCCCGTGAAACTGGGCTGTTTGGTTCCAGAGAAATCTGCCCTTAAAGAACATAAACAGTCATGAAATTACATTTAAGAAATGAAAAAAAACGGTTTAACCTCAATATCCCTGGAACCAATTAACCCATATGGATCCAGCCTGGTATCAGATTGAAGGCCCAGCGATTTGGATTAGACTGAGATCAACCTCGAGCTTCAGTGATGCCGAAGGGGGAACTGGCAGCCGTTGAACTAGGTGGGGGTCGGAATTAACGGGTCCCATGTTATCCTATAGGGAAAATGTTCCAGCTTTGCCTGGCAATCTCCGGTTCCCAGGGGGCTAAAGACACCGGGCTGGGCTCGTTGGAAAGCCCCATCCCTCAGCTACAAAATGGGCACATGGGTGGTCCGGTGCACCCCCGGACCACCCCCTAGATTCGCCTATGCTGTCGACCTAGACCCATGTCGACATAGAGCCATGGTGACCTTGACCCATGTTGACCTAGACCCATGTCGACTTTCCTGCATGTCAACCTAGTGGTGTCGACCCAATGCTTGTCGTCCTAGTTGTTGTAGACAATATGACCGTATCCTTTTTAACGGATATTTTAAGGATCTCCCACAGCACCGTTGGCCCTGAAAGGGTTTAAGAAATGTATCTGCACTGCTGGCAGAGGCAGACAATTCAGAGGACTATCCTATAACTTTAAACGTAATGTTCTATAAATGTTCCCCATCAACACTTTTTTCCTCTCTCTAGATTTTGTAATTTAATTGCACGTTCCTTTTTACGGACGCCTCCAGAATAGCTAAAATAACCTCCTCTCGCTGCCGAACGTATTATAACAGAAATCTCTTTCTTTATCACCAAAGCACTTGCACAGTGTCTTATCACATCACTGAAATGGGCATCTATCCTTTGTGATTGCTTCTGTATCACCCAGCTGTCTTGCGTTCTCCCTATCTCAAAAGCACATCATAGCGTGAAATCTTAGATACTCTCTCAAAAGATGATAAAATAGCTCATATTAAAAGAGAGGATTTAATACGTGTGCTAACCTTATGTGGGGATCTTACTGCTGCTACTACTGAGAAGGAATTAAATCAATATGTTAATTCAAAAATATTTAGAGGCGATAAGAAAAGAAATAACACTGTTTCAATGGCGTCGTCTTTCATTTGTAAAGCAATAATGCACGCTGCAACAAACTGTGTAGTTTAGTAATAATAAAACAAAATTTTTTCTCTACATTTTGCTTAGTAACGGAGCTACAGTATGTGATTGACTATATAATACACATATTGGCTATACATAATATATATATATATATATATATATATATATATATATTTCTAGAGAAATAGAGACGAGCGCTTGATAGTGCATAAATATCGTTTTAAAAGGTTTATTCACATAAAAAGACATGAAACATAGGAATGGGTAAACGTACCGACGGTGGCGGTTCTTAATCACCGCGGTCAAACAGCATGTAAGTGGTGCACGCAGGCACCCACAGACTGGAGCCAGTTACCTCCGTTCCCGGACAATCAGCAAGACAGCAAGTGGTGGTGTTCTCCTGCGCGGGGGCGTGGCCTAGCGCAGGAGAACACCACCACTTGCTGTCTTGCTGATTGTCCGGGAACGGAGGTAACCGACTCCAGTCTGTAGGTGCCTGCGTGCACCACTTACATGCTGTTTGACCGCGGTGATTAAGAACCGCCACCGTCGGTACGTTTACCCATTCCTATGTTTCATGTCTTTTTATGTGAATAAACCTTTTAAAACGATATTTATGCACTATCAAGCGCTCGTCTCTATTTCTCTAGAAATCTCCTACCTGCTGGATACAGGTGCATTTACCTTATAGGAGACGGAGCTGCTGGGATTATCATCCTATGTGTTTACATAGACTGTCCTGAAAGAAGGATTGGACGATTGTTGGACATTTAAAGGTTTTCTCTGGACTTATATGTGTACAGCGCATTGTTTTATTTCTTTTGCATATATATATATATATACATCATACTTGCTGACTTTTGAAGTTGTCTCTCTGATAGAAGCCCAGAGAGGAAACCCAAATCTGCACTTCGGGGGGCGGGGACAAGGCTGGCATCACAAAGCCCCACCCCTAAGCCACATAAACTCTGCGATTCATCTCTCTGGGAGGAGGGGGCTAAATTAAGCAAAATTATGCGATTAGTGTCATTTTTAGACCCATCCCCTCATGCAGACCCGCAGATTCTGGAATTTGTTTCAGCAGATGGGTGGCGAAATGTTGGTATTTTTTGGGTCACCCTCAATACACTATTTTTGAAGAGTCTCTGAGTCCCGCTGATTTATTCACACACACACACATATATATGTATATATATAGCATACACTGCTCCCATAGTTTCATACTCACTTCACTGGAGTGAGTCCCCCACCCAGAGATGCAATCGTACCAAAAATCGCCGCCAAACTGGCCACCGCGCATGTACAGTACTGATTTTAGTATCCGGAACATGGTGGGCGCCATGTTTCCGGAGACTTGCACATGCACTTGCACATAGCATTCAGGCGGTCAGGATGCCGATGGTTAGTATACAAATGGCGGCATCTTGCTAGTCGTGGGGGAGAGTTAGGGTCAGGCTGCTGGGTGGTGGGGGGTTTAGAGTAGGCAGTGGGGAGGGGGTAGGATGCTAGAAGAGAGGGCTATGGTGGGCCAAGGGGAGAGTAAGAATGCTTGGGGATACCGGATAAGTCTCCAACAGTCGGCATTCCCATGGTCGTTACTCCAACATCGGAATTCCAACCTTCAGGAGCCCGACAGTCGGAATCCCGACTTAAACAGTCTACTTTCCCCCGTGGCAGTCCCCATAAAGGGAGAACAGAATATGTGGCATGTGCAGCCCTCAAGGGGCTTCAATGTGCTTGCCCCCTTGTCGGCCTCACGACAGTCAGGATTCCGATGACGGAGAAACGACCGTCGGAATCCCAACTTTCGCTAAGTTATACCACACCGGAATGCTTACCTGAGAGATTCCCTCTTTCAGTATGCCTGACCACCCATCGTCCGTATGTATCCAATAAATTCATCCTTTCAACAATAAGCTTCCTCTCGCCTTGCATTAGCAGAATGCTATTAGGAATATCTTCATAAATGAAGACTTCATTTTTAGTTAATTCACTGTATGTGCAATGCTACTAGCAGATCAATAAAGATGAATCCCTAACTAACCACCAAAATAAGAACAATAATAGCAGCACCAGCAGAATTAGAATTCATCGGAACTGTCTCACCCAGCCCCTTCCCTACAATCCTTTTTTCATCTTTCGCTCAGCAGGATGTTTTAAAAATATAAAAGTACAGAATTGAACAAAACAAGAGAGCGGTTCTTTAATCAGTATTAGGGAAGATATTCTACAGCGGCATGATTTACATTTACCTACGCCTCTAAAAAAGCCATTCTGCTATCCTTGCCCACCCCTCTCTTATTAAACAGTTGATTAGGGAGTACAGAAGCTTCTCTCAGTGCTGCAGACGGAACTTAAGCATGATGGAATCGTTCTGAGAAAAGAAGCAGCCTTTAAGTTGCTAATTTACTTTGGCTGGCGTGCCGGGCTCCAGCCAATATATTTGAAATTACGTCGAGCTTTACAGCCAAATACTCTCATAAAGAGATTTAGGAGTGTGAGTGAGATAATTAAACCACCCTTCCAGGAGTACTGACTACAAACCGAACAGAGACGGGAGAGTGGGGGTCCGGGTGGCGGGGGGTGGCAAGAAAGGAGGACATTTTTCAAAGGGCCTATGAATCACGAAGACTCCGTAGGATATGAGTATCTTCTTCTCTGATAGCTTTTCTTAGTCTTCTTTACTGCATCGTGATCATTTATTCCTGGTATTTGGTTCAATATTGGTTTTATGAGAAATGAGTAGGGAAGGCGAATGGGCTTGTGCAGCCTTACAGGAGACCGATACAAATGTTTTCCTATAAATGTCTCCCCAGATGTTTTCTGTCCAGGAACTACGTGAGCTCGGCTGATCTACTAAGTGTTTTGCTGGCAAATCATGCAATCTAATCCGTAATTCAACATGAACAAAAAAGAACATTTGTAACTATTGTTAGGTCTACTTTTTTTATGTTTATTTGTTATTTTGCACATAGCAAATACTGTATAGGGTATAAAAATAAGTAGAGCGCAGTGTTTTTCAACCACTGTGCCGTGGCAACTAGTGTGCCTTGAGCTGTTCTCAAGTGTGCCCCCAGATCTAGAGATGCCCAAACCAGTTTACAGCCACCACCAGTTCAGCTGTTATTTACTCTCTTCTTTTCATGTAAAGGGCCAATTCGTTTTATTTTTGTTACCTGTGGGGACCAGTGTGATTGTTTTTTGTTTTTTTATGGGGACAATAGGTTTGTTTTTTTTCCTGTGGGGGCCAATGTGTTTTGCACTGTGGGGATCTCATGGTGTGCCTTGGCAATTTTAAATTCTTATTTAGTGTGCCGCAAGGTAAAAAGGTTGAAAATCACTGGTATAGCGGGTCGGAAATGTCTAGATCAACAATAGCATGGTCGACCACTAATGGTCGAACACGTCTAGTTAGATGCCTAAAAAATAGTCAGCAGCGTCTACATCGACAGTAACAGAAGATTGATGCAAGCAAAAGGTTGACGGGAATGTGGTGACAGTGCCAAGTTTTTGACGGTTTTTGTTTCTTTGTCGACATTGGTTATAATGGACACCTTATAAAGATCTTATACCTTATACAGACCCGGCATGCTGACCGCTGAGAATGGGAAGCGATAGCATCTCACGCACACATGTGTCCCGTGTCTTCATCTATGTACAGTGGGATGGTAAAGTATGAACAAGTCAGTTAAAACAAAAAGATCATGAAAAACTTTTTTGACCACGTTTCTGTCACCCTATTGCTTCCATCGATCTGCTGTTGATATCGATCAGTCTAGACACTGTCCACTATTTTTCGGCCTTCAACTAGATGCACTCGACCATTAGTGGTCAACCACATGATTGTTGATCCATTGACCAGATACATAAAAATAATGCATGGGTCATGGACCATATAGACTTGTCCGGCATATGGAATAGGGTCCGAGATTGCTGGGGGTGCGAGATGCCGGCTGATCATGCAGCAATCATTTAAAAGACAAAGCCAACCTGAGGCCGAGTTCATCTGGGCATCCCGCACTGGCTTATTTATACAGACGACCGCCCATCAGAACACACCACACCAAAGGAGAAAATCCCAACAGGAGATTTTATCGCAGCCCATTCGCAGGCTTGCACATGAGCGGGTTTTCACTTTGGCGGAGTGGTGGCTTTCTGATCACAGGGCTCTGAGCTTTAAGCTCCGCAAGCTGGTCCTCTTTTATTTCAACGTTTTCCTCCATGGATCCCACGCATTGGACAGTGAAATTGAAGCTGAACATAAGGCGCCGGTGTGCTCATCTAGCTACACAAATATTTTGCAATGATCTGAAGTATGATATCCAAGGTTGTCTGGTCTGCTTTGTTTATACCTCAATGTAATATAATCAGGCAGTAGTAAATTGGGGTAATTGATAAATAAGGAACAATGGCTATGCTCAGTAAAGGTCTAGCGAGTCAGCAGGTGGGGGCTTGTCGGGCACAGTTGGAATACGGCCAAGGTGAATCACAGAAGTAACCATCTGTATAATTATGTTTAATTCAAAAGGTTGTCAGGTTTGGATTTGGTCCATAATCATACGAAGTACATTACATCCGAGCATTCTAAGGGCATATAGAGAAATAAAGAAGGGCCGCCAATAGGGGGGTGCTGTGGATACAGCTGCCCAGGCCCTGGCCTCTGGAAGGGCCCGGGCAGCTCATTTTGCCCACCGCAACCCCCCTTTTTTTAGCCTATGCACTCACACAACACCCTGTCCATATGCACTATCAGCCCACTCGCCTTCCATTCACCCCCTCCTCTTCTATTCCTGCCCTCATCTTCTATTCCTGCTCTCATCTTCTATTCCTCTCCTTGTCTTTTATTCCTGACCTCTTTGTTCTCCCCCCCCTCTATTTCTTTCTGTGAAAGGAAAAAACAGTCCTGGTGGTGACCCTTCAGAAGTGACATGGACACAGTAAACAGTAGTACAGCCATGTCCACCACCATGATACCCCTTTCACAACAGAAGGAAATTACCAGGTTAAAGCTTTTCAACCCTGGGAATTTTCTGAAAAACACAGGTTTTTCTGTGGTGTAAAAGGGTCAACAGGGTCTTAAATCCCAGCACTCCGACTCTGCTCTTGACCAGGGTCGGAGTGCTGGGATTTAAGACCCGCGTTGACCCTTTCACACAATAGAAAAACCGGGGTTTTTTAGCAAATTATCGGGCTTAAAAGCTTTAACCTGGTAATTTGCGGGTGCTGTGAATTGGTGTCAGACTGCACCCGACAAAATGACCCGGCACTCAAAAATGCTGGGTAATTGCCGGGTGGCCGGTGTGAAAGGGGTATTACTGAACTTATAGATGGCAGGTAAACAGAGTATCTGAATACTTTTTGTGGAGTACAGGTTGAGTATCCCTTATCCAAAATGCTCGGGACCAGGAGAATTTTGGATAATGAATTATTCCGTATTTCGGAATATTTTTATATTTCAATGATGTATTTTGAAGTATCTTGCATTTATGCTGTATAAACACATAATATACACACAAATATATTTTATTACCACATAAAATACACACAAATATATTTTATTTGTTCAAAAAACAAGGTTTCAAAACGTGAAACAAAATGTGTGTACTATCTCAGCACTGAATTTGAATGCAAAGCAATCATTGTCATGCACAGATATAGTGCCAGTTACATATCATGTCCCCAGTGATGCTGTTACAAATGTCCCCAGTGAGTTTTTAGCAAAAAAAAAAATTTTTTTCACTTTCTGGAATGTCTGGTTTTCGGAATAATTCGGATAACGGATATTCGGATACGGGATACTCGACCTGTATAATTGAATTGCATGGAGACGTAGTTCCGGCACCGGAGTCCCTTATTTGTCCTGATTTACAAAAGAGAGTGGATTCAATGAGTGCAGCAGTTATATACTTCATTCTGGTTCATGTCCACACCTATTATAATGTAGTCACATCCCCTGCATGATACAGACTGGTGACAGGACTATTTTTACCCTTTAACCTTTACCTCACATCATCATTTCACACCATTAAACCTCTGTGTGTCTTTGTGTTGGCCACGTTTCTAAATGAAATCAATTTGATCATCTAAGTATAAATAACAATATAGAATAGTGATGTGAGGCTACCGTGGGGTGATTGCAATGAGAAATGTACCTCTGTGTGTTGTCAGTTTAGGCATTTTGCTGAATAGTTTTTTTCTCTACCTTTTGTTTTTTCAGTTGTTCCAATATTATTGTTTCTATGCACAGTATATGTTTCCAGATATATATATATAGCTGATGTCAACACATTCCCAATTCCATATTTGTGTAAAGATAATTGATACCTTATGTGTTTTGCGTCCATCACACAGATGCGAAATGCGTTATTCTTATGGAAGCCCACCTTGAGAGTTTACCAGGGGCCTCCAAGCCTCTAGCTCACCCCCCTAGTAGCAGGGAGCCATCCCAGGCACACAGCTAGCCACATGCAACAGTGCCGCCACGGAAGATCCTGAGATTTGTGCGAATCCACCGCTTGCACGTCCCTAGTTGCAGTCCTGTAAACACTAAAAACTCTCAAAATGTAAAACTAACAAAAGCAAAGAGCTAAGAATGAAAAAAAAACAGGTTAAATACAATATATACTATACAAATATAAAATATTATTTTAATCTTATTAAAAAAAATGAAACCTCTTTACATAAGCTGCAAGACCATCTCAATATTCAGCTCTCTAATATTACACTCAAGTTGGTCTCTGACTTGCATACAGTGAGATAAGCCTGACAACCACATCAAGGTAACCTCAATAAAACAGAGCACTAACTTTCATGCTATTGTCTGATCACGTCTTGTGGGCTCAGTGTGATTCGCTTCTCTCTCTGGCCCTTATTCTGATTGACGCGGACTTTACCGCATACTTTCGGATCGCGTGTTTACGGCGTCTGCGCATGCGTGGAGAACGCAACGCGCATGTGCCACGCCTTGACTCGGTACCAGTTCGGCCAGATCCCGTCCAGAACTGTTCACCGCTATCATTCGGGAAATAGGGGCGTATTATGGGCGTCATGCGGAATGACACATGGGCGTAGTTTCAAAGTGGGCAAAACGGGGCGGAAACATGGGCGGACACGGGGGAGTACACTTATGTTGGGGGGCGTACATTCGGAAACCACTCCGAATGCACGCGATCAAAAAGGGCAGAAATGTGCGGTGTCCACAAGTGTACTATTGCTTTGCGGACACCACTCGTTCATGCGCTAGGCGAACGTACCGCCTAATGACTACAAGCATTAACACCTGAACCCAATAGAATCTACTCCTTTACTCATTACTCACTAATAGGACGCTTGTCAGTGCTTTAATTGAAACCATTGCACTTCAATTGCTGTAAGGGTTAATGTGTGCAATGCATGTGTTAGGCATGCTTGTAAGGATATATTGGAATCTAATTGATTCCAATTCAAAATAAGCAGTTTTTTATGAGGATAGGTAATTGAATAAGTGGGTCATGTGATGTATAGCAGAAGATACTTCATAGTGGGTTGTTTGGCGTAAATACTCCGCTTACGTGCGGTAGCACCGCTTGGCTCCCGTTCGGATGCGGTATTCCCGAGCATACTCTGTAATACTCTGTAATACCGTGCCGAATCGGAGTGTTTCTCCCGCACACGCATGCTTTGTATGTCGTCCGTAAACACGCCCTGTTCTTAAAGAGTGAGTCCGTCCGAATGCGGAGGACACGTGGGCGTTTCTACGGACGATGGCCGCACGCGGCAAAACACCGTGGCGTGCGGACCGCACCGTAAGAATGCGGGAATATCCGCACCGATCAGAATAAGGGCCTTTATGAGGAGAGAATACTCTAAAGAACCTGAGGTAAGTGGCTCTGTCAATAAAGGTAAGGAGGATTTATCCAAAGGAAAGTTTACAGCTTACTTTTCTTACCCTTGGTGAGATGTACTAAGCAGTCGCGGTTTTTACCTATGGGCCTGCAAACACCCCCCAGGTAAAATCCGCCACTGTTCTCTGCCTAAGAGAAGCCAGATGCAGTCCGTGAGACTGCTCTGGCTTCACTGTAACTAGCAGTGACTTCCTATTGGAAGTACGACCTGCCAGTCACTCAAGGCAGTCCCATTGTGAGGTATTCCCTCCCTCCGAGACACTTACACATCCCCTTGCATCTGGCAGCACGGGTGAAATATTATTCAATTGTTGTTGACCATCAAATAATTTTTTTCCCCCGTCCACAGATAGAAGTCAGTCTGAAGTGACTTTTATCTTGACCGGAGTTGGCCGAATTTAGGGTGGGTGCTGACATCTTTTGACATCTTCAAATCGTCAGCACATTAGGGTGGGTGCTGACATCTTCCCCTGCATAATGTAAAGACAAGTGTTTGTGGAGTAATCAAGCGCAATTGATTAAGCAGGGTGCAGCTATTCAAACATAAGAAGGTCCACCATCTTCTATGATATAGATTCCAGAAAAAGTTTTTGTTTGAATCTTAGCGCAACCCCCTTAATGAAGATGTTAATACACAATAAACATTTATATAGGATTTATTGTGACGAAAAAATCCAATAAGCTTATTGGATACAGACTGCCGATCACAGTGCACTTTCACTTTGCACTTTAAGACGACCAGACACTTTAAGGACGCACTTGCACTTTATATTGACGACTCTCCTGCATTCACAGACATGTTGATGCCTGCTCAAGGCATCAACATGTCTGTGTATGTAGGGGAACGCCCAGCATTTTTATGGGCTTGCCCTGCCCCAGCCCCCTGCCTGCCCCTTCTCTCCTCTAACAGTGCGAACGCCTTCGGCGAGTGTGTTACTCGCCTAGGTCATTTGCACATGCGCATATTCTCATGACCCCCACCATCGAAAACTGGGCCGAATTCGTACCCTATCAAATGGGTCTGAATCAGGCCCACTGTACGAATCAGTGAGTTAGTGTCATTTTTTAAACAAAGGCCATAGGCAAATTCCTTCTCAAATGGACAAAACCATGTGCACTGCAGGTGGGGTAGATGTTACATGTGCAGAGAGAGTTAGATTTGGCTGGGGTTTTACTTCAAAGTGAGAACGATATTGCAGTGTAGAAATAAAGCAGCCAGTATTTTCCCTGCACAGAAACAAAATAACTCACCCAAATCTAACTCTCTCTGCACATGTTACATCTGCCCCACCTGCAGTGCACATGGGCCCTTATTGTAGTTGACTAGGACGGATGCGTATTTTCGGACAGCCACCGAGTGTTCTTAGCCCTGCCTACCGTACGGATCACTCACACCGTCCGAATGTGGTAAGACCCTGAGCGAACGGACCGCGAGTGGATGTTTCATGTGAACAACTCCCCTATCTGTGGGAACCTCCCCGATCCTCCGATTGTCGCTGACCATCGAATGATGGACCGAGCGGTCAGACAGCACCGAGTGCTCCAGACCACACGGACATTACTCCGTGCGAACGTAGGGATATAGGTGGGCAGCTGGCATCTGGCTATGTCAGCTGTCCGCCCCCCACACGTGCATCACGGCCGGATTACACATATGGTAATGAGCCCAAACAGCCCTTCACGCCCCTCTCCTCCCCCTGCTCGGATTGTTCAGACCGATCGTTTTCTGTACGGAATTCACGCCATATTCGGACGTGCGCGGCGTTCGCACATGCACAGAAACACCTCTGCACATGCGCAAGCACAATACATCGGCCATCCGACCGAACACGCAGCCGTCCGACTCAATCAGAATAAGGGCCATGGTTTTGTCCATTTGAGAAGGAATTTGCCTTTGCAAGTGAACCAGAATAAGGGCCAAAGCCTACAACTCGACCGGAGCTGATACTTTATCTCTCGCCACTTGATTTACTGTATCTCTCTCCACGGCTTTCCACTGAAGAAAGGAGAGTAGCTTGGCAGACTTCCTGAACGCTTCCTTATTGGCAAATAATCAACTCGGGAACGGAGTTATCTCTGAGAAATGCCATTTACAGAAGCATTCTGAGCAAACGCTTTCCCTGCAGGTGATTAGGAGCACAGTATGGAGAGAACACACACAGATAGAACCTACAGGTAGAACCTTACCTCGTCTGACCTTTCCAAGGGCCATGTACTGTGCAATGTGTCTGACTAATAGAAGGAATGTCAACAGATTTAGGGGGTCATTCAGACCAGCGGCGTAACTATAGCACCGCAGCCCCCGTCACCGTGGGGGGGCGCTGTGCATGTGGGGGCGCCGGGGGCTGCGGTGCTATAGTTAAACCCCCCCTCAATCCCCCCGCAGACTTACCTATCGCGCTGGTCCCGGCGGCTCTGTTCTTCTGCTGAGGACCACCACAAAATGGCTGCCACCATATAGCACACTGTTCTCTGAAACTGTCTGCTGTATGGGGGCGGCCATTTTCTGGTGGTCCTCAGCAGAAGAACGGAGCCGCCGGGACCAGTGCGATAGGTAAGGCTGTGGGGGATTGAGGGGGGGTTTGCATGCGGCGGCGGGGCGGCGGGGTAGGGGTGCTTGGCGGGGCAGCGACAGGGGGGGGGGCGCTCCCCCCCTAATGGCGGGGGGGCGCCCAAAACGTAGCTACGCCACTTATTCAGACCTGATTGCACGGCCGTGAATCCGCAGGACAGGCCATTATCAAAAGACTGCGCATGCGTATGGCCCGCAGTACGCATGCGCGAGGCCGTCCTGTGATAAAATCCAGCTAATATTTTAATGACTGCCCGTACGCGACTGACAGAATGGCGGCGTTTGTGGGTTGTCACTGGGAGCGTCAGAAAAAACGCAGTCGTGTTCATGCATTGGAACGGAAGACATGTGACGCCAGCTCCGGCCCCGATCAGCCTGATTCTATCGCAGCTACCGAGTAAGTCCGGGGCTACGCACAGACTGCGCATTCGATGGTGTGCAGGTCTCAATAACCCCCTTAGAATATACTCTATTTAAGCCAGGCGATCCATGAAAAACAAATTTACTCCCAACATCTTTCCTTTAATTGGGCATTAATTAACACCTACTGTACCTCCAGCAAAAGAACGCTACACGTCACAAAGTCTCTCTTAACAAGATATCATTCTCAATGGAAAAACCAGGATTTTTAGAGGGGGTTTTTCCAAATGTGATCCAAAATCTCACACTCTGCAGTGCATTTGAGTAAGTACGGGAGTCTGGGGGAGGGTAACAGCCCTGTATATTGGTCTTTTTATATACAATATTCAAAATAACAGATGGGCTGTTTTGAGCATTTAAATAAGATAAGTGGTCAGTAAATGGTTAAACATCATTATAAATAAATACATAAATATAATAGAACCCGTACTGCACTTTCTAAACTGACAATCTCCCACTTCATGGTAAGGCTCCTGTCTCTTCCTCCTGATAGCTGCTCTCTGGTCCATTGCAATGTTTGAGGGCTCAGATCCATACATACAGTAAATGTGGTAGAAGAAGCTGGTGCACTGGGCATGTGCAGCAGCTCTGCTCTGTCCCTTACACTGCATGATGTGGTGGCAGCTCTATTGATCATATTATATACCACTGCTATTGTCATATTTAAAGGCACTTGCCAAGAGGAGGGGGGTTTCCAGGCAACCAGAAAACCCCCCTGCGTTTGTCTTTGATTCTGGAGACCCACAAACTTCTAGTTATGTCCAGATTATTAGATTATGAAATACTAAATCTTTAAAATGAATTCTTTACGTATATATTCGTATCACTGTGTTTTATTCTCCAGTAACTTCTTATGCTTTTCCTTCTCGTACTTAAAGCATATTTGATGGCACCAAATCCCCCAGTTTTCTGCCGCCCTTATACTTATGTCAGGCTCATCTTCCGAAGCAACTATGGTTATGTCCAGTGTACTTGTCCTTTGTTGTATTAAACTATAATTCGATGTTTCCTGTTTTGCTTATTCGTTTTTGTACGCTATTATTGGGGGTTGCAGATCCCTTGTGGCTCCATATAAATTAAGGATAATAATAATAATTAATTTCTTAAAATGCTGGTAAAATTATGCTCAATCTTCTTTCTTTACAAATGACTTTCTGCTAATTATTGCTTCATTGATTAGCACTAGCAGCTTATATTAGTTAATTATGTACAATTTTGTGGTGCAAAACTTAATGCAAGCAATGAAATGATTTGTAAGCAAAACCACAAAATGTATTTTTGAGGCAAACAACGAACATTTTATTCAAGTACGTACACATTGGCCCTAATTCTGGTTCACTCGCAAAGGCTAATTCCTTCTCAACTGGACAAAACCATGTGCACTGCGGGGGGTGGGGGCAGATGTAACTTGTGCAGAGAGAGTTAGATGTGGGTGGGGTTTTACATCAAAGTGAGATCTATATTGCAGTGTAGAAATAAAGCAGTCAGTATTTACCCTGCACAGAAACAAAATAAGTCACCCAAATATAAATTTCTCACAAGTTACATCTGCACCCCCCCCCCTCCCCCCAAAATGCAGAGGCAAGTCGACCTCGTACCTACATTTCTTCCATGGTTTCCCAAGTACAGTAGAATCACAGCATTGACATTGAGAGTTATACAGATAAAAGGACAGTGCCCAAGCATCGTGGCCTTTGCAACCTATCATTGAGAAGGATGTATATAAGTAGGGCAGCGGTTCCCAACCTTTTTTCTCTCCTTTACCCCTTGATTAGGATTTTCATTTTATGAGTACCCCTTCCTCTCAGTACTTACAACTGGAGTGGAAGTGAGCGGTATGTGTGTCCTTATATTAAGGAGTAGCGGAGGTCTCCGGGGTTCCTGTAGGATAAATGCTGCTGCTTCCTCTACCCAAGTCAGCATGGGACAGATGAACGCTAATGCTGGAGGGCAACATGTGTAGCTCCCAGTGGATTGCTGGTTGGGCAAAAGCACCAGGAGACACTGATGATGCTACAGATGGAACCAGAAGCGATGCAATGTAGTTCATCTCCTCGGCAACAGCAGACTTCTTCCGCCATTGGGAGACTTCTTCTTCCACCAATTCTAATATTATTTCAAAGTACCCCCAACCAGTCTGCAGGGTACCCCCAGGGGTACATGTATCCCAGGTTGGGAACCACTGAAGTAGGGGGTGAGCTATTGGGCCCAATTCAGACCTGATTGCTGCTGTGCGAATTCAGACAGTGGACGACTATCGATACACCGCGCATGCATATGAGCCGCAATGCGCATGCACTATGTCGGGCAGCATTGAAGTCCTGCTAATTATTTCACTAGCCGTATGCAAGGTGGTTGACAGGAAGCCAGCGTCTTAGGGTGGTACCTGGCCGTTTAGCGGGAGTGCTAAGTAAAATGTAGGCTTGCCCAAGAGTTTTAGGGGAGGGTGTAACGTCAGTTGGAGGCCGGATATGTTTGTTTTCATCGCCGCCGCCCAATGGAAAACTCATACATTGGTGAGCAGCTGACGGATGGTATTGGCCATTTTTCGCTTGGCTGCAAAATCTTTGTACATATGTATTCGAACACACATGTATTCATTCAGCGAGGGCGTGATGTCACTATAGTTGGGTGGCTACTACCTGATCCTTGGACGCTGCTAATTCGCTCATCAGCGACCATGTCTGAATTGGGCCCATTGCCTCGCAGTAATCATCAGATTCCACCAAACGAGTCCTTTCCTTTCACTTTTTTCCTCCAGGTACGCAGATGACAACATCAATGATAGATAAGTATATAGCTCTTACTATTATTTGATGGGTTCTAAATACCAAAGTTGCGTCCATAAAATCCATATGGGGGTACAGAACATTCATTGCCATATTTTTGGATACACTTTAATCTGGAAGTCTAAATGCTCACAGTTTGATTGTAGAAGCAGCAGCCGATTGGCACTGTCCTTCACTCCTCGTTCCGTATGCTGCAGTCGGCTACTTAGTATTTACCCTAATGAAAGGAGAGCCTGATCTATGGTCTATGCAGCCCATAAATCGTGTTGGACGTCTACACACAGTGATTCCAAATGACTAAAATAGAGAGCCATTCATTTCCCCCTCTTGACATAATAACATTGATAACTGCCAGTACCCTATATTTAAAAACCATAAAACAAGAACATTTTGTTCATGATCGTTTTCCTTTAAGAGGGAAGTAAAGATGCGCATAATTGTCCTATCTGGAGAAGAAGAAAGGACACTGTGTTATTACTTTCCAACAGAGTATGAATAGACTGCCAATGGGCATGTCACACGCAGGTACCCGTCCCTCCGACAAAGAAACCAAAGCGGATAGCAAGTTTCAAATTAAAACGAGCTGACAAGGGAACTATTAATCATGATGGAACACCTAGTATTGTTCTGCACTTGGGCAAACAACAATGGCCCCTTTATAGTCACAGTTAAGCCATTCATGCTGTTTTTCCGAAAATGCTATAAAATTCAGACAGAACAGACTACCTGCCCTCACGAGCCATCCGCGGCGGCACGTAGGAACATTCCCGGTAGCTCTCAGGACAAGATGTGAACGGTGCAGGATTCATCCATTGTCATGTATTATCTGTCATTAAACGTCATCAATCTTAGGTGGCGCGGTTTAATCAAAAGATGACAACGAGCTGAACTCGTTTCACTTCCCCCGCCCTACCTAAAAAAGACAGATTTGGTTAATTAAAAAAAGGTGGCTAATGAATGTTGTTGTTTAATAAACCTCTCAATCAAGCTCTTTTCAACAGGATGAGCGATTGCTAAGAAGATAGCGGGCCGTGAGAGAGATCGAACGTTATGTAAGCAGGTGGGTTTTGCTTTAAGCAGATATTGGGGCGATTCAGACCTATTCGGTCGGGTTTGAATTAGGCCATGTTTTCGATGGGGTGGGTTTGCGCATGCATGACGATGTGCGACCGTCCAATGATTTCTCTCCTGTTCGGTCACATGCGAGGAGATATGTTAGGGAACACATCCACTTGCATGTTAGAGAGGGGATTGGCTGGGGCGCCAGGCTCGTTTACATGTTCGCTAGGCTGCAAATATACACAGCCTAGAAAACGGGTTTGAATTAGGCCCATTATTCCATAAATTCTTATAGGAATATAGGAATATGCAGTGTCTGAATGGGGCGAGAAGGGCCCTAAGGTGGATATAGTAGTAGGGACCCATGTTAAGGGGGTGTGATCAGTCTCCAAAGGGGGTGTGGCCATCTGCCACAGAGACTTGGATAACCATTCGAAAGTGCATGGTCTGGGCCCCTTGATATATATTTACATATTAAATACTGCAATTGCATGCAAGGAAATATAAGATATTAATAATAGCAATGCGCTGTAGATGATACACCATAGTCATGTGCAGCAGAATGTAACATATGTATAATGTACAGTGGCGGCTCCAGGGGTGGGGCTGCAGTGCAGATGAAAATTCAAATAGGGGAGCTACAGCAACTGCCAGTGAGTCAGTTTGGAATGGCAGTTGGTGGCAGTGGGTGTGGCTCCCCTATTTTTAACTGTGCTTCGGCCCATCCTCTGGATAACGTATAACTAAACTGCATGGTTAGAAACTGTGGGCCTGATTCTGGTTGACTCTGTAAGCTGCGAAGAGTGCCCACTCCACCAAAACAAACATACGAGGGGATGTGTCATGTAAACACATCTCGTATGTGCCCACAGCAGGAGAAATCATTCAATGGTCGTGACCACTGAATGATATGTGTGGGCTCCGGAAAGAAGACAGGGCAGACAGCTGACATCATGTGACGACAGTAGCCCAACCCCTGGCTCGTGCAGAGGTGGAACTAGCAAGCTGTGGGCCCAGGTGCAAAAATATGCTTCGGGCATATCACACACCCCCCCCCCCCCCCTCCACATCCTACATGACCTCCATCTCCTTTATCTTGTTATGATGGCCCCCTTCTGGACTGGACTTATCAGAACATCGGGAGAGCCGGGCAGGATGAAGTCAGCTGTGGCGGGCAGCCGGGTTCTGTTCTCATTCCTGCAGCCTGCGCGCACTCCCGGCGCAGGCTGCACAATCATACAGACAGCTCGGAAAGCAGCCGTCAAAGCCCGTACTGCGCCGGTGGCTGTGACAGCTGTGTCACTCCACAGGGGGAGCAGTGCAGTGGATCAGATCCACAACTGAGATCCGATCCGTTCCGTCCCCCGTCCCTCCCTCACCACACAACATCCCCAACGTCTGCTTTCCTCCAGGAACTGGCTTGGGCCCCGGTGCACTGCACCATCTGCACCGCCAGTAGTTCCGCCTCTGGGGTCGTGGCTCCATTTGCATGGGAAAGCCCAGTGCTTGCTTGGGGTCACCCTAATTATTTGTGTTGTGCTAATCTAGTACCCAACTCACTGTGAGTAGCAGCGGTGGATACTAAAAGTCCAGAGCAATTCATTTGTGCATCATGAATATACTGTAAGCTGCGATGTTCTGGGGCCATAGAGGACTTACAGAACATCCAACTAATCACCAGAACTTTTGTACTTCTTTGAAATCACAAAGACAAGTCCCACTCACTACTGCAACAGTCACAGAAATATGTAATAACATTTTTGTCAAAAAGAGCTATTTTATAATAAATTATATTAATTGTCCTGTTATATTCATTTATCTTGGGGCATTATCACCATTTTGATCGGTCATGTATGTCTTTTACATTTGTGGATGAAGAAAAAAAAAGTGAAATACAGACATGTTCTTAACATTGCCTATTGTAAACATTGCAATTCAATTGTCTTTATCCTTTCAGACATCTTTTAGAACATGTCAAAAAGTTAGTCATTAGCACTAAACAGTAACTTCAGATAATTTGGTGTCAATATATTAAAGCTTCTAAAAATGAAAAAAGGCGAGGTTACCCTTAGCAGCCAATCAAATTCTGTCTATCATTTTCTAGGATGCAATACAAATACGATAGACAGAATCTTATTGGTTGCTTTGAGCAACCTCACCTCTTTTCATTTTTAAAAGCTTAAGTAAATATAACCCATTGTGTCTCATGCATGGGACTACTATTTGTCGATCCGTCCTGACAACCGCGACCCTAGCCGGTTTATGTTTTGCTGGATAGCACATCGCCAGGCAGGATTCAATGCCGGTGATCGGCGAAAAGAGGGCGGGTCCATGTAAACGGACGTGGATTGTCACCATTCGGCCGTGATCATGTCAATTCATGGCCGTTGTCGATAAAACGAGCCCAACAGCTTTTCAAGTCAGGTCCGTTCTGTTGATCTGCCTCTTCAATGCTGTCAGGGAAGACAACATTGAATAGACGCCCGCCGATACTTCCCCTGTCAGAAATAGTGGCAGGGATTGAATACCTACCTTAATATGTCCTGTTATTGCTGGATATAATAGTCAGCTGGTCTGCTATTGCAATGTGAGGCACCAAAAATGACAAATAAGCTGTTTAAAATCTATGGAATTATTTTTATTGCATTGGAAAAACATGGTTACAAAATAATCACTGCAGGCCTACGCACAGCCATCTGCTTCCTACACTAGTGGAAAGTCCATTGCAAGCCAAACTGCTTGACAGTGATCATCATATTGCTCAGATGACAAGTTGTTATGAGACTGCAATTTGCTTGTGATGATTACAGTAAGTGTAAAAGCTCAACATTTTCAAAGGTCACATAAAGTTATTACCCTAACATACATTATAAAGTTCCTGCAGTCACGATCAGTGAATATTTATTTATTAACTGTTATTTATATATAGTGCTTGCATACTCTACAGTGCATGTACACATAGGGCTAATATTTTTGGTCCAGTCATTTTATTGTTACAATGCCTGACAAGAGTAATGTTCATTGTATGGCAACCAGGATGTTGCACCGGCCACACACAGGGGCCAGTGGGTGTCTTTGCTGTACTCCAATACTATCTCCTGATCTTCGTTTAACACCTTGCTAAACTCCTGCAATCTCTTGTTATTTGTTTTAAGCCACTACTGATTACAGCATAAGACCTGGCGGCATACCAAGTACCGGTTAATGCATAAAGTTCTATAGGAACAGGTGAGAAGACCTGTCTTGTGTAGCTCTAGCATTCTCATTCAAATATAAAGGAGTTTTCTCATATCTAACAGTTAGCACCTTGGTGGGAATTTAACTTAAGACTTCAGTACTGTGAGGCAGTAATCCTACTCTTTAGACCAACTGTTCTGTCTGAAATAACATAAGAAGATACATGACCTTGATATCTCCTATACTGCAGTACTTGCTTCCTGTGATGTTGGGGATAATCACTCCATCAACTCAACAAGATAAATAGGCTGATTTTGAACCTTCTATATAGCAGTTTTCTTTCTAGGGGATAGTCAACACATCTATGGATCTGTGTATACTTGACTTGTATTCAAGTTATATAATACTTTAATATATGCAATTATTCCGTACCACCAAAAGTCCTCCAGGCAAAAAAGGCATTTACTTAAAATTGTGGTTGTAGCCCATGGACGAGGATATAGACAATTGGGGACAATTTTTTACACGCCAATCTTTCATATTCAGCTTCTCGACAGTCGTCCTTTAAATTTATGAGTAGGGTATTTTTAAACACGCTGCTTCATTTGCGTTTTGCATGCCAACACAAAGCAATGTAATATTTTATGGTCTACTATGAAAGATGAGACAAATTATACACTCACAAACACATTCCGCTCTTCAATATTTCAGCATATCCTTTAAAATCAGCTTTCATTCCTTCAACTCAAGTAATGGGGACATTATATTTTCAAATTGTGTGACCTAAAACTTAAATCTCTTCCATTGTCCCCTTATTACAATACACCAAGTTGATATTTGGTTCCATTTACATATTGTTATATATATAAACTCACAACAGTAAAGCTGACATTGTTAACAAATCTCAGATTTATTACAGTGAATTATTCAAATATATGGAGAAAAATGGATGTAAATAAGAGAGGAATGTCTCATACATAACACTAAAAATACCATGTACAGTATATGGAAATCAACTTGTCTCCTGTCTAAAGTATTGTGACAAAGTCTCTAGATGACAAAAAGACAGTAATCTGAAGATACTTTTAAAAGTCTAGTTAGCCTGTAATCTTATAGAATAAGAAGGTCACAATGTAGACAGGGTATCGCTGAAAAGAGGGGAAAGTATACATCTAGTTCCGTATTTGAGAAGCCATTGATCTATTAAAGGGTAAAAGTGTCTACACCCACAATGTGACACACCAATTCTTAATTAAGGGGTTTATTCAGACCTGATTGCTGGCTACTGATGTTTAGTGCCCAGCAATCAGTTAGTCCTACCAGAGTGAAATTCCACCGCTGTGCATGGCTGTGAATGGCATGAGAGCCGTGAGTAAAATCACAAATCCAATTGCATCCCTGTGACCATTGAATGCCTGGACTTACTTGGCGATGGAATGAATCTCTACAGATCGGGGTGGGTGCTGATGTCAGATTCCCTCCCTGAAAATGCCGGGGTTCCGTCTGCGTTTTGCCATATCCAGGCCCCTCCTCCAAACGCCAGCCGCCTGCCAGTCAGCAAGCATACGGCCTCCAAAGAAAAGCCGTCACTGGCATTTTGCACAAGGAGGGCTACCGCATGGGCAATATGTACCGTGCGCATGCACATCCATTCAATAATTGACAGGGCTGTGAACGGATCTGAATTAGGCCCCAAGTCCTGCAGATGCTTCAGCTTCAGTGAGGTCTCCTCCACACACTCAACTTCCCGGGTGCTGTCCATGTCATCGATTATCTCCTCCAGTTAGACATATACTAAGGAAGACGGTCTTACTGACGACATGGTATAATATGGAGATAACTGTTAATGGTACCTGTCCTTCCGATCTTTACAAGGGTAAAGGATTGCTTAATGACCCCCATTTGGGGAAATGAGAAATAAATTGCTAAGATATTCGGGAATGGAATTTAATTTTTTCCCTTTTCTTTTTTTATTTTTTTATTTCTTTAACGGTATATTGTTAGTGGTGGTCTTGTTATAAGCACCTTTTGTACTTAAGATAGAGAATTGAATATTGAATGTAAATACATTTTGAACTGAAATGCTGTATAAGATGTGGATTTTAATTGTAATATTTTCCCAATAAAAAGATATATATATATAAAAGAAATACGAAAACCCCTTTTGCTCAATTAAAATATCTTAAAGTAGGAATCTGGGCTACGGTTTAGATGATAGACAATGTCTAGGTCCACAGTCGTCACTAATGGTTGGCAGTGACTAGGGCGACACCGAAAAAGGGTTGACGTACCTCAGGTCGACACTGCCAAACGGTCGACACACGCATATGGTCGGCATAGGCAAGGTCAACAGTCGAAAGGATAAAGTTCAAGTAATGCTAATTGCACAACCAAACCTGAGCAACAACAGGTACCTAGTGTATATAAATATATAAAATGGCTAACTACTCCTCACCTCTATGAGTTGAAATACCACCAGTGACCACTAGAGGCCACTCACCGGACCATAGAAAGCTATTTTTGCAGGGACACCAATTTGTTTCAATTTGTTGTATGGAGAGAAGGGGTGAAGAGTTTGTGGGCTAAAACTGTCACAGCTCAAAGTGAAAGTACATTGAAGAAGCCGTCATATTGACAGGTTTTGAACTAGTATCCAATAAAAAAAAAGTATAATCCAGATTCCTGGATTGCAATTGGGCAATTGGGCAGATTCTATTACCCAATGTGTTTATTACCCAGTGCGTTAAGTCCCAGCGGGTGCATTTAATCAGTGGCGGCTCGTACCTTCTTGGGGGAGGGGGACTGCCTCTACCGTGATGCAGGCACCGCCCCCCTGTTGCCGCTGCCACCGCCTCTCCTCCCGGTCCCTGCAGAGTGAGAGTTCCCGGTGCATGTGCTATGATGTCAGGCACCGGGACTCACGCATGCGCAGTACAAACATCTGTACTGCGCATGTGGCCAGCTTCTATGGGCAACAGTCCATAGAAGGGAATCATGGTCCCGGTGCCTGTATAATACAAATGACAGGCACCGGCGTGTGCGCAATCGTGGCATTTGCTCGGCAGCACGCAGAAAGGCATCCCATTGGGAGGGAACACCTCCCAATGGGACTGCCTTGGTGACTGGCAGATCAGACTTCCAATAGGAAGTCACTACCAGTCACAGTGAAGCCATCTGGCTTCACTGGCTTACCTATGCAGCCCATAGGTAAAAACCACCACTGCATTTAATGCAGATTTTTTTTTCCCATGCAACTCCTGAAGCAAGGTAAAATCCAAGCTACAGTACGTACACCCTCTTGGGACTTAACAGGAGGAGTAGTGACCCCTAATTAAAGAGCGCAGGGCTGACAATTAGTTAATTGCCCCTTAAAATCTGAAATGTTGATCATCTTATACAATCAAAAAATCTTCCCTGTTTTTTTAACTACAGACAGACTTGGCAAATACTGTATTTTAGTATTCACTTACAGCTGGCTTTAATTATGCCACATATCCAAAGACGAGACAGAGAGAAAACACAGAAGTGGGGAAGATCGTACCTTCTGCGGCTTTACCACCAGAATATAAGCTTTGATTCGTGAGCTTAATGAATGATAATATAATTTGGAGTAGGACGGAATTGTGAAGTATTGTGAAGCTGAGCTTCTAATGCAGAAAGAAGAACAATTTCCACAGCTCTAAAACACGCAAAGTGTATTAGGGTGATTACTTTTAGCAGAGAGTAGGCAGCACTTATTTCCTCTGAATCTCTTCCTTTTAAATTAATATGAAAGGCTACAATAGATGGCAGTTGATATTAAACTTTATATGCAGCATCTAAACAATGTGGTACACAGTCATATAAACTGAGGCTACGGTTTATTTACTCGCAGCACTGTATGTAATGTCTGCAGTAAAAGATGGATCATATTTTATTGTATAACAATGCAACTATCACATACTATTAAGAGTCTTAGTTGACTGAGCTGACTCTGTTATTCAAGAAAAGAGAATTACTGAGATGAATATAGTGCCTCTGTGTGCGCAATGTTTGCCGCAGTTGCATTGAAACCTTGCACTAAAGGGGTTATTCTAATCAGCTCAGTAAGCTGCGATGCTCACAGATTACTGAGCACCTGTGTTACCACCAGTGGCGTAACTAAGTTTTGGGCGCCCCCCCGCCATTAGGGGGGCACCCCCCGCCGCCCCGCCAAGCACCCCCAATCCCCCGCCGCCCATGCAAACCCCCCCCCCCAATCCCATGCAGCCTTACCTATCGCGCTGGTCCCGGCGGCTCCGTTCTTCTTCTGCTGAGGACCACCACAAAATGGCCACCCCCATACAGCAGACAGATTCAGAGAACTGTGTGCTATATGGGGGCGGCCATTTTGTGGTGGTCCTCAGCAGAAGAACGGAGCCACCGGGACCAGCGTGATAGGTAAGTCTGCGGGGGATTGGGGGGGGGGTGTAACTATAGCACCGCAGCCCCCGGCGCCCCCACATGCACAGTGCCCCCCCCCCCCCCCGTGGTGGCGGGGGCTGCGGTGCTATAGTTACGCCGCTGGTTACCGCCCCGCCGAATTCCCACCCCCCGCCACCGCCGTTTTCCCTCGCAACCATGCAAGGGGATGTGTAACAAAGACACATCCCCTCACATGCCGCCGCCGCTGCTGGAGAAATCATTCGATGGTTGCCGACCATCGAATGATTTCTCATTTCTTCACAAATATAAGTCAGTCTCAGCTGACTTATATTTGTGGCTGCTGGTGAAGAAGACAGGGCGCCCGCCTGCCTACCAATGGGAGCTCCCAGTGTTTTCATGGGGGATGCCCATAAAATGATGGGCGTTCCCAAGGCCCAGCGCCACCACCACCCCCATCCCTTCCTCCTCTCTGCAAACTGCCCGACATGTGATCCAAAATTGGCTTCTAAATGCTAGTACAGGTTGAGTATCCCTTATAAGGGATTTTTCCAGATTTGGGAATATTTTTTTTCCATACTTACCTGGTCCCTTGGTGGTGCCCCGATGGTCCTCCAACGTCCATGGTGTCCCCCGGCATCCACGGTGGCCTTCAGGATCCTCTTCAGTGGCATCTCCGGTCCCAGGGTTGCATTGCGCGAGTGCGCCGGTGACATCACCGCCGTGTCCGTGCACTCGTGCAATGCACTCCTGGGACTGGAGATGCCACTGAAGAGGATCCTGAAGGCTGCTGTGGACATCGGGGGATGAGATAAGTATGAAAAAAAGGGGGCGAGAAACCCCCCTTCCCTCCAAAAAAAATATTCTGAAAAACCACGGTTTTCGGAATATTTATGTTTTTCGGATTACACGGATAAGGGAGAACCGACCTGTATAAGCTTATCCCCGGTCTATATGCTTGTGTCTAAATGTGCAAGGATGGAGATGCAAACCTTGTGAGTCTTTACACGTGCCCAGGGCAGGCGACAGGGGGATCAAGGGGGACAAGTGTGACGGGCCCCAGAGATCTGAAGGGCCCCAGAGTTTCCATACCCCGGCACGGCCACTGCCTGTACTAGCTGGCCTGTCAGTGACCCTTGCGGCCCGGCCCTCTACTGTGCACCATCTGTTTTTGGCTGAGTCTTACTGACTTACTGTGTGCCACTGACATCTACTGTGTGTGCGCCCTGCCACTCGGCGCGCAGAGCCATCTACTCTGTGTGTGCGTATGGCCTGGGGCCGCAGACGAACAGCCGTACCCGCCACTGGTGCTGTGGCCTGTCTCTGGCTCCTGTACTTTTACTGCGCATACGCGGGTCGTCTGTTCCGCACTCTGCGAAAGACCTGCCCTGCCTGCTCGTAGTGCTCAGCAGTCTTTTGTGAAAGCGACAGGCCAGCAGCAGCCGGAAGCCAGTAGGAAGCAGCAGCCAGGAACCAAGCCAGCAGGACTGAGAACTAGAGAGGTCCACACCTGAAAGCAGAATCTGGAGCAGCAAAAGGTTAAATGAGGCTCATGCAGAAGAGCGTTGTGTGGATTTGGGATTAGGTGGGGGGGCCCCAGAAATATCATTGTACAGGGACCCAAGATTTCTGTTGCTGGCCCTGCACACGCCCATTTGGTTCACCTTTAGATGCCACCATCGGATGCACCAATGAAACTTGCACCAGCTACCATGCTACTGTTGGTTCAGATTTCTGTGTCAGAGTGTGGCCTCCAGTTTAGGTGATTAGGCATCTGGGTTTGCGACCAGTTCTGCAATGCTCCCATAAGACATCCATAATACAGTCACGTCCACCTCCAAGTCACTGCACAGGAACACCCAATACATCCCACTTTAGCCTGCAACTCTCTGCGTTATTATGATCCCATCTCTTTTCTGATAATTTGCAGAGCTCTGCAATCAGATAGACACCACCCTGCCGGAGCGACAATATTGCAGCTATGCAAATACTGTAGATGCAAATCCATTTGCAACTCATGATTTTTCCCGTGTGTGCAATCTGTGTGTAACCATTCGGCCAATGATATAGAAGCAGGCTGATCAAGTCCGGGGCTGATGTCATACGCCTGGACACGCCCACTACCAGAAAACGGCCGATTAACACCCCCTAACGACGGCTTCCTGTCAAAATGGCAGCGATTTAAAAAGACAAAACCAGGGATCATCATAAAAGCAGTTGGAGCATCTATACTTCCTTTACCTTATAATCAACAAGCAACTTTGGAAATGTTTTACTTGTCTCTTCAAATAACACATTTATTGCAGATATATATATTTTTTAAATCAACTGTTTTTATTTCCGCTCTTCTCTGCACAATTTACAGATACCAACTCTGATTAAATCTGTCTTTCTTTGACCTGCAAAAGGTTACTGCAGAAATCCATTACTTTGGCAAGACATGTTTTTTGTTTTTAGTTATGTTTCAATGTTTATTTTATTATTAGTTTATGTTCTGGTTTATGGTTGGCATTTCTATAATCCTGCTGGAAAGCTGTTTTCATTCAGATTCAAATCGGACACCATATGTTGCCTTGGTAATTTATTAAAATAAGCGGCATCCTCAATCAGTTCAAAAGATTGGGGTACGCATACGTTAAAAACATGAAATGACTTTTATTTATTAGGCTCGGCACAAAGTAGGCTAAAAATAGAAACATTGCAGCTCACAAATCAAATTATAAATAAATAAATTGGCTACACAATTTATAACCATTCCTTTGAACATAAAATATTTTATGGAGAGCATATTTCATAAACATGTACGAGTGTTTTGGATCTGGTATTCTCTGCTAATGTTGCCACCATATACAGTAGCTTCCTCCTTACTGTGACTCTTCTAAATGCAGGTTTCTAGCTTCAAGCTTCCTGTGTCTCTCCAGCCACATGCCCTATTGTACTTTATCTCATCAACCTCATGCACTCCTGTGTTCAGCCTCATTATTGCCCATGGACCTGTTCCAGCCCCATGACTCCTGTGTCTCTCCAACCTCCCCTCATTGGTCTCTCCAGTATCATGTCTCTCCAGCATCATGTCCCACCTGTGTCTATCCAGCATCATGTCCCACTTGTGTCTCTCCAGAATCAAGTCCCACCTGTGTCTTTCCAGAATAATGTTCCACCTGAGTCTCTCCAGGATCATGTCCCACCTGTGTCTCTCCAGAATCCATGTCCCATCTGTGTCTCTCCAGCATCATGTCCCATCTGTGTCTCTCCAGCTTCATATACCACCTGTGTCTCTCCAGCCTCATGCCCTACTGTACTGTATCTATCAGCCTCATGCACTCCTGTGTTTAGCCTCATTATTGCCCATGTGACTGTTCCAGCCACATGTCCCCTGTATCTCTCCAACCTCATGCCTTTTTTGGTCTCTCCAGTATCATGTCTCTCCGGCATCATATCCCACCTGTGTCTCTCCAGCATCATGTCCCACCTGTGTCTGTCCAGCATCATGTTCCACCTGTGTCTCTCCAGCATCATGTCCCACCTGTGTCTCTCCAGCATCATGTTCCACCTGTGTCTCTCCAGCTTCATGTCCCACCTGTGTCTCTCCAGCATCATGTCCCACCTGTGTCTCTCCAGCATCATGTCCCACCTGTGTCTCTTCAGCATCACGTCCAAACCTGTGTTTCTCCAGCATCATGTCCCACCTATGTCTCTCCAACTACATGCCCACCTTTGTCTCTTCAGCCTCATGCCCACCTTTGTCTCTCTATCCTCATGCCCACCTTTGTCTCAAAAGCTTCATGTCCACCTTTGTCTCTCCAGCCTTATGCCCTCCCTGTCCATCCAGCTGCATGCCCACCCTTTTCTCTCCAGCCTCGTGTCCCTCTCCACCCACAGAGCAGTTTCTAGGGTGAGCCATGTTGTGCGATTACCCCGGGTGCATGCAGCCATGGCCACTGTCTCTTTTCAACAGTATTCCATGTGGTCTAGCCATCCAATGGAATACTTTTAAAATATCCCACCCAAAATGTCCACACCTCAGAGGAGACACTTCTGGAGGTTGCTAGAGGAGGTGGCAGTCATTTTGGGAGGGACATTTACTAGACAGTAAAGACACTGGCTGGCATGAATAGAGCAACAGTGCTAGGATCACAGTGGGGGTGGCGGCAGTGGCATCATGAAACCCCTGACAACAAGACAAACAGCTTCATTCTGGAAGTGGGCAGTGGTCACCTTTGCTCCCTGCAGCCCTGGAGGCTGGCTGAGTCACTCCCTCCTTCACTGTGCTAGCATCCTGCAGAGTTAATTGGCTCTGACCACCAGTCAACAACTCCTTCTTAGGAATGGGCACGTGGCTGGCTTCTGCCTTCAAGGGCTCTGTACCTACAATGTGAACTGTGATGTGGAGCATGGCACCAAATTCAAACTCTGCATTATAAACCATGACATTAGTCACAGTGCCAAGCTAACTTTCCTGTGCTCCAGAGTTGATACAGCTGCTTCTATATTTGATCCAGTTCAATTTCTGACATCGCCGGTAGATTCCTTTATTTAAAAGGTTGACATGTTTTTGTATTTTGTTACAAACTTATTGTCACTTCATCATCCTTGTCGGCATAGAGGGAGAATATAATAGTGAGTACGAGTATTGGCCAGCGCAGCGACTAATGTCAACCTTTTCATGTGTCTACCTTTTCTATGTTGATCTTTTGACACTGTCAACCTTTCCCATGTCAACATTTTACCATGTCAACCGTTTGACCATGTCAACCCTTTGATCCTGTCGACGTATCGCATGTCAACCTTTTTGGATCGACCTATTGACTGTCTATCTAGACACTGTGGGGGAAACTGACTAAGATCGAATGGGTATGAATACACGTATTCGTACCCATTCGATGTGGTATATATACGGACGGTGAATTTGCTTTTGCTAATTTTCTATAAGCCAATTTGGCTAATTAGACATATTTATATATGCAAGCTCCACTGAATTCAGCTTTACGAATGAATGCATCACCATATATGGCCATGATTTCTATGGTGGTGTGCTAATATACTATCGGCTGAATTCATCTACTAATTCAGAAAATACGACTGAAAAATACTCCTCATTTTCTAGGCGTATTTGGCTGAAGCCTGCACTATGGGAACCACCCATAGTCGCCCATGGTAAATTCATAACATGAGCGTCTATGGATTGTTTTTTAAACCCGTGGATGCTACATGGAACAAAGAGGATGGGATCTCCACCGGTGGGGATGGTGAGCAGGGCCGTTTCTAGACAATTTAGCTCCCAGGGCGAAGAAATAAAAATGCGCCCCCCCCCCCCCCAATACATAACATGGTAACATAGAAATTGCGCGCGCCGGAGGCACGCGCCGAAATAGGGGGTGTGGTGTAATTTTTAAAGGGGTGTGGCTTAATATAAGGGCGAGGTGTAGCAGGAAGACAATAGGTACTTATGTATTATCTGGGCTACCATGTTAAATGCACCCCATTTTTTCATACCCCTACTATCCAACTACGCATGAAGTTGATTTTATATAGTGTGGCGAGCGCAGCGAGCCACCGTGCCCGAAGCGTGGCGAGCGCAGCGAGCCCCGCGAGGGGACACGGTCTCATAAGAAAAACGGGAGCCCAGATATTACATAAGTACCAAACAATTAGCTTACATCACACTTTTGCAACCTGCATGACCAGACATTGGTTACCGCAGGAATTGTTATTGTCCTCTCGCACTTAAGTTGGCAGGCTGAAGGCCACATAATGACCTAGTACGCCTCACAGATCAAGGCCAAACAATGACAGGCTACTTAAATCATTATACACTATTTATCCGTGATGCCAATTACACATTACGCCGTACACTGTGATGACAATTACATATTACGCCGCACACCGTGATGACAATTAAACATTATGTCGCAGACCATGATGACAATTACACATTACGCCGCACACCGTGATGCCCATTAGACCCCACACTGTGATGGCAATTACACAATACTCCCCACACCGTAATGCCCATTACACATTATACCCCATGTGCCGCTGCCGCACAACTGATGCCGTTTACTAATATGCCCCCACAGTGCCAGACATATATGCCCCCACAGTGCCACAAATATATGCCCCCACAGCGCCACACATATGCCCCCACAGTGCCACACATATGCCCGGACAGTGCCACACATATGCCCCCACAGTGCAACAAATATATGCCCCCACAGTGCCACAAATATATGCCCCCACAGTGCCACAAATATATGCCCCCACAGTGCCAGATGAGCCAGATATGCCCCCACAGCGCCGCACATATGCCCCCACAGTGACACAAATATATGCCCCCACAGTGACACAAATATATGCCCCCACAGTGACACAAATATATGCCCCCACAGTGCCACACATATGCCCCTAGTGACAGAAATATATCCCCCCACAGTGACACAAATATATGCCCCCACAGTGACACACATATGCCCCTAGTGACACAAATATATGCCCCCATAGTGCCACACATATGCCCCTAGTGACAGAAATATATGCCCCCACAGTGACATATATATAAATACATATGTTTATATACATATATATATATATATATATATATATATACACATATGTATACACATATGTGTGTATATATATATATATATAGTTAGGGTCAGTGTGCAACATTTTCAGGGGGCGAGTTTATTTCTAGACATACCGTCTGGGGTGGTAGGGCTCTGTCTGTGCCTTATGTTATGTGGTGGGCACTGGGTTAGGAAGGTGGGCAGGCATGCGGGCAGGCTCCGTCCTGAGTAGCTCTTTCTGCGCGCTGTGCGGCGCCAGCGTCTCCGTCTGACATCAGACGCCGGCAAAGCACTTTATATACCCAGAGGCAGAGCACACGCTGGCTGGCTCCCGGGAAGCTCCAGGCTCCACTGACAGGGGATTGAGCGGCGGGCGGCGGACAGTAGTGTGCACTATTAAAATGTTTGTGCGCACACCTTACAGGGAACATTGCCGGGCGCCCTGGCTGTTTAACAGAGGCGGACAAGCCGTGCAGCGCCCCGGGCTGCTGCACGGCTTGTCCGCCTCTAGAAAAGGCCCTGATGGTGAGTATAATTTAGTTTCACAGGTACGCCTGTGGATTTCGATTGGAAAAGAGCACAGGCCTACGGTGGACCCGGTGTTGGGGACCCGTAGTCATTTTGTCTCCCGTATTTTGGGAACCAGGGCCAAGAACCCGGTGCTGGTTATACAGATACAGGGAGACCCCAGATTTGTCCCCACCCCTGTAGTTCTGCAACCAGGACCGGCTCAGTGAGTTATAGTTTTCTTTTTCTTTTTTACACATGGCTTCTGAAAATCAGGCCAAAAAATGTGGTCTACTGTGAATTATAGTAGATTTGCCAACCACTATAGAACACTATGGACACATACTGTATATCTGTGTTCTATCGATGGTGTACTCATTTGTACACCCAAATTCGTATGAGCTTGCCATTCATAAAAACGGCAAATACTATAAATTTGGGTGAATGTAAATGAACTGTTGGCTAATTTACGTATGTATATGGCTGCATTCGTACCCATTCGATCTTAGTAAATTTACCCCTATCTATCAAATAATGGACATCCATGCAAAAATACTCCAAAAAATGGAGGTTATTCTGGTTCGGGCGGCTGGGCCGTAAGCGTACGTTCCTGGGTTTTTTTTTATCTGCGCATGCGTACCTTCCGCAATGCGCAGGCGCGACGACTCCACAACGCTCACGGACGGGTCTTTCCTTGCGAAAAAACCTGTCCGCAAGAGTACGGTCACTGTGGGCGCCATAGGGGCGTGTTGAGGGGAGCGGCCAAAATAATGAGGGAAACTGGGCGTTAACATGGGCGTACACGGGGGTGTGCACAAAAAAATGTACACTGCTACTACCGCTCGATCGGAGAAAGCACCGTTCATTTCGGACACAAAACAGGCGGACGCCAACCGCCACCTCAGACCACCGCTACAGATACCGCATGAGAGCGGACGCCTGTGTCTGCTAATTAACGCTGATTACTACTCAAACACATACACCTGAATGTAATAAGCAATGTGGGGACACATAGATACTGATTAAAATGCAACATTACAACATAATAAATATACATGTAAGGAGGGGTAAAATGTATTTTTATTAGGCTGTTCATTAAGGTAGACGATTGAGGTAATCTAAAACAATAATTGATTAACAATTAGAATTTAATTTAATTGGCTTTATCATAGTTGAAAGGCTAGATTAGCAGGGCCATATATGTGAAGGGTATGCCAGCGTGCACGGACGTACGCTCACTCTCACGATCGGTGACATACGCTGAGTTTTCCATTGAAAACAATAGAGACCCGTCCGTGCACGGTGGCGTACGCTCAAATAGCCGCAAGAAGTCGGTGGGAAGACGGACGAGAGATGTCCGTAAACGGTAAACCAGTTGACGGAGTCTAAGGGGTGATCCGTCCGTGTACGTTGGCTCAATTGTACGCCACTCCCCTTTGTCGGTGTTTGTGCCCGTACGTATGCGGCTGTTTTGTGGGTGGACTTTCGCTCAACGGCCGCGTACGGCAAACGTACGCTGATACGGAACGTACGTACGCACGGCCGCCGTAACCAGAATAGGGTCCAATGACACGTGCAAGAATGTGCTGGAGACAGAGCAGCTTGGCAGCTTTAGAATCTAGGCCATAGTATTACTAAGACTCAGCACGCACTTTGTTCATCCTGTAGTGTGTCACTTGACTAAATTGTTACCGCTCAGTTCCGTAGAAGGCAGTTGAAGTGCGGGATGCTTATAGAAGTTAAGATTTGAAGAAGAGTACCGCTCCCAGCTCTTCATATAGACTTTTATAACCTTTTATTATCCCCTTTCCAAGCCTCGGACCCTTTTATTCTACAATTTACTTAAATGATCAATGTTTCAAGTCAGCCATATCTCTATTTTTGACTCTTGTAAAACCTTCCTTCAAATTGTGCAATGCCTGTAAATTGGTTCATACAGTATCGTCCTTCTATAATAGTGTTTCAGATTGAATACTGCTTTGTATATCTTTTCAGTTCCTTAAGTGCATACCTTATACTATACATAAAGTACCTTATATAAAACAATGATTTTAAAATGCCCCTCAAACCCCTAAATCAAACCCCTAACTTTGGTGATTGAGGGGGAGATATAATAAACTTCTGAGAGATACAGTATATGGGGGTATTCAATCCAGGTATCGAAATTTTGGATGTTGTAAAAACAATGGACCGCATATTGTTCAACATTAATGCATACTTGCCTACTTTTGAAAAATAGTTTCAGGGAGATTATAGTTGGTAGTAGAATTTTGCACAGCGCCCCATTGAGGGGGCGTGTCATGCTCCACCCAAAGGGTGTGTCTAGTTCCATATATGGAGAGATATTGAAAAGAGATTGGAACGTGGCACCTAGAAGCGTGGGTGTGTACTGCTACATCTGAGAGGAATCTTGTAAAATGACTTATATCCAAATGTAGATGAGCCCCAAAGCAGTTAGTAAGAGCTTCTATACTTGGTAAAGTGCTGGAAAATGGTGGTCATGATTCAATGTAAATGTATCTATCTCTTAAGGTGCCCATACACGTCCCGATACTGCCGATCCGATGTGTGTATGAGACAAGCACCTCCTCCTATTGCAGGCTCCTTTCTGCCTCCCACAACAGACACATACTGTACATACTGCTAAGAGAAGAACCTGTGGCAGATATACACATAGTTGTTTTCCAATTTTTTTCTTTATTCACATATCTTGGACGTCAAAATCTTGAGGAACCACCGTCAAAAGTGTATTATTCCACACTTATCGGTTGTCCACACAGGGGAGGCGCTAGGCTTAGGCTCACCATTTTCCTCCTTTCATTGTAAACCAGAAAGCCCAGAGCAATACACCAGTGAGAAAGTGTTAATAAATGTTAGTAAGTGTTAAGAAGCCAGAGATATACAAAAAAGTGATAAAAAAGTAATGAATGTAATTCAAATATTTAAAATAATTGTGTTAGTGATGAGATTAGTAAGAGAAAAGTGTTACGTGGAATGTAATAGTGAGCGACCCCTGAGCCACCCAGCCACACCAATCCAGGGGCACCGCACACCACACTCATATATTCCCCAATCTGGGTCTATAATGAACTAGTATAATAATGGCTCTTTGATAAGCCACATGATAATGGCTCATTACTTAAATATACCTAAGCTAAGATCTCCCTACCTTGGAGCAACCCCATAATGCTCCATGTGGCATATCAGGACAAGATCCTCCTCCTAATAAAGGCTCCTTTCTGCCTCCCACAACAGACACATATAATATATATATATATATATATATATATATAATTTATATAGGAAATCCGCACACAATTCAAATGTCCATCCAGGTTGTGCTCACTCCAAGGCACAATACCATAACACAGTGGTTCCCAAACTGTGTGCCGTGGCTCCCTGGGGTGCCTCGGGACACTTGCAGGGGTGCCTCGGGTTGGTCGGCCAGGACCAATTCAAATTATTTATGATCAATTATTTCTGGACAAAACCAGTGCTGACGGCTGCCAATCATACAATGTGTACAATCAGAACCAAATCTTGCCCTTTACCACATAACTGAACCTAAGAAGCACATATAAACACAATCTACTTAATTTGATATATATTTTTGGGGGCCTAGGGGTGCCTTGGAAAAATTCTGATACTCTGGGGTGCCGTGATTAGAAAAAGATTGGGAACCCCTGCCATAACATATTCTTTTTGAAGGAGGGCACTCACCATTTCGCAGATAAAAAATGTAGCTTTATTTAATCCATTAAAATATTGAACTCGGGCAACGTTTCGGTCCACATTTCAGACCTTTTTCAAGGCAAACGGCCAGATAGACATGAGATCCTTCTCCACCAGAGATCAGGTCTCTGGTGGAGAAGTCCAGCACTCTGTCACCAAAACAATCAGCTGCTCACGTGCCCACCTCCCAGCAGGGAATTCATACTGTATATAACTGGATGGCTGGATGGCACTCGCGAGTAAGGTCAATTTATACAACATGACACAGTGGTTGAAGGTCAACGTTTTGGGCTTTTATGCCCTTTTGTCTTGAAAAAGGGACGTAACAGCCTGAAACGTTGACCTTCAACCGCCGTGTCATATTGTATTAATTGACATTACTCGCGAGTGCCATCCAGTTATATATGATTGTGATCTTCACGCATCTCTCCATTTTAGCCACAACCAGAGGGTGACCCTTAAAACATAATTATGGGGCACATTCAATCTTAGCCAAGTTTTTCACCAGGTGAAAAAGATGTGCCTTTCAGTATTCCATCAGTGGTATTTTTGCCCTTTTTTAAGAACAATTTCGCCCATGCCATTACACTTTATACACAAGGGGCGAATCGGCATTGGCAAAAACGTTGGCAAAAATGGGCTACGTGAATTTTTTGCAATTTCACTGATACACTTGATTTTTCACCAATGCTCGATTTTTTGCCCAGATGAAAAATCATCACTTGGACTGAATAGGCGGATCGCATTCGCCCAAAACAAAAGCGGAAAACTGTAGTTTTTTCGCCTGACGAAAATTTCATCCGTGATTGGATACGGGCCATAGATTATAAGGGCATACTAAACCCTATTGTAGATTAATGTAAAGTAAAGTACATGGAACATTTCACAGCTATCACACCAGTTATTAAAGTATTTTTTATGATAGAAAGAAATCAACTGAAGTCTTCCCTGCTCTTCTCTACTATGTAAACACAATATTGCATTAATTTTTCAACAGTCCAGGTAATTACAACTTCTGGCTGAGCACCAGCCATTATAGATTTAATATAATCTTGCAGGTTTAGTGAAGTCTTTCTGCGACATAATATGATACTAGCAATTTCTGTGGAACAGCAACGTTTTCTGCCATAAACTCCAATAATTAGGTGCCGTAGAAAAACAGCTGCCTTGAAGCCTTGCTGCCTCTCGAAGAAGCTGAACTGCTGGATAATAGCATCTCGCAATTGCTGGCAAACAATGGGTGTTCCGATCTATTCATGCCAAACAGCTGTGGCTTCTAACTGCTCTTCTACGCGTTCTCTGTATGCAAACGCTGTACCCTGAGAAGAATGGCAGGGATGGAATGTGAATTACTGTAGGCACACATTCGTTTATTGTACACTGTGGTCCGTGGAAACTGTTGGGCATGGTGGCAGTTGCGAAAGCCCATCAGTCAACAGGTGGGTTAATTACTTGCTGGACTGTTAAACTATTGATGATAATACAAATATAACTGTAGATGTTGCGTAGCAACAAAGAAGATTCTTTCACTCACCTGTTGTATCTGGAATGTTGTCACCTCTTTCTGTTCTTAGCTGAGGCAATTGGTATTTGGGGCCCTATTCACCCCTTCATTGCTCAAAAGTAGATTAATGAAGTCCTGGAAGCAGAATTGAGTAAATATAAGACATTGAGGTCCTAATTCAGAGGAGCAGGCAGTGGCGATGGCGGCGCAATTAAAAATATTTTTAGTCTACGAATGCTTTTGATATGAATCCCGATGGTTACCGCTCTGAGACGCAGATTGAAATTGTATGCAGAGAGACAGTATTTCGGTGAGCATTTCTGAGAGGTAACAGGGATGGATAGCCAGACGCATGCATGCTACAGGTCTGTCCAGTGGCGTAAGTTTATCCCAGTTGCCCGGAGGCAAGATAAATATTGGTGCCCCCCCAAATACTGTAGCTCAATCAGTAAGGTGTCTGTATCTAGTAAGACAGGTAATGGGTTCTAATACCGGGTGTGACACAGAAGCAATATGGATGACGGCATTCAAATAACTGAAACTCGGAAGAGAGGTGGAGAGGTGCCCCCTTGGGAGCAGGAGCCCGGCGGCAGATGACTCCATTGTCTCCCAGAGTTACACCTCTGGGTCTGTCATTAACAGCAACCTTGTCTAACATACTATGTCATAATCAGACGGCAAAATTGCACCTACAGACTGTATGTAAATAGGTAAATGTACATATAAATGTATATAAATAGATATTCTATAATAGATACACAGAGATAATAGTGTGTTTCTCTCCTGCAGCCTGGTAAAGCTGAAGGTATGTGAATGATCAAAACAGAGCAGCTGTGATGCACTTCCTTATAAAGGCAGGGTGGGTGTGTCACTTGCCTGTCAGTCTGGGTGGAGTATAAGGGATCAAAGGCTGTCTGGGTCATTGGCTAGGACAAGGTCATGACCATTTGCTGTGTAATGGTTGCTGGTTTGCAGTCATCCTTGTGAAATGAACCATAGTGAAGAAGTCCAGAGTCATAGTGAGCTTTCACTACACACCTTCTTAATCAAAATAGAGAGAGAAAAAGATTGCAAGTTTGAGTGTCATCTATTTCACTCTCTCTCTCGCTACATATAAATAGATAGATTTTCTGTGATTTGCATGATACTCTCTTCAAGGTGTATAATGGTCATACCTGGCAACCATACTAAGGGACCCACCCACAAGTGATGCCGAGCCTCCAGTCATTGATTCACCGCTGATTGTAACCTGTTCTTACCCTGAAAGGTGGTACAGTAAATGAATTTCCAGTGTACATTATTGCAACAAGATGAACTGTGGCATTCAGTGAATGTCTGAAGAGATGCTACAGAAACTCTTAACAATGTCAAGGCACATATCCCACAAACTCACACTTAATTAACTGCATTGTTAGGTTTAAACCTGCTTTCTTGTGTATACTTTAAATCATACCTTCCAATATTTCAAAAGAAGAGACACTTAAATTGGTGCTATGAGACGGAAAATCTTTCTTCTGTCTGTTATAGCAGGTATATTCAACTCAAATAACACCAAGGGTCTAATCAATAGCCTAAAAACAAGTGAAAGCTGCATTCTTTTATTGTGTACTGGATGCACTTACTTAAAAATCAAACATGGGACTGAGAACCACATAGCAGAAAGGTAGGGGCGTATCCCCAAAAAGAACAGTGTAATTGCAAAAGTACAGTAGGCTGGGAGTTGGGGTGTCTGGCCTCTGCTGATGACAAACATTTCTTCTACTCTTTCTTTCCATAGACCTTCCAGATCTATCCATCAACAAATCATCTCATGAATAATTGTGCTCCTTATAAGAGCAGACCTTTGTTATATGAATATTTCCAGGTATATTATGAATGCTTAAGTGTCAGGGTGAGAGGGATCCCTTTAGATTAGTGGTTGCCAACCTCAATCGGACATGAGCTACTAGAGGAAAGTAAAAACTTTTGGGGAGCTACTAAAAATGTTTTTAGAAAAACCTACTAATTTCTCATTTGGTCCGCATACCTGTCTAGCCCATTTCCAGCCCAGGGCCCACAACACTGATATGATCACCACCTGCAGCATGGAGGCTCTCCTGTGGATCCCCTCACCATCTCACAGTGACTCCTGTCTACTTTCTCACTTCCATGTGCTGTGGGAGTGTCAGCTGTGCTGGTGGTATGCATCTTCGCAGGTTCCCACAGCAGCCTCCTGTCTGCTATGGGTCACTGACACTGGATCCCTCTGCAGCTGCCGGCGGCTTCCGGTTTCTCTCTTCCTGCCTTGTGGTGGGTCAGGTTGTGACTAGAGGCACTACATCAGAGTTCACTTCATCCTTGTTGACTTATCAGTTCTTAGTATATTTCACCCAAATAAACTAGAAATAAATAAGTATATGCCCAAGTGAAACATAAACTAGAAATAAAGAGCCTAATTCAGGTTGGCTCGATATGTAGTGGTAATTGTTGACTTAGGGCCAGATTCTCTAAGCTTCAAAAGTGATAAAATAGAGAGGGATAAACAGCCAGCCAATCAGCTCCTACCTGACATTTTTCAAAACAGTCTGTGAAATGGCAGGTAGGAGCTGATTGGCTGGCTGTTTATCACTCTCCATTTTATTACTTTTGAAGCTTAGAGAATCTGGCCCTTAGCGAGGCAGCCACCCACCCTGAGTAGGTATCGGCCCACCTGCGCTCCCAGGGGAACCCCCAGTGTTTTCATTGGGACGCCCAAAAAATGCTGGGCATTCCCCTGCTCTGGCCTGGTGTGCGCCCCCATCCCTCCCCTACCCGTGTGAAGGCCTTGGCGAGTGTGATAACGGAAGAGTAAGTAGGCGGACACTAGCTGGCCCTGTCCACCTACTTTTCTGTTAGCAGAATCGGTGGAGTTGAAGGTTGGCGGCTGCCCCAGTCAACCCTGGAATAGGGAGCCATAAGAAGGAAGTCAGCGGCAGTACATTATATCCTGGTAGTGACCCCACACACCCTATCCTAACAGCAGCTATTCATCCCCCCATTCTCACTGGAGCTGCAACTCTGATTTTGAATGCAGCAGTAGTTGTCAGGGGAGCTGTGTGTCCCAGCATGGGGTGACACATTTAATCCACAATGGCCCCAGAGGCAGCAGAAAGCCCAGAGAGTTGGGAGTGTGAGTGGGCAGCTTTTCTTTTCTTCCACCCTGGCTCCTGCACTCTCATCTGTCCGTCAAGGACCCAGGTGGCAGGGGTGGCTGGTTCTAGGGTGAATAGTATGCCAATTGGATGGTTGGAGGAAAGTTGGTTTGGTGTATGAACCCTTTAAGATCTAAGAAAATTAGACACCCCAAAATTCCCATGGACAGGACTTCTACTCTCCATTGCCATTACCGACCATCCCAGTATAAACTTATACTCAGTGAGGTCGAGATGGGTCAACAACCAACAGGCTACGGAGTTTCCATTCATACTCCAGTCTATGTAACCAGGAGTAGTGCGGACCAGAATGCACTACAAACACCACCGCCTGCAACCTGAGTATTGTACGTGCCGCTGACAGTATCAAGGTGAGTACCTGTAACACCCGGGGCAGCCTCCACTAGTTCACAAGCTTTCATTTATTATATTTTTGTTCTTCTACAACAAAAGAAATATGAATACTGAATCATCCGCTCCGTGGGAATACATCTGTAAAGCATAGGAAGCTTTTACCTAAGAAAATCATACCGCAATTTCCTTTTTCTTTATTCAAGTGTGTTGGTGATTTATGTAGATATGTCAGCCCTGCAATGTTAGTAAATTTCCCTTTGGTCTTACCATTTCCCTTTCGTCCTACAGAGATAGTAATAATGCTTTAATGAAAGCTGCAGGGCCCCCTGGGCAACAAACTAATGCTTTATAATGATTTCATAGAAATCCCCTAACTTGGAGACTGGAGGGTTTGTTAGATGGCTATGTAAATCTCTCTGGAAGAATTTTTTTTGCTGTACTCATAATTATTTTCTAAAGTCGAAACCTAGAATTTCACAATAAAAGACTATTAATTATAAGCAGAATTAGCGCACGTTATCTGTGGAGGTCAGGGGATATGGAAATGGATCATGTAGCCTGCTTTGTATGTAATATATCATATCTAATGTACAAGTCTTATTTAACTTATGTACATTATAAAGAAGTTAAGTATGTTCTCTCATTAAAACTAATGGGGATCTGCATAGGTTATAGTCATTGACAGTATGGATCGTGCAAGCATTACTGCCTCACAGCACTGAAGTCATAAGCACTGTGATACTAGACGTGTTCTATGACAGTGGGAAATATTTGGAATACGGTCACTAGGTCTTCAAGCATTGGGTCCACCAGCGTTGGGTCCACAAGCATTAGGTCGACATGCATGAAGGTCGACATGACTGAAGGTGGACATGCAAGAAGGTTGACATGACTGAATGTCGACATGCAGGAAGGTTGACATGACTTAATGTTGACATGGGTTAGGTCGGCAGTCAAAAGGTCGACATGGGGTTTTTCACAGTTGTTTTTTTTTACAGTATTTCATGCCCTACCATCCACTAGGTCGTGCTGGGAGAATAAAATACTGTGTGGAGCATAGCGAGGCACCGCGCCCGAAGCATGGCGAATGCAATAAGCTATGCAAGGGGACGTGATGCCACGTTTCGGTGTCCATGTCAACTGGGTCGACATTTGGGACAAAAGAAAAGTTAAAACACCCCATGTCGACCTTTTTGACTGTTGACCTTCCCCATGTCTACCTAATGACCCTGTCGACCTAACCCATGTCAACCTTCAGTCATGTCAACCTTCCTGCATGTCGACCTTCAGCCATGTAGACCACCATGCATGTCGACCTAGTGGTGTCGACCTAGTTGCTGTCTGTACAATGATCCATACCCAAAATATTCATGAACTGTGAGAACTGTGAGACGTTTTTGGCAATGGCGACATTTTGGCTTTGGGCTCGATTCAGACATGATCGCACTTCCGTAAATTTGCATCTAATATGCTCGCTGTGCGAACAGACGCTCAGGGACGTTTAGCATTTTCCTGGACACACCAAGCATTTTTTAGGGGCACACCAGCGATTTTCTTAACAAGCCCACTAAACGCCCGGTTTACACCCCATGACGCCTAATTCCTAACAATCGCCTTGCAAACGGTTGTACGTATGTGCGGTGTGTCGACATTGAGGTACCCACAGTAGGTACAGCCAGACATTTAATCTTCCCTTATACATTCTCACTCTCCTGCAAATGCTGCCACTGTTACATATTGGGGGTTATTCTGGTTGACCCGCTTGGATGTGAATTTCGCACCCTTTCCAGTCCACCAGAACCCGCCCTGCGAATGGCAGGCCGCCGCCCACCATTCGCACGGCCTGCCAATGGATGTTTTACATATACATCCATTGGCTGGCCAGTGGGAAACTCCCACATCTTTCGATGCTCGCCGACCATCGGAAGATGTGGTGCGCGCACGCATATAGAAATTGACTCTCAGGTCACTTACTGTATATATGCGCGCACATTCGGGAGGAACTGGGCAGACAGCTGATATCTGTTGATGTCAGCTGCCCACGTCACCCAGCGATTTCCACGGGGACGCCCATGAAACGCTGGGTATTTCCATGGGCGAGAACCCCGGCCCGTCGCCAACCCCCCCCCCTCCCCCCTCACCCACCACCTGCAATGTTGGGCGCAAGGTTGGGTGCAGAAATGCACATGCCCATTGCAAAGACATCGGACCCGTGCAAACGCATACCCACGGCCTGAATAAGGTCCATAGAGTTTTTTTGTCGACCATGATTGTCATTGCCAGGAGAATATGAAATAATAACAATTATCCATCCAGGCTGCTCTGAAACTGGAGATATGATGATATTTGCATATGATCTATACCTGTAATTAGCAGCTTTGGAACTCAGAGACTGTGCTGCTTCTAGCTATGCCGGATGCCAGCAATTTGTCTTAGTTATTAGCTGGACAGAATATACAATTGGTCTCGGGGAAGTGCTTTGGAGTTTTCAAACAACAAAACATCCTATCTTTGTTACATACGTATAATTAAGGATAAACCCTTAGCCTACTTATCAAACTTGGAATGGTCGCGCTGTCTGCTCTCTCCTGCAACTGACATTATTGCTGTCTCGCGGGCAGATCTATCGCACGCTACCGAATTTTATATGGGTGATTTTGACATCCGGTTTCAGGCGGCTCTCAGTAAATTATCTGCACGGGTGCAAAGTGAATTGTTTGCAATGCACACAAGGGGCTGCTTAGCAAGTGGAGCTTATTAAGTTTATTATGGTTATGAGCTGTTTATTAGGATTATGTTTTTTCCGACGTGGAATCAGATGGGAGAACTGAGTTTCAAACTTGTAATCAACCCCAGAGACTTAATTCCCTAGAGAAATAAGAAGAAAGAGGTAGATCTTGGATTTTCATAAGGACGTTCACCTTTGCCTTGTGTCAGTATAATACGGCATTACATTCCTGACAAGTCCACAACAAACAGATAGAGCCAAGCCGGGCAATTTATTGTTACTTGTCATGTGGAGAGGTGCTACCACTGCTTACCAAAGGCCAAGCTGCGCTCTAACACGAGTGTATGCAGGAGAGGCCATCTAATACAACATGCTTCAATGCATTCCTTCATCCAAAGAAGCAGAACAATGCTCTTCAGTCGCTTTCTGTCTGTGATTCCTTTTTCTTTGTAGTATTTTCTTGGATAAATTGGATTTTAAAGATCTGTACCTTTTTCCCTTCCCATCAAATCTTTCCATAAAAGGTGCAAAAAGAAAACAGTTTTATTATACAGCGTGTACCTGTAATATGATCTGGGTTATCCTTGTTTCTCTGCTTTAAGATTATGAAACACAATAATTAGTTCCAGGGGAGGAAACAATGAGATTGAGGATACAATCATCAGATGCTTCTGTCTCCCTCCACTGTGGTACTTAGCATGCCCCCATGTCCAAAAAACAAGGTGGTTGTGTAGAAGTGGTTGTTCTTTATTTATGGTTTTCGCTATCATTTTAATTGAGGAGTTGATGTTTCGAAGGGTGTTTTTTGGCTTGTGTTGGGCATTGGATCAAATTTAATTATTTACACACCCACAAAATAAATGATACATAACACAGTCAATAAAGGGATCGTCAACCAACATCTTGTTTCAGGGGCCCATTCTGAGGACGGTTCTCTGTGCACAGATGTAAACAGTGAGGTTTTGAATATGACGCTTGCGTAGAGGACATAAAAGTGTTGGAATCATCCAAATATAGAAAGGGAAACTACCAGCATCAAATGTGTATCTCCCTGCTCCTCCTGCACGATGGTTCTAGTGCACCATTCCCAACCTTACACATCAGCAAGACAACTGTGTCCATGCCCATGCATCATTATAGTGTGTGCTAAGGTAAGGCCCTTCTAACTGGTTGGGAATACTGGATACAATATACAGATATAGGGGGGTATGCTGCTTTTACGGACAAGGGAATTAACAGCCGTCGTCTATTCAATGATGCCGTTTCTGACAGTATTGAAGGCGGATTTCGATAACAAGTTGGATCTGTTTTGGCAGAAATGGCCGCAGACATTTTTCAACAATCTGTGGGCTTTTTCGTAGACACACCCTATTTTCGCCACTCAACAGTCGGAACATTGAATTCCAACTGTTGAGGTCCTGTCGAACAGGACAAAAAGGGCCTGGTATTCCGACTGTCAGGAGGTTCCGACAGTTGGAATCCCAGATTGGATACCCCCATAGCCTGTTCTGGTAATACAAGCAACAGTCAAAGCACAATGAGTTGAATAGGTGCCCATGCTGTATATACGAAGGGTCTGGATTCAAAGCTATGACACTAGATTTTTCATGATGCATTTTTGCCCTTTGTAACAACATCCAAGGGACATTAATATCAGGCTGCACCTGCGAGTGGAAGCTTATGCCTGTATGATACATTATTGAGACAACACAGAGATTCTGCAGTATGCCAACCTAACCTGCACCAAGTTTATTACAACTTTATAAACTTTTATTGAAACACAATTTTGATTAAAGATTTTACAACTTTGTATTAACTTGCTATCCCTCAGCCTTATTACTCTGAGGACCCCCCGGTTGGTTGCCAGCAAGGAGGGCTTCGATTGTATTAAAGAGAATAATAAATGCTCTATTATAAAGTAGAGTCCAAGGATATTAAAAGTCACCACAGAGATTTGTAACAAGTACATAGGCATTCAGCCTGCGGCGGTGTGCTTTTGTATAGTCTTGGATTACAGCAAAATACAGACAAATTAAATATCCAGGAAAAATAAAATAAAATTAAGTGTTGCAAAAAAAAAAAATATATATATTGTATTTAAAACCAATAAAAGAAAAACTCCATAATAAAATCTGTATATAAAGCTTTTCATTCCAAGCATCTCAGCAAAAATGAGGACAATTCATAAGAGATACGGTAGGCATAGCGGTGTGGATGAAAGCGGAACCTTTTGTTTTATAAATCTCATTGATTTACCTTCTACCTTAGATCTATAAACAAGAACACAGTGCTCATTTAAGGCTTTGACTTAATAATCTAGAGCGGTATATTTTACCATTTAAGTCTTATTGTATATATACAAAGATGTCTCCCTACAAAGAATCACATCACCTAGTTTGACATTCTGGAAAGGAACCTCTTAAGGTTCTGCGGGTGAGCCTTATTAGGAAAAAGACAGTTTCACCCATTTTTCTAAATATCAGTGGTATGGGTCATTGGGTCCACCCATGTTATGTCAACATGCATTGGGTAGACCATAAAAGGTCGACATGGCTTAGGAAGGTCGATACAAACATGAGGTCGACGATTGCTAGGTTGATGGTCAAAAGGTTGACATGAGTTTTTTTTAGTGCAGGAGTGCTGCCATGTGTGCCGTATAATTCCATGCGTGCCGACATGTCTGACGTATCAGTCCAGGGGTGCCGACATCTGTGCCGTATAATTTGTGGGGTGAGCCAAGTCTGCCGTATAATTCCTGGGGTGAGCCATATGAGTACAGGGGTAATTCTATGTGTGCCGTATCAGTCCAGGGGTGATGCTAAGTGTGCCGTATCAGACCAGTGGTGATGCTAAGTGTGCCGTATCAGACCAGTGGTGATGCTAAGTGTGCCGTATCAGTCCAGGGATGATGCTAAGTGTGCCGTATCAGTCCAGGGATGATGCTAAGTGTGCCGTATCAGACCAGTGGTGATGCTAAGTGTGCAGTATCAGTCCAGGGGTGATGCTAAGTGTGCCGTATCAGACCAGTGGTGATGCTAAGTGTGCCGTATCAGACCAGTGGTGATGCTAAGTGTGCCATATCAGTCCAGGGATGATGCTAAGTGTGCCGTATCAGACCAGTGGTGATGCTTAGTGTGCAGTATCAGTCCAGGAGTGATGCTAAGTGTGCCATGTCAATCCGGGGGTGATGCTAAGTGTGCTGTATCAGTCCAGTGTTTGTGCCGTTCACTTCTGTTGCTTAGCTTAGTAATCCATCTACAGTATCTTGGTGCAACCTTTTGGCCCAAGAACAATATTGTGAGGTGTTCAGGATAATCAGGAAATGAGTCGAAATGATCTACTGTACCTAGTTACTGAGGTTAATAATAGTGTAAGAACAAAAAAAAATTCTGTGATTTTAGCGTTTTTTAATGTTGTTTTCGGAAAAAAAAATACAGATCTAAAACAAAACCCGAAAAGGTAGATTGGGCAAAAAAATCCATTCCCAAACACGGAGGGAGATCCAGATCCAAGACCAGAACACAAAAAATTCTTTGTTTAAAGCCCCTCCGACCAGCATGGAAGAACAATGCCGTGAAAGTGAGGAAGAACGGGAAACAAATGAACTCATACTGTTTAGAAACCACTTCCCTCTATGAAATACGTAATTACAGTGACGTTCAACACTTTGATGCGGAATAATCTCTGTCTGTTATATCTCCAACACCCCATCTCTAAAGCATGAACATTATTCCACAACATTTATCATCTTCACCGTCAGCTCATGACACTCCCAGAGTTATGGCTTGTTCAGTGCATCCACGTTCATGGTCCCAATGGGACAGTATTTCATTTGAGTCCCTCAGAAGTTGTCACCTCATGTCTATATGTTTAGTGCACAACTTCCCTGAATGTGTACTAGGATAGGGATTGATTAATACATGTTCTTCCTCAAACCCATCGGTGATCAGATGTAACCACTTTGTTTCTTGACAATAATGAGCTGCATCAATGTTTTCCACTACAGATGGGGAGATTCCTTTTCATCTATTGGTCTAGAACAGCGGTTCCGAAGCTGTGGGTCCTGGCCCCAAAGTTGGTCCCGAGTCTCCAGGACTCTTTTTCAAGGCCCGTCAGTACCCTAGCCCATGGGCATTCTCAGCAGCCCTAAGGGAAGATAGTTAACTATAAGGTGGGACTTTATGGCAGCATTAGGGGCATAGACAAGCTCCATGCCCCATTCCTTAAAACAAGAAAAAAAAATATCCGGTTGCTTCTTTATCATGTGTTTTATGTGGATTTTTTTTGTTCATGTGGGTCCAATGTATTTTACTTTTGTTTCTTGTGGGGCACTCGTGTTTGTTTCTTTTAGCTTGTGGCCGCAAATTGGTTTGTTGTTTTTCCTGTGGGGACCAATGTGTATGTGTTTTTCTCTCTGGGGACCTGATGGTGTACCTTTGGCAATATTTAAACCTTTTTTTTTTGGTGTGCCACAAATTGAAGAAGTCACTAATTGACAGTAATGATTCACGTTCAGTAATTATTTACTAGTAAAACACTGGCACAATGTTTTAAGGAATTTTTTTTTTTTTTAAATACAAAACTCATGATCTAGAAAAAAGTAGAAAAAAAACTTTATTGTAAACTTAGAGGATTAAAGTGAACTCCAAGAAATGCTGTCAAATAAATCCCGTCTAATCACTAATTGACCCGCTCAAGTTTTATGTTCATTTGTTTAACTGGTCATAGATGCTAAAGAAGCTGCTTGTGGCTGATATTCTCAAATAAACTCCTTGGGACCTAGATAAGGCAATATCCCTTAAGAAAAATTACAAGCCGTCTGTTCCGTAGAAATTCCATTTATAATGAAGAGCTTGTTTTCAGAAGAAATAGTTGCTTCAGTGAGAATACAAATGCGGTACAAGCTCACTTAATGGGCAGTATTCAATGAGAAAAATTCTCCGTGTTTTATGGAGAATTTGTGCTTTGTTCGCCTTGGACGGAGCATTTTGCTCTCCAAAAGCGAGCAACCCTATTCAATGTGAAATATTCTCCGTCTTTCTAAGTGATTTTCTCCGTCTCTCAGGGGCGAATTTAGGGGTCAGGCCGCCCCTAGGCACAACATTTTTGGCCGCCCCCCCCCCCCCTATTTTAATGTAATCATTATTAAGTAAAAATCCTAACTAGTATTTCACAGATTTTATCAATAATTGTAAAAGTTATATCTTATTTTTCATTAAATGACTCAAAGCACATTATTGCTTTTTTTTTGGGGGGGGGGGTGTATATATATATATATATATATATTTTTTTTTTTTTTTTCACCCACCTTATTATTTTTTTAAGCAGCCTGCACTGCTCACTGTACGGAGGACCCATAGGGAGGGAGGCCGGCAGTTGGAGGACCTTTATTAGAGGTGTCTCAGTCAGTCTCTCTCACAGTCTCACACTGCTCAGCTCAGCTGCTGAATCCGCCCATTGGATACACAGCAGCCAATAGGCTGCGAGTATAGGGTAGCCAATGGGCACAGGCGGCAGTAAACCTGAGCAAAATGCCAGACACGCAGGAGGACCATTGGACCCTGCAGATTACCGTGATGTAATGTGCATGGCAGAGCGGGTGGGCAGCGGTGGGTGACGAGTGGCACTGCCACCGACATATGATAAATCATGGCGGGGGCGGCGCCGCTCGTCACTCGCCACTGCCCACCCACTCTGCCATGCCTCTATTTAACAGAATGTCAGCCTGCCTGCCGCCCTTAATTGGTGCCGCCCTGAGGCCCGTGGCTCACGGGCCTAGGCATAAATCCGGCACTGCCGTCTCTCTCCGTGTAGAAATTCTCCATCTTTTGATGGAGATCTGGAATGTGAACTTTTAAACTAAAAGGGGTTTTTTTTTTAATTTTGGTGTCAAAAAATCAGGTTTTTTTTCTGTGAAGGGGCATGTTATTTTTATTCATGTGCTTATAGCACATGAATATATATTTAATAAAAAAAAAAAATATTTTTAATTTTTTTTTTTTTACACAGTGCAGCCAGCAGGGGGCCGGAGCGCTCGAGCCGCTCATTAGATATTCATATATTCACTGCACCCGATTTTTTAATATGCACGATCGGGTGCAGTGAATACTGGGTCCCCCGCTGGCTATAGGGGGGGCAGCCTGTGCTGCCTGGGTCCAGGGGAGCCCACCTCCCCTCCACATTCCTCTGGAGCAGCCAGGGAGACTTTAATCTCTCTGGCTGCTTCCGTCCCCCGGCTCCCTAAAAGCTCCCTGCCGCGGACGCTCGTCCGCTGCAGGGGTTAAGACTCGCCGCGAGTGGCGGCGAGTCTTAAATACATTGAATAGTGGGAGCAGGAGGCTCCGGAACAGGGAGAATCTCCGCTAAAACACGGAGAGTGCATGGAGAGCGAAATAAAACGCTCTCCATGCACGGAGAACTTTCTCATTGAATACTGCCCTATGAAATATATTGAATTTGGAGCAAAGTACAGTAATATATTGTATAGTATGGTTCCACTATATAAATGGTCATTTTTAAAGTAAATGATTTCATTTACAGGAGAGAGATAAAGTGACAGAGGTAACGTAGTGGTCAGTCAGCTCCTAACTGCCATGTTATAGGATGTGGTATCTATTTAGAAAGCCTTGGAGATAAAGAGGATGGAGATAAAGAGGATGGAGATAAAGGGGGAAATTTACTAAGAACGCAGATTCCGTGTATGACCCAGATTGGCTGTAATCGGGACAAAATTATGAATGGAGAATACAGCAAAGTTACAGAGCTTCTATGTTCTTATTTTTTGATGCTGAAGTGATTCAAATTTGGCTGCAGAATTTCCAGGCAGCCAAATATGGAAAACAGGAAGCATTGCATGGATCAGTTAGATGTAAAGAGACACCGAATGCTGGATAAGCAATGAGGCTGACATAAACCACGCAGGGTTCCAGCAGGCTACACTTGCTAGATGTCACATGTTATGTTGATGAGGACGGGCACAAGGCCTATCAGAGCCAGGGGGAGGGATTAGCAGGCTTAGAACTGATCACGAGTTAGTGTGATCCTCCTCTGTCTCAGGAAGCCCCGCCCACCCGTCCCTATTTCTCTTCTTCGGTGGCGGTAAAGAACGGTCATCTCTAATAGATCTGTGTGTATGTAGATAGTGGGGTGCGCTCTCCCTTGGCAACGATTGTCATGGGCCACGCTTCTGCACGGGGGATGGCCATTTACCATCTGCCGCGATGGTTGTGCAGGGAGAATAAATCCAGCGATGGTATGCATGAACATCTTTAAACCCCACTTTCCTATAATGACCGTTCTTTGGTGCCGCCACCATTTTATAGTTATCCTAGTTGCTTGTCAAAATAAATTTTGACAGTCTGTTTGAAACGCCAGCACTTGTGTCCGTGTTTTTATTTTAGATAAGTTTATAGATAAGTTAAGCTAAGTTATGGTTTTATGTGATGATCTTGGTGTGTGGCCTGTGGGGATACCCGCTAGTGAGTTTATGATAGAAAAAATACATCATGCAGTCGTCCCCCCCCCCCAGTCCTGGTTCCCAAAATGCTGTGGCAAAAAGAAGTAGGGATCCCCCATATTTCAGAAACCAGCCCAGGGCTCAAACAACCAGTGGTGACAAGCCACAGCTGGGGGACACTTTTTACATAAGTCCTCAGGCAAAAGCATGAGCACCGTGGCTGGTCAGCCCGGGCTGGGTCCCTGGGGGAGTGGGGGCCCCCCAATAACGGGGTCTGATGGTGTAAAAAAAAAAAGATTTGAATGAAGTGTAATAAATAGATATTGGGTTCTGTAGTCGAACTATAAGGCCCGGTAAGCCTCCCCCGACATGCTCTGACTTGGAGAACCACAAGTCCCAGCATGTGGGGCATTAATGTAGTCCTACTACAGAACCAATACCCGCACACACAGAAAATACACAGACACAGAATAAAATAAAACTTTATTGCAACCCACATACATCCATACTCACCTACAGAATTACCCGTAGGCCTGTCCTCTACTCCAGTAGATAATCCATAGGGTGCCTGTAAAAATAAGTTATACTTACCATCCCTCTAGTGTAAAGCAAGTCCTCTTTGATCCTAGTAACATCCACGACTGTGACAAAAAAAACCAACCCAAAGCCTGTATCCATCAGACTAAGGGAGCCACAAGTGGGTTGACACTTGCATCTCCTCCCGAGAATTAGGGAATTCCCAATGACGTCAGTTCTTCCCTCAGCCTATCAGGAGCAGTCTCTGGGAGAGCTCCGCACCTGATAGGCTCCATAGAAGCCCATGTTATAAATTTAACATGGGCTTCTGTGGTGGTAACCGGCAACTCAGGCTGACCGCCTTGCTAAAGTGTACATGTCCTGTTTATACAACATAAGGGTGGGTGAGAGGCCTGAGGATAATTCCATCCTGCACCTCTTTTCTTTGCTCTTTGGAGCATTTTTAAAAATAATTTATAAAGCGGATCCTGTCTGCCGCTGCAGTGCCACTCCAAGACGGGCAACGTGTTTCTGCCACCCACTTGTGTTGCTTAGCTTAGTCATCCAGTTTCCTTGGTGCAACCTGTTGGCCTATACACACTATTGTCATCTGTGAGGTGTTCAGAATAGACTGGAAATTAGTGAAAAAGAATGTTATTAAGGTTAATAATACTGAAGGAACAAAAAAAACGTATGTGATTTTAGATGTTTTATGCTAAAACAGATCAAAAAACAAAACCTGAATGGGTGGTTTTGGCAAAAGCAATCCAGTTCCAAAACATGAAAGGAGATCCAGATCCAAAACCAAAGCACAAAACCCGAAAAGTGTCCGGTTCACATCTCTAGAGATAAAGGGGAAACTACACATAGGGGCATCAAGTACAAATGAGCGGAGCGGTAAGGTGAAGTTCTTTTCTCCAACTTTATCGAAAGTTAGAATCTATCTTCCATTTAAAACATTTATCTGACCATGCTGGAGAGTAAAATTGTCTTCCGAATGTTATAATAAGACTTAAGAACTTGTATTTGGACAAGTTTAAAAATAAGCATTTACTTGGGCCATTTTACTTGGGCCATACAGAAGTACTGCTGCAAATGTAATTGGCAGTAAATCCGTTCCAGCGGGCAGTGTGTATCGATATCGGTGGCTACCGGGACGCATAAGGGAGGGAGGGCGCGGGGGGGGGGTATTGCTCTTGTTCTGACATAGGGCGTTATTCAATACCCTTGGCGAGCGCCAGTGAGGGGGTTTGTACAACGAGGATGGCTTGTTTTGGCAAGGAAAAGCCATCCTCGCTGTCCAGACCCCTCGCCGGCCTCTCCACATATTCTATGTTTCGGGAAAATACTTGCCGCCAGAGGAGGGTGAGGATTCCCCTAAATGGTGAGGTTCACCACAAATGCAGGAAGCCCGCTGCATTTTGTGGTGAGCCTCAATGTTTTGACGGCAACACTCACCGTTTCCACCTCGCTGAAAAGAACCAGTGAGGTGGAAACGGCGAGTGAAGGGGGTTGAGTTGAATACTGTTGGCTATACTCGCCGTATAGCGCGCCATCAGGGGCTCGCCCCTGCATTGAATATACCCCAATGTAGAAATAGAATGTGCTGCAAAGTCTGTACTACTTTTGATTCTGATGCCATGGGGCCATGCATCGGGATCGAAGCGGGTGCGGGCACACACACCATTTGTACACACCTTAATAGACGAGAAATAAAGAAAAATATTATTTGATAAGACAAATGCAAAGCATTGCTTTACCAGAGAGACAAAGACAAAAATAGTATTTAGTCCTCTCGGGGACAGGAAACATAACTATGGGGCAGCAGATATACAGTATTCGTGCGGTAGTAGTTTAAAAGGAAGCAAAACATGGCGTATTTGTACACAAGGATCTAGCATGCAGAAATAAACAATAAGGGGAAAATTTACTAAGATGTGTATTCTACTACTCATGTGATGTTGCTATGGGTAAACCAATCAGAATCTATTTCTTATTTGTTTAGCACCCTCTAGAAGATAGTAGACAGGCTCTGATTGGTTGCCCATTAGTAGATTTCCTCCTAAAAGTCAAAAACAAATCACAAAAGACGTCTCAATGATAAATTCATGTGATACCGGTAAAAACTCAGTTTCTCAGGGGATACATTACGGCATCTTTACATATAAGACAATGAAAGATTGTGAAGAGCATTCATTAATTTTTTTTTTCATCATCCACGGTTCCCACACACCATAGAAGAATATGTGATTACCGTTATACAGAGCTGTTAATAGATGCCGTTGAATAATATACCATATTCTACTTTCCACCTAAATGATTGATGGAAGACTTTGCTTCCAGCTTTTAGCTGTACAGCGTTTGGCTTTAGCAGTACAGAACTGAAAAATGAGTTTACTATGGTGTTTGCAGTGTTTAATGGCTGTCTCAGCATCCAGCTCAGTAGTTCCTTGGTATCAGAATGGATTGGAATGGAATGAATGTCATTACTATAATTGCCGGCTCTGCTGCAAAGTTTTGTTTATAAAAAAAAAAAAAGGGAAATCTAGTAATCCCCCCCCCCCCTTTAAATAGCTAAAGTGGATTTATCATCATTGTATAGATTAAGCATCCATTGTGCGGCCTGAATTAAGAATCAGCCTAGAAATACAACAGGAAGTGGTCCACAAACAATCGCTGGTGGTCTTGTGAATTTTCCTCTTGATTAGACGTGGAAAGATGCTATTAGGGCCGGTGCAAGGCATCTAGGCACCCTAGGCAAACCTAAAGGATACCGACCCCCCTTCCCCCACACACACACACACATACACACACAGTTTACCTCAGAAGCAAAAAGTACAAAAGAAGTGTGGTTAGTATAAATAAGGGACAGTCAGTGGTTCCGAGCCGCTGTTATAATATTTGCTGTTAGTGTAAATGTGATGACACACCATTTCCTCACTGGCCTTGCCCAGAGTTCCATTCCCCCTGTAATAAAGCATATGACAGCCGGCCAGACCTAGAATAGTGGGAGACGGGAGAGAGGAGGAATAGTGGGAGAGCAGGTGAAAGGAGGAATGGTGGGAGACGGGAGATTAGGAAGAATAGTGGGAGAGAAGAGAAATATTGGTAGACAGGAGAGAGGAGGAATAGCAGGAGACGGGAGATGAGGAATAGTGGGAGATGGGAGACAGCAGGAATAGTGGAAGTCGGGAGAAAGGAGGAATAGTGGGAGACGGGAGAGAGGAGGAATAGTGGGAGACGGGAGAGAGGAGGCACAGCGAGCCCCGCGAGGGGACGCGGAATTCGAGCCCGAAGCGTGGCAAGCGAAGCATGGCAAGCGAAGCGAGCCCCGCGAGGGGGAGGCGTTGAGTATGGGGGGCCATTTAACATTGTAAGGACCCATCAGGGTGGTTGTACAATAAAAAATGGTATACCATCGCATCGCTTGCATTGTATGCGGCTATATGGCATGTGATGCGATCGCATAAGATGCCATAAGATGAAAATATTGGGCAACAAGTAGCCAGGACAGCACTTGTCCTTGAGTGGCTCAGCCAGAGTCCAGACCTGAATCCGATTGAACATCTCTGGAGAGATCTGAAAATGGCTGTACATCGACTCTTCCCATCCAACCTGATGGAGTTTGAGAGGCGCTGCAAAGAGGAATGGGTGAAACTGGCCAAAGATAGACGTGGCAAGCAGGGCAGCAGAGAGGTATGCTGGGCCCCGGTAAAATTTTGGAGGTGTGGCCTAATCACGGGAGGCGTGGTCGCATCCTGTGGTTGGGCCATGTCCCCAAAATGTATAGGGGTGATAAAACATGCAAAAGTCGAGGGGGAATGTTATTGTACACCCCCCCAGCAGCAGCAGCACACCTACAGCATGTGCAGTGCTGACAGTAGGCTCAGCATGAGCTCTCGCGCTGTCAGTAGGTGAGTGCTTGTGCTGCTTCTGCCCGGGAGGAACGTAGGGGGTTTGACCAGGGCCCCTGCCGGGCCCCTCCAGCAAGCTTGGGCCCGGGTAATTAGTACCTGCTCCCCCCCCTCTCGGCAGCCCTGGTGCCAAGCTTGTGGCATCATATCCAAAAAGACTTGAGGCTGTAATTGCTGCCAAAGGTGCATCAACAAAGGCAAAGGCTGTGAATACTTATGTACATGTGTTTTTTTATTTTAAATACATTTTTAAAAAATCTCCAAATCATATTTTTTCATGTTGTCATTATGGGGTATTGTGTGTAGAATTTTGACAGGAAAAAATGAATTTATTCCATTTTGGAATTAATGCTGTAACATAACACAATGTGGAAAAGTGAAGCATTGTGAATACTTTCCGGATGCACTGTACATACATGTACATACATGTTATACTCATCTAGCAACTGCCGGGACATGTGCACTGGGACCTGCTGACGGAGCGCGGCTCCTAACAATACACATGGAAAACTGTTTTGATTAAAGAGATGAAAAAATTAAATTGTAATAATGACTGAAGCACTGAACAGCAAGATAATGATATCCAAAAATTTGGGTGAAAATCACGCCAATAAAACAAGGATTATTCAGAATCAATCTCCCTCAATTGGCATAACATTAGCCCCTCCCTACCACTCTTGCGCTACTAGAGGCCACCAAGGAACACTGCTTCCTCCAACCTGCACATCATCTATTGCACAGAAGAAGCACAAAAAAGTCATTCAATCAAATTAAATCAAAATAAAAAAGACATACAAACCAAATAGGTAAGCTCTTATTATTAACTATGACTTTGATTTTTGTTTTGTTTGTTTTTGGTTGTAGTGATCACAAGGCAAATCATTTATATTCTGATATGGGCATCCGGAGAAGATAAAGCACGTTACCTATGGGCCCAATAGCAACTTCATGGTCTACCATGGCAGTAGGTACACTGCTGTCTGTAAAGTTTCCTCAGAGAAAAAAAAGAACCAGTCTGCTTTTCACTTAAATACAGTTTGATTTTTTGACCTTCATTCTAGCCACCATTGCTTCTGACATATTCTCATAATTCAAAGTTGACCTTTCCCTCTACTGTTAGCATTTTCATTCTGAAAGATCTGCAAATAAAAAAAATTAATAAAGCTAAAATTAATAGAATATATATTAGTTTAGTGTGTGTGTGTGTGTGTGTGTGTGTGTGTGTGTGTGTACAATATATATATTGTGGAAGTGAAAATTGCATCTCTACACCATTAAGGTTTTACAAACGCCCTCTGCGCAATTCCAGCACGCCATTTGCGTCTTAGTAGCTTAAACGTAACTACCAAGGACGGACATGATACATTAATGGTTAATTCCCAATGATATGTCTCCTCGTGTTTCTTTCCTTGTGTGTGTAACCCCCTTGAGTAAATCCAGACTTAGTTTCTATTTAACTTGTTACAATTGCCGTCAACAGCCGCAAAGGTCAGTATAGTGAAACAATCACTATGCATGACCTTACAGATACCTAGTCTGTGTTATATAATGAATCAGTGTGCGTAAGAAACAAAGGCTATAATTCCAGCTCGCACCAGTTCTCAGTTTCGTCTCACGTCAAGAACAAAGAAACAAGCATGCTCTGACGAGATTCCCATGGACAGAAAGTCATACCCATGATGTGGAAGACCAATGAAGAGATGCCTAGTCCCTTTACTGTGTCCAATGATAATCTAGGTTGTCCCTACTCCCCCCTGCTTTAAAGTCTGGCCCCGGGATCTCGGAGCTCAGAGTGTGATCTAATCAGAACACATTCCCAGGATAAAGGAGGAACCCTATCCAATCGTGGTATCTGCTCCTTTTGACGGTAATTGTATCCCTTATATGTGTTAGTTGTTATGGTCAGCCATACCTGCATTTTGTACTCTTTGTAATAATATTTATTTTTATGTATAAGCTGTATTGCATATGTCTATAGTTTATATTGTCTTGTCTCCCTATAATCACCTGTGTCTACTTCAGACTTTAATATACAGTATAAGGCACGGGGTCGGATCCGTGACCCCCACATTACCAATGTCTGCGTGTATTATTTCTTTATCATGGTATCAGCATTTCAGATGCAACATCAGCTTTAACCATAAACATTTTGTATATTGATTGGTATAGTTAGTGTATCAATGGTAAAGATAAAGATATGTTCATTGCCTAAACTCTCATTGAGAGACTCATACGCTGATGCCCTTGAATAGCATGTCTAAATAGCTGTGCGGCTGCATTGGTCATACAGCATATAAAGTAGACCCGTTTCAGTCAGGCTTTCACTCTCAACACTCTCAACACTCCACTAAGACAGCACTGACTAAAGTGGTGAATGATCTGGTAACGGCTAAGTCTAAAGGCCATTACTCACTACTTATTCTTTTTGATCTTTCTGCTGCATTTGACAGCGTTGATCACTCTCTACTCTTACAAACACTACACTCCCTAGGTCTTAATGATACAGCCCTTTCCTGGTTCTCATCTTACCTATCGCTCTTTCAGTGTTCGCTTCTCTGACTCTACCTCCTATTCACTACCTCTGACAGTCGGAGTTCCGCAAGGTTCAATCTTAGGTCCTCTGCTTTTCTCAATCTATACCTCCTCTCTTGGCAAACTAATCAGCTCTTTCGGATTTCACTATCACTTGTATGCTGATCTCAAATCTATCTATCTATCAACCCCAGAGTTGTCACCAGTGGTTTTGGGTCGAGTCTCTGATTGTCTCTCTGCCATCTCATCTTGGATGTCTTGTCGCCAACTCAAACTCAATATTTCCAAAATGGAATTACTTACCGGTATATTCCCGCCAACTAAGAACAGTTACCATCCTGATATATCCATCGCTGTTGACAACTCAACAAGCTACCCTACCCCACAAGCTTGTTGCTTAGGGGTCATCCTCGACTCTGAACTATCCTTTCTTCCCCACATTCAATCTGTCGCCCAAATCATGTTACATGCATCTAAAAAACATATCCAAAATATGACCCTATATCACACAAGACACTACCAAATCTCTTATCCATGCACTCATTATATCCCGCATTGATTATTGCAATAGTCTCCTAACTGGTCTTCCCAAGAACAGACTCTCACCACTGCAATCAATTTAAAATGCACCTGCTAGGCTGATCTTCCTTGCAAGACGCTCATCTTCTGCTGATCCGCTCTGCCAGTCCCTCCATTGGTTGCCTGTATATTACCGTATTCAATACAAAACACTTCTACTTGCATATAAAGCTATTAACCATACTGCACCAGAATATATCTCTGCACTTATCACAAAATATCTCCCATCTCGACCACTACGCTCTACACAAGATCTGCGTCTCTCTTCTGCACGGATCACTAGCTCCCATTCACTATTACAGGACTTTCATCAGGAATGCCCTTCCACGCACATTAAGACTCTCCACCAGTCTCCAAACTTTCAAGCGTTCCCTGAAAACTCACCTCTTCAGGCAAGCCTATCATATTTAAGTTCTACACGCATAACCCTCCGAGGCACTTATGTATTATATAGCTTCCCTTCTGGACTTGTAACTGCTATGCTATTACTGGTGCCTGTCCTTGTGTTTCCTCCTATATCCCTATAGATTGTAAGCTTGCAGCAGGGCCCTCCTACCTCTAAGTCTGTCTGTTGTTACCCAGTTTGTCTTATCACTGTTTGCTATTGTAAAGCGCAACGGAATCTGCTGCTCTATATAAGAAACTGTAAATAAATAAAATAATAATTAAAGTGTAAAGGCTTATTTCTTATATAGCAGTGAATAGGTTAAAACTTGTTAGTTCACATTACAATAGAGTCAGCAGCTTCTAGTCATATGCAAATGTGGTTTATAGCCATTCACATTGTTTGTGAATGGGGAAGCTTTTACACTGGAAGAGCTATTGATTGCTGAAATCACTGTGGCAACCTGCGGTTGCTAGGGGAAACCGGTAGCATGATATAGAAGGTAACGAATACAGTGTAACTACTTTATTATCCACTTGTTTATTAAAATATAGACTTTAGTTATATATATATGGATGGTGTAATGGTTACCATTACTGCCTCACAGCACTGAGGTCATGGGATCAATTCCCACCATGGCCCTAACTGTGCGGAGTTTGTATATTCTCCCTGTAATTGCTTGGGTTTCCTCCGGGTACTCCGGTTTCGTCCCACAATCCAAAAATATACTGGTAGGCTAATTGGCTCCCACCTAAATTAACCCTAAAATGTCTGTGTGTGCGTGTATATGTGGTAGGGAATATAGATTGTAAGCTCCACTGGGGCAGGGACTGATGTGAATGTTCAAATATTCTCTGTAAAGCACTGCGTAATATGTGTGCGCTATGAAAAGTGATAAACCACCAGCCAGCTCTTAACTGCCATACTACAGGCTGTGTTTGATACATGATAGGTATGAGCTGATTGGTTGGTGGTTTTTCACTTTTCAGGGCTTAGTACATTTCGCCCTTTGTCTGATAAACCAAGCAGGGGCCAGGTGAAGAAAATAGGCAGCACTTGCACTTCTATATGCACCACCACTTATGTGAGCCAACCATCCTGATGAAAGGAACCTAGCCTTGAAACTAGGGATGCCAAATCCCAAGATTTAGGGCATTTTTGGATGGGATTTGAATCAGGATTTCGGAATCAATAGCAAGCAGCTCAGGTGCAGCCCGGCAACAATGTTGTGTGGCTGCGCAGTAAGATGTTAGATGTCACACTGTGTATCCACACATTGCGGATCTGCCCAGAGTAACCAGCCTCTTGCCCCGCCCGCGGAGTCTGCCTGCATTCACCTCGCTTCCTCCACCGCCCACCGCCGTGTACAGGGCCCAGCTGCCTGTTGTCTCCCTGCTTCTGCTCTCCCTCCTTTCCTGTGGCCATGGTAGTGGCGAGAGGTTTCAGATACAGCATTGGGCATATCAAGAGACCAATCCCGGGAATCCCAAAATTGACAGCTTTTTAATCCTGAATCCTGGAATTGAAAAAAAATGGCCCAGGATTGGCCTCCCTACTTGAAATGTTGATGTTTACCTTTCCGCTCTTCCCTCCTAACCCTCCCATCAGCAGCCTAACCCTAATGCCCCCCCCCCCCCCTTAGCCGGGCCTTAACCCTTCCCACTAGTGCCTAACTACTAACCTGCCTCCTAAACCTTACCCCCTCACCCCACAGTCTGGACCAATTCCCCCCCGACCATGCTGTAGCCTAACACTAAATCACCGCCCTAGTTCTTCCAATCCCCAGCATAATGCTAAACCACCCCGGTTACTCACCATTCGGCATCCCAGCAGTTCGGACTCCGGCACTTGCATTCCAACTGATGTCAGGGCTCTGGCGGTGGTCTCCTGATAGTAGTAAGGATGAAAGCATCCCCTTCATCTCAGGTAAAATACATGTGCCGTTTTTAGACGCCAAATTGTATTGATACTATTGACCTAATTTAGGCTGCTGGACAAGACAACCCAGAACCCAACCTTTCCTTAAGTTTGCCTTGGGTGTAGAGGAAGGTGGGGAGTGGAGGGGGCAAAGCATGGGTGTACTGAGTCCTGTGATTTTTGTTGCCGGCCCTGCTGCAGAAGAGTGCAGAGGTGGGCAAGTAGTGATGTTTAAATCAGTATCCGATTTATTGGCCAGGTATACTTGCGTATACTAGGAATTCGATTTGGATTGCTGTGCAACAGCCATTGTGGGAACAAGTATAACAGTGACAGTACAGATGTATATCACACGTCCAGATATGCACTAGGCATATCCTGATGAGGGACATGGACATAGGGAACATATATTTACTGAGCTGTACAGCACTCAGACAGCCATTCAGCGGTGCCACTTGTTGATTGCAATAGCCAAATAGGTAACAATAAAATAAAACAGTACAGATATGGCACAGATCCTAGGCAGCCATCAGCTGCGCCATCTTACTTCTACAGCAGCAGAGCTCAAACAGGCCATCTCCCCTTCAGCACACCACGGCCAGCATGGATAGATCAAAGGCTGGCCTGCTGTGGGGCTGGGCCAGCGTGTCAGGGGCCCTGGCGGTAGCTGCGGCTGGAGGGAGAGGCAGCGTGGTATGGGGGGGAGAGTCAGTCAGTGAGGCAGCGGGGGGGGGGGGGGAGAGTCAGTGAGGCCGGGGGCGATAGTTGAGCCCTCTCTGGGCAGAGGTCCACTGCCTCTGTACCACATTACAGATGCTGTTACCTCCTCCCTTGGGAGTTCTCCCAGGGGTGGGCACCACTAAGTTCTCCTTGGCAGCCTGGAGGAGGAACATCAATGGGGGGGAGGCAGGCTCCAGCATTACTCCTCGGCCGGAGCCCGCAGGCCTGGAATCCCTGCTGTCTCTGCACCGCTGCCGGGTGTTTCAGTCACGGCCAGGGGTCCTTCCTTCTTCCAACCGGGGTGTACCTGGTGGTCTCCATCAGGGCAGCGGATCCCCCGGCCGATGGTGCTCCCTGGGTCTCAGTTTTGCCTGCCACCGGCCGGGTGTCACCATGTCCTTTTGCTAGTATGCTCCATCCTCCAGCCTTCTCGCCCTCCAATCGCCCCCTCTGTCTGTCTCCTCCACTCACCCCCTCCGTCTGTCCCTAAATGAACAACCAATCTGCTTTACCCATCATTTTACAGAATGTATTTGATACATTCTAGTTTGAAGCGAATTGGTTGCTTTGGGCAACTTCTCTGCCCGCAACTCTTTAGACCAGACATGTCCAAACTGTGGCCCTCCAGCTTTTGTGAAACTACACATCCCAGCATGCCTTGCCATAGTTTTAGAATTCCCTAATAGCAAAACTGTGGCAAGGCATGATGGCAGTGGCGTAACTATAGAGGGTGCAGGGGGTGCAGCTGCTATGGGGCCCGGGGCTTGGGGGGGGCGAGGACCCAGCAGACAATCCCCTGCACCCTCTTGAATTTTTTTTATCAACCTGTGACCCCGACCACGGCGCTGCTGGTGGTAGTAAGCTTGCTTAAGCAGGGCTGCAGTCCGTCCCCTCCCCCCACATCCGTTTCTCCTGATAGCCGCTCGTAAGCTGAAATGAATACAGCGGTTACAGCCCACCCCCTGCACTGGTGTCACCCCACCCCCAGCACTGCTGGACAGCCTGGACTGGAGATACCTCCCGCTACAGCATCCTCCTCACTTCCGCTGCCGCACCGACGCCTTTCCCCCGCATGCTGATCCGGAGCAGGAGACCTCCACATGGGAATGGACCCATCTCCTCAAGCAGCCTCTCAGAACAATAATGGCTGCTTGGGGCTGGTACCTCAGTTTCTTCTCCCCCTCGATCTTTACCACACCACCGCGGAGGGCAGGAGAGTCAGCAGGGACAGATGACGGACACAGCAGTCTCCAAGCAGCAGCTGCATGGGCCAGGTCAGTGCTGCCATCCGGCGTCACCCCAACCCAGTGTCCCGTTATCTAACTAACAATCCCCTTTATTTAGTACAGTGCCCCCATCCCAGTGTCTGTCACCCTGCCACCTTGTTCCCCTCCTTCTTTTCCCGGTGGGACAATTGACCCCATCCCGCTGCCCTGATCTAACCCACAGCCACAGTGCCCCACGCACAGTGTCCCCTCCTTTCCAGACTAGTGATTGCCCCTTTCACCCCCCTTTTACTGCCCCTCTTCCCATCCTGGCCAGTGCCCTCCAAATATATTACCCCCTTCCCCATCCAGTACAGCGGCCCCATCTGCTCAAAGACCCCCATCTGACACACTCTGCCACCCATTGTTTTCTCTCTTCCCATTCAAACCAACCCACTGCCCCCCATATAGAACCCCATCCAGCCCAGTGTCCCCCTCTTATATCTATTCCCCCCCAACACACACACACACACACACACACACCACTTTCCTGTCTGTCCGGCCTTCTATTCTGTCATCCCTCTCTTCTATTCTGACCCTAACATGCCCCCCCCTCCCATCATTCTGGAGGATTGCTGGGGGGCCCATTCAAAAATGTTGCTATGGGGCCCACAAAAGTCTAGTTACGCCCCTATATGATGGGACTTGTAAACAACTGGTCATCGAATTTCGGTGACCTGATCGGGCGCTAATGTGTCTGTAGGTTTACAATGTGTATATACAAATTAATAAAAGTAAAATATAAATATATATGGTACCAGCTGCAGCGTTCTATGCTCAAGTGTTTAGGCATATAATTTGTATTTTAATTCGGTGCCAGAAATCTGGATCCGGATTCCACACAGAAAGAACCAGAAAACCCTAAGGTTGTGAATGCTGCGCTAATTGGTTACTATCTCTTTTAGAAATACACCATGAATGACCTTACGTGCAATGACAAGATGGAGACTGTCTTAGAAAAATATCAAAAAGAATATTTATTACATATAAATCTCATATATTTTATTACATATAAATCTCTTGAGTGGTAGGCGGCCGCCTATAAAACAGCAATATTTTATATAAATCAAATTTAAAAATCAAAAGTAATAATAGTGCACATATAATTTATAAAACCATACACATTGATGAGCTTTGAAATTAGATGTTACTAGGTACTTTTCAGAATAATAATGGATGTCTCCGATTTATAACATCGATGTTTCCGGGATTTTGGAAAATAAAGGTACAAATTGCCAAGTGGGGATAATATCCCCGTGGGGGAAATAGCCAAGCTTATACCCACAGTGATGCCGGGCCACGGCACTTCACAGTGGGGAGTAGTCTCTTAAAGTGAAGAGATGCTTTGTATAAGGGCAGTTCTTTATATATATACTGGATATACTATATATATATGTATGTGGTGTTTGTGTATCTCACCTAGATCTCCAGACATCTCTGGAGATCTAGGTGAGATACACAAACACCACATACTCACCTCCAGTATATATATAAAGAACTGCCCTTATACAAAGCATCTCTTTACCTTAAGAGACTACTCCCCGCTGTGAAGTGCCGTGGCCCGGCATCACTGTGGGTATAAGCTTTTCTATTTCCCCCACGGGGATATTATCCCCACTTGGCAATTTGTACCTTTATTTTCCAAAATCCCGGAAACATCGATGTTATAAATCGGAGACATCCATTATTATTCTGAAAAGTACCTAGTAACATCTAATTTCAAAGCTCATCAATGTGTATGGTTTTATAAATTATATGTGCACTATTATTACTTTTGATTTTTAAATTTGATTTATATAAAATATTGCTGTTTTATAGGCGGCCGCCTACCACTCAAGAGATTTATATGTAATAAATATTATTTTTGATATTTTTCTAAGACAGTCTCCATCTTGTCATTGCACGTAAGGTCATTCATGGTGTATTTCTAAAAGAGATAGTAACCAATTAGCGCAGCATTCCCAACCTTAGGGTTTTATGATGGGACTTGTAGTTTCAAAACAGCTGGAGGGCCACAGTTTGGACATGCCTGTTTTAGACGATTTGCAAGGTTTGATACATTTCCACCCATGTCTTCAAGAGAGGCAGTGGGGCATGAAATAACTGTTACACTGGATCATTTACATATATATATATATATATATATATATATATATATATATATGAGGGGTTGTATAGCAGCACTTCACGGATTCAAACAAGAAGACTCCAGACACTGGTAACAGTCAACGTTTCGGAACTTTACTTCCGTTTTCAAGACAAACCAAAGAATAATGTACAAAAACAGCCATAAATACCGTGCAAGATGTGCAGCTCCTCCTTTCCCTCCGCCCGCATCCAGTCTGTCAGCGTCCATGTTCCCGCCGTTACCGGGTCCCCGTGCAGCGTCAGACCAGCGCTCTGACGTCATCTCACTGCATCCTGTCTGTTACCAGGTTGCCAAGGAGACGCATTATGCCAGCCGCAATCTCCAGTCACTTAGAGCCGGCGAGGTGATCCAGCTATCTGTTCACCAATCCGCCGCTCTGTGACATCCGCTGGCAGCGTATAGCTTTCCCCGGCTCTGAGGACAGGGGGTTGTTACTATGGATGAACCGTCCGGGAGTCATAACTGCAAGGTCCACGTAGATGGCGTCAGGTTGCTAGGCAACCGGCTGGATGCCGTCTGGAATGGGAAAGGAAGGAGAAGTGCAATTAATAACATATACATATATATATTGGTTTGTCTTGAAAACGGAAGTAAAGTTCCGAAACGTTGACTGTTACCAGTGTCTGGAGTCTTCTTGTTTGAATCCGTGGAGTGCTGCTATACAACCCCTCCTGCATCTTCCCTGCCTGCAACACCCCGGTCAGCTATTCTTTCCGAGTGCTGGAGTGCCGGTTTCCCCTTACATATATACATATATATATATATATATGGCTAACTACTCCTCACCTCTATGACCACTAGAGGCCACTTTACTCCAGCGAAAGTAACAACCGTCACAGCTCAAAGTGAAAGTACATTGCAGAAGCCGTCATTGTGACGGGCTTCTAACTAGTAAATGTGTATATTTCCAAAGACTGTGTTCAGTGCCGCAGTGCCACAGATGCACTAATATTGCAGAATGGGGGAAAAGCAGAAACACTGATCATTTGGACTTCTAAATAAGACAAAGGCTGGGATAAAATTCAGTATAGCCTTGGGAGCCCTGGAGCAGTCAATGCACGGGTAGATTATAGGTGAGTGTCTGAAACAGAAAACATATTAAGGCTATTGATCCTCCTGTATACGGCTCATCATTTCCCCCTCCCTTTCCTTTACAACCTTCTCATGCCACCCGCTGTGCTGCATTGGAAAATAATGTGGCATGGCTGTCATTACCCAGTTGTGCTAGTCCTTCTGCAAGAACATAACCATTACTGCCACAAACGGTGCGGGGAGACACACTGTGTGCCTGCTCTGCAAGTGGGGCCCCAGTCTCTTTGTTTTATTTGTATGTGCTATTAATGAAAAATACATTTCCGTAATGTCTCCCAGCTTTCGGGGATAGTGCAGAACGATTCACTGAGCAGATGGATTGTACCAGCCGCCTGCATTCAGGGCCAGCAACTGCAAAAAACGAGAAGCAAAATCCCAACTTTATTGTTTGTTTCTTTTTTATTATTATTATTTTGGTTCATTTTTTTCCTAGGAATTTTCCGTACGATCCCGGCTTGGATCTCATCGGATTTCCAGCATGTAGGATATTTGCAAAATTATCGTATGCTGATGTAAAGAGTTTAAAAAGGAGATTCAGACCTCTACACTGAGGTGTGAATTAATTTCCCCGGCTGCCAGTGGGGGGTTGCAAATATGCGAATATGCGCATTTGCAACTCCCTGGAGCGAATGCCTTCGGAGAGTTTCACACTTGCCTGGGTGTTCGCTCAATGATAGGCAGACAGGAGTCGGGCAGGGGGCGGGTGCTGGGGTATGTCCAGCGTTTTAGAGGCGTGCCTACAAAAACAATGGGCGCACCCATGAAAACGCTGGCCGGACACCTGTGAACGCAGGTGTGTCCATGTCTGCTTGGGGCTGGTGCCACAAGACGTCAATGCCCACCCCCATTTCAGCCATCACTGTCCAGGATAAAAGTAAGTATAGACTGCGATGGGAGAAAAAAATCATTCGATGGTGAGTGACCATCGAATTATTTTTTTCTTCCGTGTATCTGCATCCCACCCAACTGTCCCGCTTTCCACGGGAACGGCCTGTTTTTGGGGACGTCCCCGCGTCTTACCGCGGCGGGGGGGGGGGGGGATTGGGAGTCCCAGCATCTATTAATGCCCTTACTGTGTCAAAACCAGGGGTGTGGCCTTGTGGGAGAGTAGTGAGCATAGACCACGCCCCTTCCCACTAGGCCACACCCCCAAAATGTTCTGCCCGCCCCAGCGTCCCTCCTTCTCCCTCCTCAAAGTTGGAAGGTATGTGGCTGCATGTGAGTGTGCGCATTTATCTGTTCGCTAGACACCGAATATACGCAGCCTAGCAATCATATCTTCTGAATTGGTAAATAAATGCTAATTTGTGACACCTTAGCTGTACGGTGATGCCCCAGTGAGGTCATATTGGGCTAATATTAGCCTTCAACAAAGCCACAATCTCGGGGGATAAAGAATGGATTGGTAAGGCTTAAAAGCTGTTAGTAAAACATTTGATTTTACAAGTACACGGTGCTCCTCTCATGCATATACATCCAAATAGATTTAACTGTATGCAAATGCTGTGAGTTATATTCAGCTGCAATGCACAGCATTTGGGAGATCGGATACATACAGCACAGTCAGGGTGCCTGCATTCACTCTAGCACAGAGTGGGAAATTGGAACAAAGTTAGCTCAAGAATATTATCTTCCCGAGCACACCTATAATTAATTGCTACTATTATAGTTTATTTATATCACAGTGTACAAATGGTTTGGAAAGCAGAGAGTGGAGAGGGCTGCGCTGGTGAGATTTGCACACGGAAGAAAGAATCAGGCACTAAACATTTGCATTTTATTTTCTTCTGGCTCAGGACTGAATAGCTTGATGTACCCAGCCAGATGTACTGTAAGGATGCCAACAGCTGGATCCCAAAGGATTACGGCTATAGGTATGGGGATTAGGGCTCTAGTGGGAGGGTGAGGGTTTAGGGTGTGGGCTTGGGGGAGGTTAGGGTTAAGGTCCATACACACTGGACGATATTGCCCAGCGTGTATGGATAACGATGAAGGGGAAGTCGCTGGGCTGAAAAACGCTTAGTACATACACACTGAGCTTTTTTAACCCCCTGCCCAGCGATTTTCCCCGGGGGTAGGTGGCTTTCCATAGCAGGACGCTATGGAAAGCCATCCACGCCGTTGCTCATCTGCTGGTTAACCAGCAGATGAGTGGTGTCTGGCAGCCAGTGGTGTAAGAATAGCACCGCAGCCCTTGCGGTCGCGGGGAGGCGCTGTGTAAGTGCGGGCGCAAGGGGCTGTGGGGCTATTGTAATGCCCCATCCCCCACAGCTTTACCTGTATTCGCTGCGGTGGTCCCGGCTCCCCTCCTGGCTTCATTCTGATGCTATGGAGACGGACCATCATAAAATGTCCGCCCGAATATAGCAGACAGTTCTCTGAAACTGTCTGCTGTATGGGGGCGGACATTTTGTGATGGTCCGTTCTTGGCGGCCAGGGGGCTGCCGGGGGGGGGTATGGGCGGCCGGGGGGGGGGGGGGGGCGCTGCTTTATTATCGGCAGGGGGACGCTCAAATTATAGTTACGCCACAGCTGGCAGCAATTATGCGGGAGCGCACCGCTGCCCCGAACACACTGGGCGAATTTCCTGCTGAAAGCTGCTCGGATGATTAAACTGAGCGGCTTTCACATGAAACTGGTGCAGTGTGTGCGGGGCTTTAGGCTGCGGGAGGGGGTGGTAAGGATTAGGCTTAAGGAGGGGACAGTTAGGGTTAGGAAGCTGATGTACTGTAGCCCATAACGTGTTTCTTCAGGAGAGTGGTTATTGGGAAACAATACAGGTATGCATGTGCGATGTCACATCCCAGTTACTTAAATAGTAGTATTGGTTTATTGATAGATGCAGCCGTACTCACTGTTACATGTACTATGATGATGGAGCTGAGCTTGAGTCATTGGATACTGTAAAAAGGCGGGAGTGCAGGGATGCTGGAAAAGCTTTATAAGAGGTAAATGCAGGTCTCTGTTGAGCTAAGTAGGTGACATCTATTTCCACACATGCTACATTATACAGTCTTATGATGGCTCTTGTACATGCTTAGTAGAGATATTGGTGGCCATCTTGGCATAGGGCATGGAGCCTCCCTGTAGGACAAGAAAACCTGAGCTTGCACAGTAGTGCTCTCCTATTTTATTAGGTGTATTCATTACTAACTGTCACAGTTTTTGAACTGTGGGTGAGATGTATTATATACGGCGCATAGAGCGCCACTATAATACTTCCTGCTTTTCCTCTTTAACGAAGCGAAGCAGGAAGGGACATTGACAAGAAGAAGCTGGGGAGCGCAAACTCCCCCTCTGGCGATGTCCCCTTCCTGGAGACTCTACTCACGCAAGATCTCCAGCGCAGCCCAGAGTCAGCAGCAGGGGCGGCGCTGTCCCTGCTGTTGAGATAGGGCTGTGTCACCCTGCTGCTAGCGAAGCAGAGAGCAGCAGTGGGTGGAATGGTCAGTGCTGGTGACCGTTCATACATTCACCCTGCATATCGGCCTGCTATCATTTAGATTTCTGCGCCGATATGAACATGGCTTTTTTTTCATCTGCGCACGCGTAGCTTTCGCAATGCGCAGGGTGCGGCGACCTCACACCGTTCACAGACGGGTCTCTCTGTGCGAAAAAACCTGTCCGCAAGAGTACGGTCATTGTGGGCAGCATGGGGGCGTTTTTAGGGGAGTGGCCGGAATAATGAGGAAAACTGGGCGTAAACATGGGCGTACACGGGGGTGTGCATCAAAAATGTACGGTGCTACAACCGCTCGATCAGCGAACGCACTGTGCATTTTGGGCCAAAAACAGGCGGACGCCAAAGATAGCTCCAGACCACCCCTAGAGATACCGTATGAGAGCGGACGCCTGGGTCTGCTAATTAACGCTGATTACTAGTCAAACACATACACCTGAATGTAATAAGTAATGCTGCAGGCTATTAAGTGAAAACCATGATTTCACTACCTGCAAGCCACACACAGCCCTCAAACACAATGGAAGCATATCTTTCTACACTTCTCTACATGTAAAGGTTGTTTTAATTTTAGGTAAGATTCATTCTAAGACCTGCATATATATGGCAAGGTAGTTATTTTATAACCATCTACACCCATTCAGTAAGTGTTTTTGTAAACTTTAAAAAGCAGGACACTCAATTCACAGAATTCGACATATGTCAACTTTTTCACTGTAACACCAACTTAACTTTATTTAAAAGTAAAACCAATGTGGGGACACGTAGATAGTGATTAAAATGCCACATTAGAACATAATAAATATACATGTAATGAGGGTTAAAATGTTGTTTTATTAGGGTGTTTATTAAGGTACACAATTGAGTTAATAGAAAACAATTATTGAATAACAGTTAGAATAATTAATTAATTGTCTTAATTATAGTTCAAAGGCAAGATTTGCAGTGCCATATATGTGAAGGGTATGCCACCGTGCACGGACGTACGCTCACTCTCACGATCAGTGACACACGGTGAGTTTTCCATTGAAAAAAGGCGAGACCCGTCCATGCACTGTGGCGCACGCTCAGATATACGGAAGATGTCGGTGTGAAAACGGACGAGACCCGTCCGTATACGGTGGTGTACGCTCTGTTGTACGCCAGTTAACGGTGTCTAAGAGGAGACACGTCCGTATACGGTGGCGTACACTCAAGTGTACGCCACTCCCCATTGTCGGTATTTGTGACCGTCCGTATGCGGAAGTTTTGTGGGCGGACTTAAGCTCACCGTCCGTGTACGGGAAACGTACGGTGAAACGGACCGTACGTACGTTGCACCGACCGAACCAGAATAAGGCCCATACTGTAGCGTTCCTTTCATTGCGCCCCTGTCTTTTAGCTCTCACCGGCTGCTTCATACATGGGGGAGAAGTGGTATAAGTGCTCATAAAGTGCGCTGATACCCCTTCTCCCCCATAATGACTCTTCATACATCTACCCCATGTGCTGCAATCATTCCTAACCAACACATTCTACAGGTCCACAGGTGGTCTGGAAAACGTAAACTATTTGTAGATCCCGAGAACCAGCATGGTTTGTATTTGTCATTGGTCACATATAAAATAACTGGTAATAAGGAGGACCAGCTGGCAAATGGAAGGAGGAGTTGGTAAAAAGGTTTTTTTTTTATATATATATATTTTTTTAAAGAGCTTTTAAGAAACAAACAGCTAGTGATGTGCGTACTTTTTCTAAGCTTGAGTCAGGCGGTTGTAATTCATAGTGACAGTTCCACTTTTACCACTGGATTTTTAAACATGCATTTTGCATTAAACAACAGTCTCCCAGAGGCCTTTTGATGCGGAATTTGTGATTAGCCGAATTTTTTATTTAACTTATAGGAGATCTTGGGATAAGAGTTTTAAATGCAAAATATACTGATTACACAGGGTCCGGTTCAGAGGTGGATGCAGTGTTGATGCACATGGGCGAATTCAGGGGGGGGGGGGGGGGGGGGGGCTGTCATTTCAGACATTGCTCATTTTGGAGCTGAGGACCTAGAACGTTTTCCCCATAGGATAATATGGGACCCAATAATTCTGACCCCCACCCAGTTCCGACGGCTGCCATTTCACCCCGCGGCATCACAGAAACTCGTGGTTGATCTCATTTGAACCCAAATCGCCTTCAATTTGATACCAGGCAGGTCCATATGGGTCAATTGGTTCCGGGGATATTGTGGGTAAACAGAGTTTTTTATTTCTGAAATGTAATTTCATGGCTGTTCATGTTCTTTGAGGGCAGATTACTCTGGAAGCAAGCACCCCAGTTTCATGGGACCAAAATCAGCACACTTAATAAGCCCACTTAAAAGTTCTTCAATATGATACTGGTCTCATGTAAATGGGTCAGTTGGTTCCAAAGATATAGCCGGTTAAACAAGTTAGCCGGTTAAAGGGAGGGGAGGGGGTGGATTTCTCTTACCCTCATTCCAGAAAATGCAGGGACTAGGCTGGTGTAAAAGGGGCGGTACTTATGTACTAACTGGGCTGCCGATTTTGAACCATATCGCATGCGATGCGATGCGATGGACCCGATTTTTCCATAGGATTCAATGTTATAATGGACTGAGTCCATTTTAACATGGAATTCAATGGGAAAAGGGGTCCTTTTCATACCCCTACTATCTAAGTGGGCATGGAGTTGGATATAAACCTGTGGCGAGCGTAGCGAGCCACCGAGCCCGAAGCGTGGTGAGCGTAGCGAGCCCCGCGAGGGGACACAGAATACCGTCCGCTCGCCACACTTCGGGCTTGGTGGCTCGCTACGCTCGCCACAGGTTTATATCCAACTCCATGCCCACCTGGATAGTAGGGGTATGAAAAGGACCCCTTTTCCCATTGAATTCCATGTTAAAATGGACTCAGTCCATTATAACATTGAATCCTATGGAAAAATCGGGTCATCGCATCGCATTTGATTGTATGCCTTAAGTTAAGGCATACAATCAAAAAATCAGCAGCCCAGATAATACATAAGTACCAAAGGGGCCAACCCGGGAATGTCCCTGCATGATCCTGGGACAATATTCCCTGGTTAATCCCTGCATTTTCTGGTGTGAAAGGGGTATTATTTCAAATAGCCAGGGCCTGCAGTGCTCTGAATACAGCCGGGCAGCCCCCCACTCTCTGCCTGGCTTTCAATGGATGTCACTTCTGCCTGGCGGTGGCTGTCCCCTCAGTATGAATAAATAAAAAATACACCCAAGTCAATTAATTGAAGTTTAGGTAAATATCTCACCCAAAAAAAGAACAGACGCTGTGAGTGGCGCTGGCATTTTTTACATATATTTTGAGGATCTCTCACAGCAACGTTGGCACTCAAAGGGTTAATAAAAACGGTTTGCTAGGCTATTTTCACACCTACTTTGACAAATTCCCTTGGCACTCAAAGGGTTAATATTGAATGTTGTTGTTTTTTTGTAAGAAGATCACATTTCCCATATCTATAACATGAAAAGTGTTCTGCTTAAATTTTCTAACCTCAATTTGTTAAAATAATATCAGAGGGAGCTTTGCAATAATAATGCCATCTTTAGATGACGTTATGCAGGCTTGCCACCCCTCTTTCACCTACTCCTGCTCTGCCCCCTCCTGCCTGCTGATAATGCAGAGCATGAATTAGGCTTTTGTGATCAGCCATGTGTGTCTAATAGACCACACAGTGATCGCAGTGAAAATAAATAGTTACATTTTAAAATTCAGAACATTAAATGCACCTGCATCCAGGAACCAGTGATCAATGTCTCCTTCTCTGTGACCCCTTCATCTGATCTGAGCAGATCAGCTGACCACGGGTCACAGAGAAGGAGACACCGACCACTGATCCTCTGCAGGAAAATTGCTTTTCACAGCAAAAATAGTAGCGGGAGCTAGGCAGCAGCAGGGGAGCCCGGCAGCATGAGTGCAGCTGCCGCAGAGAAGCCAAGAGCACAGAAGGGTCCAACAGAAGCAGAAAAGTGAAGGGTAGCTAGCGACACATAGACTACTTTGCAGTGACACATTGTTTTCTTGCAAGCTTTGTCCCTGTATGTGGATTTTAATACATTTGCTCAATAAATGCAATAAGCAAATAATAATCCACCACTGGACACTGCTGCCCGCTTTTGGGACAGCAGAACAGTCTCCAAAAAATGCGACTGTCCCTCTAAAATCAGGAAGGTTGTGAGGTACAGTATTCTGATGCAAGGTCTCGTCTCACTGAGGGCCAGATGCAATAAGCTGCAAAAGTGATAAAATGGAGTGATAAACAACCAGCCAATCAGCTCTTGCCTGACATTTTTCAAATACAGTATGTGACATGAGAGGTAGGAGCTGATTGGCTGGTTGTTTATCACTCTCCATTGATTAAATCACTCAGCCCCACCCCCATGACAGAAAACTCTCTGATTCGCGGCAGCAAAATGATGCTACTGCATCATTTTAGCCCCACCCCCTCTCCATGGACCCACGATTTGCGTTATTTGAATCAGTGGGGAAGGGGGTGCGGGGACTCCGGCCAGCAATTGGGAGACTTGTCCACCTTTCTGGGGGGCCCGATTCTCGGGAGCCTCCCAGCCATTCCGGGTGAGTAGGCAAGCCTGGGTAATTGTATACAATTGATTACATGTAATAATAGTCACATTGGTTTAAAAAGAAAAGTGTACAATCATTCTAAAATGTACGTAATCTGTTTCCATAAAACTAGGCCTGACAGAAAAATGATAAACCTGGATTGTTTCACCTATTGGATTTTATGGGACAGAAAATGATTAAAACTTTGATAACCAGCAGAACTATTTGCAATAATCACGTTTACTTTCATTGGGGGAGATTCTCTAAGCTAAAAATGCGGTAAAAACCCCGTTATCTGGGTTTTTACCGCATTTTGGGGTGCTGTAAGCATCCCTCGCCGGGTTACCCCGGCGGGGGGCATCGCCAGAAAAATCTGGCGATGCCCCATAGAAGCCAATGGGCTTCTACCGCAACCCTCCGCCGCCCCGCACGGACCTCCGCCGCCCCGCATCGCCCCCTCACCTGTGTCCGGGCAGCACAGCGCAGTGCTGCCCAGACCTGTGACCTCCTCCCTGCACTGATCCTCTTCCGGGTGCAGGGAGGAGGAGAGCCCGGCGCAGCAGCAGCAGCAGCGCCGGGTGTGTGAGGGAGGGGGGAGCCGCCGGGACCCGGCGACTCTCACCGCAAAGGACAGCTCTTAACGCAAGAGCTGTCCTTTGCTATAATTATCGCATATGTTACAACATATGCGATAATTATAAATGCGATGGGCGGTGAAGGGGGCGGAGATTCTTAGAGAATCTCCCCCATTATCCTAACTGCTCTAGAAAAATGATTGGCTGATTGATTCTGGCTACATCATGTGACCACACATAAGCCCCATGATCCAAACAAGCGAACAGCATCTCTACACAGCTCAGTGAACGGTATACAGTATTTCACACCTATCCATTGTCATCATCCCGGTAAGAAGCAGAGGGGAACATGTGCATAGTAATGAGATTAATAGAGTGCCCTTTCCACTAATAAGGCTTTGATGAATCAGCTTCATTCACCATGCATGATTACTGCATGATGGATACAAAAGCAAATCGTACACAATGCTCATATGGGGCCTAATTAATAGCATCAGACATATTGTTAATGCTGAGGATTGTTGACTGTCAAAAAATGCCGAAAAACAAACTATTTCGCCCCGTCATTAAGGGCCTTATTCTAGTTCACTCTTAGAGGCAAATTCCTTCTCAGATGGACAAAACCATGTGCACTGCAGGGGGGCAGATGCAGGGTCGGTGCTAGGGTGTTCGGCGCCCTCCTGCAAACTATTAAACATCCCATCATCTTACCCGTCTTCTTCAGCATGCTCAAACTTAACACTTTAACCTTATTACTATATAAACCTGAAATAATGACTCGGAGACTTAGGTTTGGCAGAAATTGTTAACTGATTTATTTGTAAACTTTTAAACTAATTTTTGTTGTTGAATTGATTGATTAATGGTGGCCAAGAAAGAACGGCTATTAAACTAAACTCCACCCCAACTACAAACGTAACTGGCCTAATTCATAACAAGCGGTATCCAACTCAACCTTGTCGTCTTGACTACCCACCCCTCCGGGTGAGGTCGCTGACCCCGACACGGGTGTTACAGCAACAGGCCTAAGCCAATGAGAGGTGAGTGCACCGAAAACAAGCCATGTACGCAAAACTCAAACACCTATATGTATAACTAATTTATTAAAAACTGCCGTTCTTTCCCGCCAAAGCGGGGTGTCTAACGGAATACCCCGCACCGCCACCATCTAAACCACTGACTCAATGCCCACTAACAGATCCTCCAGGAACATAAAGAGGCCCTCATCAACCAGGTGAACCCCATCAGGTCGGAATAGGTGCTTATGCCCAAACCTGATCCTCTCATGAGAGACCACTGCCCCTCCGGAAGCCATCACCCACCGAGCTATTGCAGCATTAAGTTTCTTTCTGGACTCATCAATTGCCCTAGGATTCCTAACCCCTTTCCAACTAAGCCGGGGAACAATAAAGGACCACACAATAGTGCAGTCGGGCCAGGCCGCGCTAATGGCGGCAAGATCGTCCAAGATCCAGCTACGCAGATCCAACTGAGGCACCTTCCCGAGGTCATTACCTCCTAGATGAAGCACTAGTACTGATGGTAATCCGTACTTGCGTACGCAGATCAAAAGGAATTCCTTAAGGGCCCCCCAGGACATGCCCCGTACTCCTAACCACCGAATTAATCGGTTGCAGGCAAAGGAGGGACCCTTACCTGCGCTAGCTAGTCTAGCCGCCCAATAAACGAATGAGTGACCGACTACCCACACTTGGAGCCTATCGATTCCCCGACCTAAAGGGGAGAGATGCAAGAGAAATGAAATAGGGGTTAGAATGGACTGTTTAATTGGGAGCACCTTTATTTATTTAGGAGGATCTGCCAAAAAGAAAAAACAAATTTGATATGACTAAATCAAGGCACAATCAAAACAGTGCCTGTAGACATGCCCCAATCACGATTGAAGCCATAGCAGGACACAATGGGAAAGAGACAAACAAGGGGAAAGGGTGGGGAACTGGAAAGGAAAGGGTTGAAAGGTGTACTCGGCCGGAGAAAAACGACTAGACCTGCTGAGGGACTCTTAATTAGACTATAGCCAAATTGATGAGCACCAGATTCAGTCCGTCAGGTCAGGCAAAAAAGCGACAAAACTCCGGACGCTGGCCCAAGAGCAGAGCGTAGTTAAGCCCCGAGTAGGGTGGACATAGGGTAGGGTAAACAAATGACCATCCAACAATCACGACAGTCAAAAAGGCAAGGACAGCAACGCTCATGGCAGCAGATGGGGCCTGATATACTTCTTATAGCTCGCTGAGCGCCATCTACCTAGGGATTAAATGTCCGCCACCGACCAGCCAGCCGCAGCCGCCGCAGTAGCGGCACCTATGCGAAATGAATGGGTGCCGAAATCCCTTGGGGACAGCCCTAACCGAGACAGACAGCGCCCCAGCATCCATCGGAACTGATACAACGTCACGGGAGAGCCATCATAGTGTAGAAGCCATGATCGTTCGGAGCGTGGCCTCACCTGCATATATAATGTAGCTAATGATACTGGGCACACTGAATCGGGGGCAACGGGGGCCATGGACGACCATTTGCCCCTGGCTGACTGGCCGGTCTTGGACCTCCTAATCCTAAACCATAATGCCCCACCCTCAAGGCGTATGTCGGACAGCAGCAGGGTCGCATCCCTAGACTTTGAAGGGGCAACTAGCTCCGATATCCTAAAAGCGCCATGGTAAGCCATGGAAAAAGCCAACCTAAACAGAAGCGTCTCGAACGCAGAGCTAGCGCAATGCCCCACTCCTTCCAGTAAATCTTGAAGAAGCGAGGCATCAATCGGGCGACGACAGTCCGGAGGGGCCGGCGCCCTCCGGGCCCAGCCCTTCATGGCCTAATCTACTAGGAAACCCTTAGTGAAATCCGGCCTCCCTTTGAGCCTAGCAAAGAACGATATGCCTGCCAGGTACCGAGCCGCCACTGCCCTGGATTTGCCAGAGCTATACAAAAACCAAATGAAAGACAACAAACGCTGCTGACCCCGCCTACCTGGCCGCGCTCCCTCCTGAGAACGATTCCCATTCCGCCCAGGCCTGCCGATAACTTCGCAGAGTACCGGGGGCTAAAGAGGACTCAGCTAGCCCCTCCAGTCGGGCTCGATCACCTGCCAAACATAAGAGGGGCAGGGCGTGCCCAACAAATCAGCATGAGGAGCAAGATCCCTAAAACGCTGCCACTGAAAACGCGAAAGAGCGTCGGCTATTTCATTAGCAACGCCGGGCACGTGTTGAGCCCGAAACAATATGTTATGACGCAGGCATTGGAGGGAAAGCTGCGCAAGGACTCTCAACACTAACAGGGATTTGGACTTTTGGTGATTAATGGCGTGTACGGCGCTGAAATTATCGCACCAGAAGAGCAAGCTTCTGTTCGCCAGGCGCGGGCCCCAGATCTCCATGGCAACCATGATGAGAAAAAGTTCTAATAGCAACAGGTCCCGGGTGAGGCCCTGATAGGACCACTCCCGTGGCCACACCTCGGCGCACCAATGCCCATCCAAGAAGCAGCCAAAGCCAGCCGCTCCGGCTGCATCCGTGTACAACTGGAGCTCTGCGTTGGCCACGGTTGGAGCAAGCCAAATCCGCACCCCATTGAAATCCTCTAAAAACGAGGACCAGACCGCCAAGTCCCTCCGAATTTCGGCGGACAGGCGAACTAAATGGTGCGGCTTGTTCACTCCCGCCGTGGCCCTTTCCAGCTTCCTACAAAAAAGCCTGCCCATGGGAATCACCTTGCAAGCAAAGTTGAGCTGCCCTAAAATCGACTGAGCCTGGCATAGGGGGATCTTAGACCTACCCTCGCACTGGAAAATTGCCTCACTGAGCCTAACCACCTTATCTGCCGGCAAGCTGCAGCAGCCCCGCTCAGTATCTATTAAGATACCAAGGAATGACAGACAAGTGCAAGGGCCCTCAGTTTTGTCGTCAGCGATGGGGACCCCGAAGTGACGGAAAAGCGACTGAATCCTAAGCAGGACGCTTGCGCAGTGATCGGAGCCGGCCGGCACGATGCACAGAAAGTCATCCAGGTAATGGGCGAGTCCGCCCCCACCCGATGAACTCTCAACACACCAGTGCAGAAAGGTACTGAACTTCTCAAAAAACGCACAAGACACGGAGCACCCCATCGGCAGACATTTGTCGATGAAATACTCCCCTCCGATGCGGAAGCCCATATACCTAAATGAACTGGGGTGTAAGGGGAGCAGCCTGAAAGCAGACTCAACATCTATCTTAGCCATGAGTGCTCCCCGTCCAAACGACCGAACCAAATCCAGGGCATCGTCAAATGACTGATAGGTCACCAAACAATATTCCTCTGGGATGGCGTCGTTGACAGAAAAACCCGCTGGGTAAGACAGATGTTGTATGAGGCGAAACTTTCCCGGGGCTTTCTTGGGAACTACCCCTACTGGAGAAATAATCAGGTTCTCTAAGGGGGGAAGGGGGAAAGGGCCTATCATGCGCCCTTACTGAATCTCCTTGTCCACTTTCTCCCTCAACACCGCAGGGAGGGAACGGGCGGATTGGAGGTTGCGATATGACCCGCCCCGAACTTCCCCCCCGAACTGGTAAAACAAAACCTACACTAAAACCTTCAAACAGAAAAGAGGCCACCTCCCTATCTGGGTAGCGGTGAAGCCAATCGGCCATGGCTGTGACGTTCACAGGTGAACGCGCCTTATCTAGGATTCCCGCCTGCTGCTGCACTGGGTGTAGCATTTGCCGCCCCTCTAGAGGGGCGGGGACCCCGAAAGCAGTTGGAGGCGGGATGGTTCCCCGAACAATTGATACAGATGTGCCGAAAGCGACAACGCTGACCCATCTGGCAGGAGGAGTTATTAAATGCGAAGCATTTTCCCTTTGAGGCGCCTACTGCGGCGGGTCTGTTCGCCGCCGTGAAGCGACGGGCTGAAAGGGTTTCCTGCGCTGGTCGCTGAGCGGCGGTAGCGGCTGCGGGGGGAGTCGGGGGAACGGAGGCAGCCTCCATTGCCCCCGACCCCATCCGCGTGAGCCCCATCCATATTTCCACATCCTTGCACCCAAGGTCCAGAATGAACAAGCAGTCCTGCTTGCGCCGGAACTGCTCATCGTACGTGCGCCAGGCTGTGCCCCCATAGGTACGCTGCATCTCATGTACCATGTGAATGTATCGTATCACGTTCATGTGTTCGTCTGGCCGATCCTCCAAATAACAGGCTGCGAAGACGCAAAAACCTGCCAGCCAATTGTCATAAGACCTGTAGGCCTCAGAGCCAATGCCGCCCTTCTCCTTGGCTGCCTTGAATGCTTTTTTGGAGTCCTCGGTCAGACTAAACACGTCAACGTAGTCTCCCTTCTCAATTTTTCTTCTGCAACTCTCGCGCAAACCCCTACACACCGCGGTATAATCGCAGTGAACTACCGCGGGCAAATTACGTCTCTTCCTCTCCCTGCGGGACATAGCTGATACCTTCCTGCGCTTGGACTGCCGCGCCCTCCTCCCTGCCTCCTTCTTGGCGTATCTAGCTGCGCGCTTGCGGGCCCTAGCTGAGCTCCCCACGTCAGACCCGCCCGCCGACGAGGAAGAGGAGGAGGAAGAGCGATTGCTCCGTGACCCACTAGAGGAGGTGACCCGATAAGACCCTGCATCATCCTCAAACGAGGCCTCACCTGAGAAGTTCGGCTGAGCTGCCCACGTGTCGTCGTCATCCGTGTCGTCACTGGTGTCGTCGGCATCATCTTCCGGGTGTAAAGGCGAGTCCTCGTGGTAAGGTGCGGGAGACCCACGCCTCGGCCTGCTGGATCTCCTGCGTACTCCAGCAGCACGCTGGGGCCGTCTGGACGCGGAGGACCGGCCCTCTATGGCGGCCACAGCGGACCCCATATCCCTAACTGCCTGCATGAACTGCGAGCAGCCCGGCATGGGCTCCCCCTGTGCCCTATTCCTTCTGCTCCTCCCCTCACTGGAGGGGGAGAGGCTATCAGCCAGGGGACCCAGGGCGCTGGCCATGGAGGAGAGGGCAGAGGACAGCAGCGCAGGATCAAAAGCAGCAGCAGGGGGCGCCCGCGTGCGGCCTCTCCCAGAACCTTCCACAGATTCTGAGTGACCCGCACGGCCTGCATACCCCCGCCGCCTGCCATCACCTTCACTGCCGTCATCAGGCTCCCCTCCGCCCCCTTGTGGCGGGCTACCCTGCGGCGTCCTGCTGCGCCTTTCATCCCCCCTGTTCTGCTAGTTTAATAAGGGGTGCCTGCCTGCTCCTCCTTTCTGCCTCCGACATGGCCTCCCTCGGCTGGGCACCGCACATCCCCCAGCCGGGTCCCTACGCTGTGTGCCGCCTGCAACCGCACGCCTCCCGCCCCGCACTGACCCTCCGCGCCGGGCACGCGCGTCGGAAGCCCGGCTTGGCGCCGGGGACAGCGATGCCGCCCGCCGGGCGTCCTCGCCGGCTCCCGCCGCACTGCCCGGAACGGCAGATCCTCTGGCGCTGCCTGACGCGCCGGTCCCGGAGCCCCGGCCGGCGCGTCCCGATGACGCTACCCCACCCTGCTGAGCGCGGCCAGCGCGTCCCCCCGCAGGCCGCGACGGAGCTCGCGCGACCAGATCAGGCGCAGTGCCTCTACCGGCGCGCGTCACCCCGCGCGACCCACGGCGCACTGAAGCCGACAAGGGGATAAGAGGGGCATCCGACACATCGGGGCTATCACCGCCCTCAAAACGGGCAGGACGGCGAGCGGAGCGCCTTGGCCTCGAGGCTGAGGCTGAAGAGGCCATGACACTGGGCTTAAGGTACCTTATCTAACAAACTGGGAGCACCAGACACACTTCAGTACCCTGGAATTTCTGCAGGAAGAAGAGGAAGCCTCCTCCCCTTCCTGCCCCTATATTCCTTAACAGTTAGCCAAACCCCCCTTATCCCATAGGATCCCCGAGTCACATGCATGCCAGTGATGACACCAGCTGGGGATGTTTAACCCACTACATGCCTATTGCAGGCACTTCGTTATTCAAACTTGCGCCCTCCCATACTTTATAAAGAGACAGCGCGTGCCGAAGGCAAATGCTGCAAAAAGGTTGTATAATGCCCGTAGCAGCAGTGCCTCATACACATGAAGTGATTCTAATTTATTTGTAAGCTGCAAAGCAGCACCGGGGAATACCCGCCCCCCTGCCGCCGTTTCCCCTTGCAACCATGCGAGGAGATATGTTACAAAGACACACCCCTCGCATTAGTCAGTCCGTCTAATAATTTCTCCTGCCTTCACAAACATAAGCCAGTGGAGACTGACTTACTGTATATATGAGAGCGCCACGACAAAGACAGGGCTGGTGGCTGACGTCAGCCGCACGCCCCCGGCAGACTTTGTCCCGCACACATACCCATGGGAACACCCAGCGTTTTCATGGGGATTTCCATTAAACACTGTGCGTTCCCATATACCGGCGCTGCCACAGCCCTCTGAGAGTTGGGGTTTGCTCATGTGCAGAAATGAAACCCCGACCATCGGGCAGGAGCTGAACTAGTTTCACGAAGAGTGACCAAGAATCAGCCCCATAATGTTCCCAGTAGCAGCAATGCCACAACCTGACATTTTAGTGCCCTGCAGCAGAAAAGTAATTGGTGCCGCCACCACCAAACGCACACACATTAAAAACACAGACAGTGCGCGCAGAATAATTTAGAACGTGGGGAAGCGGTGTGGCCACATAATAGTACCCATTCACATTACGCCACGCAGTTGTGTACGTTATTCACATTACACAACAGAGTAGTGCCACTTAAACACATTGCGTCAGCTAGAGCCCCTTAGACACATTGCACGAGGATTAGGCACACTGTATTGCCCATTACACATTAACCCACTTACGGGGTCCTGCAGGCTCTGCCCATCCCCCCCTGTGCCGCCCCCCCCCCATCACACACATCCCCTCTGTGCCCTCCCTTCTACATTTCTCCTTTGACCCCATCACAAACATCCCTTCTGTGCCCCATCACACATCCCTCCTGTGCCCCCTCCCCCTACCTCCTGTGCCTGTGCCCCACCAAAGCACATACAACTTGGTGTAGAAGTATCTGACCTGTCACAGGACAGAAAGAGATGAAGTGTCAGGGCCTCTTGATGCCGATAGGGACACCCTTCTGCCCCTCCAGATGTACAGCAGCTTGCCTGGGGTCCCTGGCAGAGGTTCTCTTGTGCTTCCCACAGCACACAACTAATTCAGTCTATGGGGGAGATTCTCTAAGGTAAAAATGCGGTAAAAACCCTGTTATCTGTCTGCAGTATGGGGGCAGCCATTTTCTAAGAGTCCGTTTTCATTATAGCAGCAGGAGCCGGAGCCGGGAGATACGGGACCGTGACAGGCAGATGCGGCCGGACAGGTACGTCGAGGGGAGGGAGGGGGCCGAGGGGAGGGGGGCGCCGAAAAATATGCGGCGGGGGGGCGACAATTAGGTAGTTACGCCACTGGAGTTGACTAGGGCTGTGTACACACGGGGGCGATTATGTGTGAAATTGCTGGCAAAATGGTCGCTCAGCGACCATATTGCCAGTGATATCATGTGCAGTCGGCGATAAATGGCCCGCGGCCAGCCCTTCATGGTCGCTGGTCGCAGGAGCTTGCTCCTCCGATTCTGGCAAACATATCTCCCCCGTGTGTACACAGCTTAAGGGCCTTATTCTAGTTCCCTCTTTCTGACAAAACCATGTGCACTGCAGGTGGGGCAGATGTTACTTGTGCAGAGAGAATTAGATTTGGGTGGGGTTTTACTTCAAAGTGAGATCTATATTGCAGTGTAAAAATAAAGCAGCCAGTATTTTCCCTGCACAGAAACCAAAGAACTCACTCAAATCTAATTCTCTCTACACAAGTTACATCTGCCCCACCTGCAGTGAACATGGTTTTGTCCATCTAAGAAGGATTTTGTCAGAAAGAGTGAACTAGAATAAGGCCCTAAGTCTCACGAGACTTTGCACAAGAGGTCAGAGGCTGAGAGGCTTGTGCTGAGCTCTGCTTGGTGGAACTCATCCTATGCTTCTCAGGCCCATGAAGGATAGCAGCAGCAGCTGCCTTGTCATGGGAGGATTTTTAATTAGAGGAAGCGCTGAGTCTTTCTGGGCTCCTACAGAGTAAGGTACAGAGGGACAAACACAGGCTTTTCATGTGGTATTTTATATATATATATATATATATATATATATATATATATATATATATATATATATATATATAGGCAAGCAGTAGGTAGCTCGGCACTCTGGATGAACGAAAGAGGATTGCCGGGGTGCCTTATAATATATAATATAGTAGCAAACGTCACACACTAGCCACAGCGTGTGTGAAACAGATAGGCAGCACTCCACGGACTTGTAGAAACGGTGGTAATTTATTCAATGGATGGGTACATAGAGGATTGACCTATCTGTTTCACACACGCTGTGGCTAGTGTGTGACGTTTGCTACTATATATATATATATATATATATATATATATATATATAGAGAGAGAGAGAGAGAGAGAGAGAGAGAGAGAGAGAGAGAGAGCGTGGTGGGAGCGGCGGCACTCAAAAAAACTGACACAAAGGACCTGGATAACCCAACGTTTCAAGACCTGGTGGTCTCTTTATCAAGGAGTGAAGGTAAAAGAGACCACCAGGTCTTGAAACGTTGGGTTATCCAGGTCGTTTGTGTCAGTTTATTTGAGTGCCGCCGCTCCCACCACGCTCTCTATCGATACCCCTAGGGGATCCTTCGCGGGGGGCACCAGTCGTGTACCTATTGACCTAGGAGGAGTGCCGCAGCCATCCAATTGCTATATATATATATATATATATATATATGTTTATATTAATCCCCCCCCCCCCCTTGCAGTTATCCATTGACCAAGTTTTTACTGCCATTGCTCTGTGTTTTGACAGTGTAATATTCTCCCGTGCAGTTTGCGGCCAGTGATGACAAGTGGAAGGAAGGGGGACCCCCCGTCTAAAGTGACCCTGGCCCCCCGACGGCATAATCCACCCCTGGCTCCAGCTAGGTGGTCTGGGAAGCGTGGGCTGTTTGTAGATCTCAAAGACCATGGTTTGGCCACCTCCGCCATACAGGGATTTTCCATCTTTTCCAAAGCACTGTGCTACCCACAGCCCCTATCCCTGCCCCTTAGAACTAAAACAGCCCTAGTACATACTTTCCTTCCCTCCTGGAGTGGCCGGGAGGGTCCCGCAAATCGGTTCCCCCTCCTGGCCCCCCGGGAAGGTGGGAAAGTCTCCCGCATTGTAGCCACAGCACACGCTCCCCTCTTCTCTGCAGTATAAATTTAACAAATTTGCGGGTCCGCAGGGAGAGGGCAGGGCTAAAATGACACGAATCGCTTAATTTTGCATCATTTTAGCCCCACCCCCACAAATTAATGCAGCTGTCGGTCATGGGGGCGGGTCTAGGTGATGGCAGCCTCACCCCGCCCCCAACTGATGCCTTGTCCAACCCCCCTTTCATTCCTCTCTCGGAGAGGAGTTTTAAAAAGTCGGCAGGTATGCCCTAGTATTTCCCTAAACATTGCTCAGGAAACTCTGCAACCGCCCATACTCAATATTCAAGGGTGTCTTTCCGTTACAAAGATCTGTAGCATCACCTACTAAATAATCACTCCGACCATGGGAAGTGCCGAGTAAAGACAGACTTACAGGTACTACAATATATAACTGTCTCCATTCAAGCACATCAGTCATTTACTGGAATGCAGCATACATTATTATACATTAGTACAAATTTGCTCTCAAAATGGACAAAATCATACTGCACTGCAGGTGGGGCAGATGTAACATGTGTTAAATGTGTTAATGAGTTAAAAAAATACATAATTTTTTTTTTTTTTTTTTTGGGGGGGGTTTGAAACTGAAATCTAAATTCCAGTGTAAAACTAATGCAGCCAGTATTTACCCTGCACAGAAACAAAATAACTCCCTCCAAAGCTAACTCTCTCTCTGCACGTGTTACATGTGCCCAACCTGCAGTGCATATGGTTTTGCCCATTTGAGAACAAATTTGTACTGCGATCAGATCTGAATAAAAGCCTATATACTGCAGTACACAGGTTCCCCTGTTATACACCCTCTTTTAGAACAGTAATGCACCCTTTTTATTGTGGTGCCAATAACAGTGTTTAGAAAAATATCATTTGCTCTTTAAACTGATCATTTATTTTCCTAAGACACCCAGCGCTGCAACATGTCACACTGTTACATTCCTGGGCTATCTGGGAAAAGTGCTGATATCGCTGTCACGGAAAGGGTTAAAGACCGCCAGCCAGCTCCTCGCGGCCCAATCTCTGCAATAGTATAGCAGGCAATGTACTGTTGCTACAGTAACTTACCGTTTTCCGTGTTGCTTTCATGGCTGAGTCAAGATCTCGGTGAATGTGTTGTGCAGATAATTCTAGTACATCTGCCCTGTGAAGGAAATATATGACAGATTGCATGATGAATTAATCATTATTCACAGTCTGCGTAATGGTATAAAGTGATGATACGGAGAAAGAAACTCGGTGATTAATGAATTAGAGCCATATACATTTCTAAGGGATAATGTACATTTCTATAGCGTACAATAGGCATTTTGGTTCAACAGATTTCTTGTTGAGAGGCTTTCTCATTCTCCAGCATGTATACCAGACATGCTATGACGCAGGTCTCCCTTATGACACTGGAGAAATGCTAGAATAGAATATTCTCTATCCAACAGCGCCACCTGCTGGTGTTATGTGCAAACAGAGAATTAACAGCCACTGAATACGCCTTCGTAGTGCTGGGCTGCTTTGAAGGTAAAGGCACAAGTAGGGGGAAATTTACTAAGTATTGGTACTGGGTGATGGCCATTTATTGTATACAGTAGTAAAAATGAACTGAGCAAATACTGTATTTATAGAAAACTCTATAGCCACAAGTAGGTGCTGCGCCATTGCCTGGAATAGAGGGACACATCTAGTCACAGACAGGGACAGAATGTCAGGCACCAGACTCCAGTCGTTTCAAAGCAGAAGGAATAAGCAGCCAGCAACGGATGACACTGCGAGGCTTTTGTAGTGAGACACAGCAATGGGGAGAAGCCTCTGAAGTGTCTCCTGTGTGACTGGTGAATCCAGTTCCCCACTCTCTGCTTTGTGTCAATGGGCCAGATGCACTAAGCTTCAACAGTGATAAAATGGAGAGTGATCAACAACCAACCAATCAGCTCCTGCCTGACATTTTTCAAACACAGTCTGTGACATGGAAGTTAGTAGCTGATTGCATACCCTCCAACATTTTCATGTTAGAAATCAGTACACATTCGGAAAGGGGGGCGTTGCCAATGGTAAAGGAGGCATGTCCGTTGATAAAGGGGGCGTGTCCACACACCCCTTTCCGAATGCGTACTGGCCATATATATATATATATATATAAATAAACCCTTCCTCACCAGGTATGGTGTTCAGTGGCTTGGCCTTCAGAATCTCCGGTGCAGGAGGATCCGCCGGCTGCGTGACGCACCCTCCCCCTGCCTACAACCCTCCCTAGGCACCATCCTCCTGCCTACATGTAACCCTCCCCGGGCACCATCCCCCTGCCTACAAGTAACCCTCCCCGGCACCATCCACCTGCGTACACATAACCCTTTCCCAGGCACCATCCTCCTGCCTATGCGCAAGCTCCACGGGCACAATCCCCCTGCCTATATGTAACCCTCCCCGGGCACCATCCTGCCTACACGTAACCTCCGCGGGCACAATCCCCCTGCCTACATGTAACCTTCCCTCCCTCCTAATGACGCCGACGCATGCTGCTGGGACCTGCCGAAAAGCACCACTGGGAACTGAGAGGGTGCCTGAGTAGCGCCTGATTCGGCAGAATGGATGACCCTTTATTTCTGTGCTGTGCCCCATAATGAAGAGGAGGAGCCGTCTAAAGCTTTCAAAAAACGGTACAATCGGTACAGTCTGATTTAGCCGGTACAGACCGTTAAAAAACGGTACTGTACCGGCTAAATCGGTACAGTTGGAGGGTATGTGATTGGCTGGTTGTTTATCAGCACCATCTTGACAATGCCTCCTTGTATTGCTCTGCTGCATGAACAAAATCAAGAGAAATCAAGTGCAGGGGGGGGGGGGGTGGTTCTGATTACCTGGGCCTGGGTTTGTTAGAGAGGCCCAGTTGGAGGCTGGATACACTCCCCAGAGCCCACTTTTTTTACCTTCAGATGGCTGGGCATCCGCCTGTATCCCCAGACCCAACACATGCTACTACATACCAAAAAGGAAGCAGCGCTGGATTTTAAGATTATAACACTTTACACGAGATTGCCTGTAATATGGCACATTTATTTAAAAAATTGGCAACAATAAAATTATTTATATAATAATAAGCATATACTTATAAAGATGGGAAGTTGCCTGCGTTCCGTAGCAGGGAACCACGTCAGGGCTACACCCCGGATCCTGGCAGTAAAGCGGAAATACCGCTGCTCCGGAGATCCAAGTTTAACCCCTTCCCGACATATGACGTACATTTACGTCATATGTCGGGTGCGGGGGAATCAAGCCAGCTCACGGAGTGAGCTGGCTTGACAGAGAGCAGGTAATGGCTGTATATTACAGCCAGGTCCCTGCTCTCACGGCCACGAGCGGCGAGTTCGCCGATCGTGGCCGTTTAACCCTTTAAGCACCGCGGGCAAAGCGACCGCAGTGCTTAAATAGCTGATCGGAGGGGGGGCGCCCCCCTCCGGCGCCGATCGGGGCCCCCCGCAGCGAGATCGGAGGGTGCCGATCGGTTGCCATGGTAGCCAGGGGTCTAATGTAGACCCCTGTGCTGGCCGTGTATGCATACCTATTACATCCTGCCTCAGGCAGGATGTAATAGGAAGTGCATAAAATCACTACGTTCAGCCATAGAGCTCTATGGCTGAACCTAGTATAGGCGATCGAGCCCCCTAGTGGTCAAGTACACTAGGGGGCCTTGTAGTAAAAGTAAAAAAAAAAAAAAATAAAGTTTAAAAATAAAAAAAAAATAAAAAAATATTAAAAGTTCAAATCACCCCCCTTTCCCCATTTCACAAATAAAAATAAATAAAAAATAAAAAAAAAAAACATATTTGGTATCGCCGCGTTCCTAAAAGTCCGATCTATTAAAATATAACATTAGTTATCCCGCACGGTTAAAGGCGTAAACGGAAAATAATTCCAAACGCCAAAACTACGTTTTTTGGTCGCATCGCGTACCCAAAAAAAAATAACTAAAAGAGATCAGAAAGTCGCCCATATCCCATAATTAAATTAATTAAAAAGTACACTTCAGCCCGCAAAAATTGAGCCCTCACCCAGGTCCGTAGGTGGAAAAATAAAAAAGTTATAAGCCGCAGAACATGGCGACGCAACGCAAATTAGAAAAACCGTAAAAGTTGCGATTTTTTTTTTTAGTGGTAAAACATAACGAAAACTATATAAGTTTGGTATCACCAGAATCGTAACGACCCATAGAATAAAGATAACCCATCATTTTAAACGAACTATGAACTCCAAAAAAACCGTAACCAGCGCAAAATTGTGGAATGGCGTTTTTTTTTTTTTTTACCCCACATTGAATTATTTCCTGATTCCCCAGAATATTATACGGTATAGTAAATGGTACCATTACAAAGTACAACTTGTCCCGCAAAAAAAAAGCCCTCATGTGTCTATATAGCCGGAAAATTAAAAAAGTTACGCTTATTTGAACGCAAGGAGGAAAAAAATAAATAAAATTAGCATAAAAGGCAATGTCGGGAAGGGGTTAAAAGGATAAATGATCAATTTAACACACTCGTTTCCAAAAAGTTTTGGGAAGAGTCTTCTCAGGTTTGTCTTCTGTTCTATATGATATATGTATATTACTGTTTTGTATAATAGATTTGTTAATTTAGAGATTGCCGGTACAGCTGAATGAGATCCCTAATCAAATAGGGGTATATACCACCAGCAAACAGACTAGCAACATCACCTTGAAAAAGCTGATGCAATTCATCGAAACGCATCAGTGTTGATGCCCCAGGACACCCTCCATCTGGTATTTGATCCCTGATACCCAATCTGGCATCTAACATCTTACAGGAGAACCCTCCAAAATGGCTAAAAATACTGGCAACCAAAGTCTAATTTGCACTGCAGCGGTACCAGCCTTTCCGGGTAGCACCGCAAGGTCTTCATTTCCCTCCAGTGGCCCCTAACCAACAGTGCACAACCGCATCCTAGTGAGGACGTTTGGACCAAAGGTGGAAAACCCGCTACAAAAAAACCCTTGGTGAGATAAAAACATAACCATAAAAGCCTAAATAAGCGGACTCTTCAAATTGAGGACTTTTTCAGCCCGTCAAACGATTATATCAGGAGAGAGGGATCCATTTTTTACTGATCATAAGTATATGTTTATTATTATATAAATAATTTTATCGTTGCAAATTTTTTAATAAATGTGCCATATTACAGGCAATCTCGTGTAAAGTGTTATAATCCTTAAATCCAGCGCTGCTTCCTTTCTTGCTTTTTAGTATCTGTCTCAAGTGGTTAACTACAGCCACAATTAAGCAGCTGCTCCCTGTAAACAAGAGAAGCAACACACAACATGCGCCTAGTACCTTACCCATTGGTCATTTTTCTCCCACATGCTACTGCATGCTGGGCTACTGTGAATCCAGGGAGGCTGCCGCCACTGGGGTGAGGGGGGAAATAGCCCTGATCGTGTTCCCCCTTGGATCTGCCCCTGGTTAAGATACACAGGGAGCCCCCTGTAAAGGTCAAAGGGTACTTGTTTCCTAGCACGGCCACACGATTTGTGTCGGAAAAATCGCGTCGGTCGCATCGTATGCGACCAAATCGCATGCGATGCGACCGACGCGATCGAACCGATTTTTACATTGAATCAAATGTGAATAGGGCCCCTGGGACCCTATTTTACATTGGATTCAATGTAAAGTAGTCCCCAGACCCCCAATTTTACCCCCTCAACGCCACCCCATGATTGACGCCAACCCGAAGCGTGGCGAGCGCAGCGAGCCCGCGAGGGGTGGCGGTACGCGTCCGCCGACCTTTTCATACCCCTACTATCCACGTCGGCGTGGAGTTGAGAATATAAAGTGTGGCGAGTGCAGCGAGCCACCGAGCCCGAAGCGTGGCGAGCACAGCAAGCCCCGCGAGGGGACGCGTATAACTTCACAGGTATACGCGTCCCCTCGCGGGGCTCGGTGCGAGGGGACGCACGAGGGGACGCGTATAACTTCACAGGTATACGCGTCCCCTCGCGGGGCTCGCTGCGCTCTCCAGGCTTCGGGCTCGGTGGCTCACTACGCTCGCCACACTTTATATTCTCAACTCCACGCCAACGTGGATAGTAGGGGTATGAAAAGGTCGGAGGACGCGCACTGCCGCCGCTCGCCACGCTTCGGGTTGGCGTCTATCGTGGGGTGACGCTCACAATGGGGTTGGTTAACTTTTTAACCATGACGGGGCCATATACAATGTGAAATGGGTAATATTGGCCCATTTCACATTGTTTGCTATGTAAAATGGACTTAATCAAGTCCATCTCATCTTGTGCCATTATAATGGCACAAGACCGACGCGATGCTCCCGATTTCAATGTTAAAAATATTTTAACATTGATGCCTATGGCAAAATCACGTCCATCGCGTCGGTCGCATCGCGGGCCATGTTAATGCCAGCGACCGACACGATGCTCCCGATTTTGCCTTTGCCGGCAAAATGGACCTGATTTCAAAAGAAATCGGGTCCATCGCGTCCATCGTGTACCTTAACTTTAAGGTACACGATGGACAAGATTGTGGCCGTTCTAGGAAACAAGTACCGGTCAAAGTGTCTAAACATTAGTTTATACATGTACCTCTGTGATTAGGCCACGCCCGCTACATTACCCAGGCCCAGCCAAGCTCATTACAGCCCTGCAAGAATCTGCAGCAAAAAGTTTACTACTGCGGTCAGAGCCGGATTAAAGCAGGGGCAAAAGGGGTCAGTAGTACCCCTGGGCCCCCCTCTAGCTAGAGGCCCCCTGTGGTTGGCATGTATTTAAAATATATATATATATATATTTTTTTTGCTAAAGGTTTTGTGCATGGGAGTGGGGTAGTGCTGCAGCTTCACCTATCTGCCAATGTGACAATGATTAATGGTGCTGAGCATCAGGACCTGAAGCATACTGACTGCACAAGTGCAGTGCATTACTGGGAGTTGGCTAAGTCCCATGACACTTTGCACAAGAGGGCAGAGGCTGAGAGGTGTGCTGAGCTCTGATTGGTGGAGCTCAATACATGCTTCTTAGGCCCATGGAGGACAACAGCAGCAGCCTAGTCATGGGAGGGTTTTCAATCAGAGGCAGCACAGGAACTGTGAGGTCTTCTACAGAGTAAGGTGCAGAGGGACAAACACAGGCTTTTCATGTGGTATGAATGTATGTGTGTGTGTGTGTGTATATATATATATATATATATATATATATATATATATATAACGATGCAAAAGAAGACAGCAGCGGCACTCAAACGGGAACTTTTCAAATGTGTTTATCACAGCAAAAAACGGACCGTTTTTTGCTGTGATAAACACATTTGAAAAGTTCCCATTTGAGTGCCGCTGCTGTCTTCTTTTGCAGGTCCGTTTTTTGCTGTGATAAACACATTTAAAAAAGTTCCCGTTTGAGTGCCGCTGCTGTCTTCTTTTGCATCGTTATCCTTCAGTTCCAGAAGGCACCCGGGCAGTTGCCCCAGAGGGAGAGTGCCGGGCCGACTCTACCGACTATATATATATATATATATATATATATATATATATATATATGTGTGTGTATGTTATATTCTCCCATGCAGTTTGCGGCCAGTACTGACAAGTGCAAGGGCCCCCTGTCTAAAGTGCCCTGGGCCCCCAAAGGCTTAATCTGGCACTGACTGCGGTGATAAGCAGAGTTAGCATTTATATTGCCACTATTTCATAAATAGGGTTCAAAGGGCCAGATGTATCAAGCTTCAAAAAGTGATAGAATGGAGTTATAAACAACCAGCCAATCAGCTCCTAACTGTCATGATACAGACTGGGTTTAAAAAATGACAGGTAGGAGATGATTGGCTGGTTGTTTATCACTCTCCACTGTATCACTTTTTTTAAGCTGGATACATTTGACCCATGGTATTGAAAGTGGTTTTTGCATCATCGTATTTTTATTTTTTTATTTTAGGGGGAAGTGTAAATATACAGCAAAAGTTTTGTGGCACTTCAAAAGATGCTGTCTAAATACCGGCAGTCAGGATCCTGATAGCACCCTGGGATCTCAACAGCCAGAATACTGACGCATCCCACACGTAAGTAAAAGGGTTGGGTTTAGGGATAAGGGCCCCATACATCAGCAATTAATTGTGACAATTTTTAGATATGGAGATGATTGCCACAATTTATTTTAGATGTGTGGGCTCCCCCTTTTGGCAATCCCAATCAACATCGCCAATCGATTGCTTAATCAGGTTTTTAAACATGTTTAATAATCTGGTATTATCTGCAGATCTTTTTTATATGTGTGGGCATTCCCAATTCGTCTTCTTCATCTATTTACATAATGAACAGCTGAAATGACAATCGATTGGGCAATTTCCAGATATGAAGATGCAATCTTTAGATGGAAAAATCTGCCGATCACTGAAATAAATCTGTAATGTGTGGGCAAAGTCAGATAGATTGTAAAATCCATTTATCTGGCCAAAAAATCCCTGGATCTGGAAATCCATTAATTGTGATTGCTGATGTATGGGGCCCATTATTATTTACTAGACTCTAGAGCAGGCATGCCCAAAGTCAGGCCCGGGGGCCAATTGCGGCCCGTGCTGTCATTTCAAGTGGCCCATGGCCTCCAGCTGGAAGCAGGCAGAGCATCAGATGTGGGAAGCACAGCACAGGACACTAAAGGTGGGGCCCCGGCGAGCGCACCTTTACCTTGCTGTCTGCTGCAGTGAGGAGGTGCCGGCCACCACAGTCAGATATGTTTGTAATGTAATGTAATGACGATTGATTAAAATCGAAACGTTGCCTTTGATGCCTGCCTACGTTATTTGTTTCCTGTACCGGGTGACTGCTATATACAGTATTAGGATGTAGGACGTATATATATATATATATATATATATATATATATATATATATATATATCTCTTATATATTTGGCTACATCTGTCACTCAAAGTGTGTCTGAAGCTGTAACGCTGGGTGGAGCCTCTGACTCACATGACAGAGAACCAGCCCACAGTCATAGGAGGGACACAATGCTCTGCTCCTGCACTTTCCTTTTAATGTATGATTGCCATCACCTGTGTTGAAGCACCTTTCCTATCAGTTAACCTGTTCAACACAGATGGAGGTAATCATACATTAGGAAGAAAGTCCAACGACAGAGCATTGTGTCCCTCCTGGCATAGGTCATGTTGGGAGGTATGCACAGCGCCAAACACCCTCTGCCTCTCCATGTTACACAGCAAAGACACAGCTACACACCAGACACACCAGGTGAGCGCCCCACATACCTCCCAACATGACCCTCTCCAGGAGAGTGATGGTAATCCATAAATTAAGAAGAAAGTCCAGAAACAAAGCAATGTGTCCCTCCTGGAGAGGGTCATGTTGGGTATGCACCTCCCTCCCCCCCCCCCCCCATTCACGGCATCCCCACAATTAAATGGCACATGCAAAACACTGACATGGCTATGGTCGACAATGAAAAAGGTTGACAAGATTTATTTTTCACTTTTTCAATGTTTTCATATTCATTCTCATGTGTCGACATGGACACCAATGAAGTGCCACACTTATGTCAACATTTACATGTGTTGACCTTTCTGTGTTGATTTTTTCTTGTGGCGATTCGCGGCACCCCCCGCAACCCCCCTCCCGCGATTTGCAGCACACCCCCCGCAATTCGCGGCACCCCCGGTGACTCCCGCGATTCGCGGCCCCACCCCGTGACACCCCCCCCTCCTGCGGCACCCCGCGACCCCCCCTCCCGCCATTCGCGCCAACCCCCTGGGCCCCCCCTCGCGAGGTTCACGGTGCCCCCCACGACCCCCCCAACCGCGATTCCCCACCCCTGTTCCCCCCTCCTGTCATTGCGCCAACCACCCGCCCCGGCGACCCACCCTCCCGCGATTCACTGCAACACCCCGTGCCCCCCCCTCCCACGATTTGCGGCACCCACACCCCCCGTGACCCCCCTCCCGCAATTCACGGCATCCCCACGATTAAATGGCACATGCAAAACACTGACATGGCTATGGTCGACAATGAAAAAGGTTGACAAGATTTATTTTTCACTTTTTCAATGTTTTCATATTCATTCTCATGTGTCGACATGGACACCAATGAAGTGCCACACTTATGTCAACATTTACATGTGTTGACCTTTCTTGTGGCGATTCGCGGCACCCCCCGCAACCCCCCTCCCGCGATTTGCAGCACACCCCCCGCAATTCGCGGCACCCCTGGTGACTCTTGCAATTCGCGGCCCCACCCCGTGACACCCCCCCTCCTGCGATTTGCGGCACCCCGCGAGCATACCTCCCGCGATTTGCGCCAACCCCCTGGGCCCCCCTCGCGAGGTTCACGGTGCCCCCCACGACCCCCCCCCAACCGCGATTCCCCACCGCTGACCCCCCTCCTGTCATTGCGGCAACCCCCCGCCCCCATGACCCACCCTCCCGCGATTCACTGCAACCCCCGCGCCCCCTACCCCACGATTCGCGGCACCCACCCCCCCCCCCCCCGCGATCCCCCCTCCCGCAATTCACGGCATCCACCCACGACCCCTCCTCCCGTGATTCACGGACACCCCTCACCTCCTCCCTCCCCCCCCCACCCCCGCGCGCGATTCACGGCAAATGGCACATGCACGGCTATGGTCGACAATGAAAAAGGTTGACATGAGTTTTTGAAGATTTTTTTTTTTTTTTTCAATGTTTTCATATTCATTCTCATGTATCGACATGGACACCGATGAAGTGCCACACTTATGTCAACATTTACATGTGTTGAACTTTCTGTGTTGATTTTTTCGTGTAGCAATTTTTTTCCAGTGACAACTATGAACTATGTGCACGTCAACCTTCACATTATCAACCAATTCTTTGTATAATATATAACACCTGTTCTGTTTTACTGTAGGTGTTTTAAGTCAGATCTTTTACTGCTACTATTACTGTTTATGTAAATGCATTCTCAATGACAGCAACATCCTACCATCCTTCTACAAGAATATATAACCAACTAGGTGATTCATCGCGCCCCGTGCCCCCCCTCCCGCGATTCGCAACCCCCCCCCGCGCACCCCCCCTCCCGCGATTCGCAACCCCCCCTCGCGCAATTCACGCCCCCTCCAACGCTTTGCGGACCCCCGCCCTCTCCCGCGATTCGCCGACACCTGCGCCCCCTCTCTCCCTTGATTCACGGCACCCCCCGCGCCCCTCCCGCAATTCACGGCACCCCTAAGCCCCTCTTTAGTCCCCCGTATACTCACACACCCCTATCACTACCCAGCTTCCTGCTCTCCTGAACCGTAACTTCCACCACTGGGGAGTCGCTGACGCTGTTTTGCCCACATGCCCCTATCATGCCTCATAGCCCAGCCTCCTGCTCTCATGCACCCGAACTTCCACCCAGTAGGAGGAGACACTGACTAAGGGCCACCATCCTGTACTGCCACGCTGGACCCTCACCCACTGGCAGAAGCTGCACAGTATCTCCCACACTCCTCTTTAGTCCCCCTTATGCCCACACACCCCTATCACTACCCAGCCTCCTGTTTTCCTGTGTCGTGACCTCCGCCAGTGGGGAGCCGCTGACTCAGAAACACCCTACTATACAATTGCACACACACACCTAAACAACATGCGCACACACAGCCCCCCCCCCCACACCCACAAATGTCACTGTACCATCCACACTATCAATGTACATCTTACTCTGTAACCGCTTTTTAATTAAACAAAACAATACACACCCCCTTCCACATCATATGCTCTCTATTTAACACATTTCACCTATAACTCAAGTTGCAATACAGGCCATCTTACATACAATTCTAACCATATTTCTCATATACAAATGTTCACAAATTAAGGGGGCGCAGCCCCTTACGATGGTGTGAAGAGCGCCCGTAGGGCGCGATGAATCACCTAGTATATATATATATATAGAAGATACAGAAGTACCAACACACTCACCATTCCTAAGAATGAGGTGCAAACAGCACCCACTTCCCAGGATGGGGTGCAGTGGCCTATGACCACACACTCTAGTAAATACAAACACAGGGGGCCCAGCACTCACTACAACAAACTAACTCACCTTAACATTCAAATAATCAATTAAATAAATAATGGGGTTTTAGTTCATGAATTGATCAATGCATTTAAGCTTGCAGCCCATCGCCAAAGGGACCCCATTTCACTGCAAGTCCTACACCAGTGGTGGCCAACCCTAGCCCTCGAGAGCTACCAACAGTTCATATTTTACAGACAACCTAGCTGCTGCACAGCTGCACTCATTAATCACTGACACATTTTAAATGATACACAGATGGAGCTAATTAGCTCACTTGTGATTCTGTGAGGAGACCTGCAAAACATGCACTGTTGGTAGCTCTCGAGGACTAGGGTTGGCTACCCCAGTCCTATACTAACAACTGGTTTTCTGTATCTATATATTTGGGTTGATTTTTAATTAACCTCTGTTACTGTGATCATAGCTTTCTCATGCACCCTAGATAAGCACATTTACCTGAAACCTGTGACAGCTGCCCCTTTAATACTAATTCAGGTGCTGTGTTTGGGATGGTCTCACCTTTAAAAGCCATAAGGTACATGGCAGTTGAGCATTAACCCGGGAAAAAAAACACATGTTCATTTTATCTATGATGTGTAAGCAGTGGCCAGGTTCCCATGAAAACCAGTTGTTAGTCACATTCTCTCATGCACCCTGTTTTAGCTAAGATTCCATAGCTTATGTTAACCATTTCCCTAGATGATTAGTGACAGGTGTGTTGGTAACTGCTCACATACAAAAGCATAGTGTGCTGTGAGCCTTAGACCAGATAGCATGCCTGGAATCAAACATTGATGTGATAGCTATGTGTATTGTAGCCATTTTGAGCGATAGTGTTAGGACCTGCAGAAAAGTGGGGTCCCGTGAAGGGGGCTGCAGGCTTAAATGCATTGATCAATTCATGAACTAAATCTCCACTATTTATTATCAGTTAATTTAGTGTGTGCAGAGCCCCTACAATGTCATTTTAAACAATGTGGTCACAAGCCATAGGGCACCCCAAAACTAGGAAAGGTGAGTGCCGATGTTTAGTGTATATATTATATTATAATATATATATATATATATATGATGAAAAATTAATTGTTTTCTTTTTCTCCCGCATAGCAATTTGTTTCACTTTTGCTCATTTAGTTAACAGCGCCCCTGCAACAACAAGGTTACCTGCCGCAGTAATCTATATCGGCAGTACTGACGTAAATGATTCTGTTCTCTATTTTTTGGGGAAAAAGTAAAATGCACATCGATGCTGAAATCTCCAACATGATTACATTACAGAAGATTGAATTTTTCTAACAAAAGTCAGTTACACGAAAAAGGTTGGTTAAATGTGTTTGACCTACTAAATTGAATACTTTTCAAAGTAGAAAATTAGGTGATAAAATGAATGAACTGTGAAAGCAGAAAAAGAGCACATAAGGGTACATCACATCATGTGTATAATGTAGCCATATAATCACAGCCTAGTCTGTGACCTGTCTGTGAATAGGAATACACATACAGATGCAGATAGTGTCAGTTTTGACGGGAGATCATTTCCTGCAGGATATTATGGACAGGAGTAGTAGATGTTCAAGAAAGTAGTGTCAATGTGGAAATAATCCCTGGTTCCAAGCAGGGCCGGATCAAGGTCTGTGGGGGACCTGGACAACAAAAGGGGGGATCCGGGCAGCGGGGTGCCTGCGGCGGATGGGCAGTCAGCGGCGGGGTCCTTGTGGCGGATGGGAACTAGTAGTGCTACTAGTTCCCATCTGCCGCAGGGGCCCCGCCACTGACTTCCCATCCGCCGCAGGGACCCCACTGCCTCTCCAGCGCTGCATGGAACATGCTGCCCATATCCCTGCGCTGGCCAGGTACCTGGGGAGGGGTGAGACCAGTCGGTTGTGGGGGCCCTGGATGTGTGTGGGCGACGGGGTGGCCGCCCCTGTCACCCCGTGTGTAATCTTCCACTGGTTCCAAGTATACAACCAAACAACGGCCAAAGTTAACCAGCAAAACTGTCCAGCAACTAGAAATGCAGAAAGAATTGGTTTATTGATTCGATTGCATAAGCAAGACAACATGAACCTTCCTTTACCCCATGTAGCCCCTATTAAAATGATACACAGCCACAGTATTGGTGGTACATGGTCACAGAGTTTATTAATTTGATCTAGGGTGGAGAACTGAAGACAATTTGTTACAACCATGGTCCCCACACTACATACACTAGTAATGTTCCATCTTTTTCAACTCATGGCACACCAAACAAGATTTTAAAATTGCCACGGCACACCATCAGACACCCCCCCCCCCCCACAGAGAAGAACACCCCCCCCCCCCCCCCCAATAAAAAAAAAAAATTTGCCGCCAAAACAAAATTCAAATATAACATTGGTCCCCACATGGAAAAAAAATCAGTCCTATTGTCCTCTTAGAACACAAAAGTAAACACAAACACATTGACCCCCTATATCCTTGATGGCTAACCTTGATTCTCCAGCTGTTGTTGAAGTACACATCCCAGCATGCTCTGGGATGTGTAGTTCAACAACAACTGGAGTGTCAAGGTTAGCCATCAAGGCCCTAGATGGACACAGTACAGTCTGTGCCAGCATACAGTAGGTGCCGATTTATGTTTTTGCTGGTGGGTGCTCAAGCCAAAACTATAGGGGAGTGGCTTCATGGGGAAGGGGCGTGGCCACAAAATAATACCAATTTACATTGGTTCCATGCGCATCGGGTCGAAGTCGGGAGGTCGGACGGACTGCACATAAGATTTGTTAAATGTAATGTGCAGCCCGAGGCGGGCAGGGGACTCAGCGTGTAGGTACCTGCGGTGGAGGGAGCCAAGCTGGGGGCTGCAAGCAGGGAGCCTGGCTGGAGAGGCAGTGGGCGCACTGTCCTGGGCAGTGAATGCCGCAAACAGAGCCGGGCAGGGAGGCAGTGGGCGCACTGGTCCGGGCGGTGAACGCCGCGAGGAGATCAGAGACCGAGTAGCGTAGGGGAAGCTGGGCACATAGAAATGAATGGACAACCAGTGATTGGCTGAGAGCTCTCTGACTGAGAGAGATCTCAACCAATCACTGACTGTTCAATCATTTCTATGTCCGCCCGCCGCTGCCCAGCTTCCCCTAAGCTACCCAGTTTCTGGTCCTGTCGCGGCTCTCGGCATTCACCGCCCAGGACAGTGCACCAACTGCCTCTCCAGCCCGGCCCCCCTGTCCCACTCGGCTCCTGGCTCCCTTCGCCCGCAGCTCCCCGGGGGCTGCATGTGATAAATCGCATGCGATTTAACACATGCAAAACTTGTCACATCAAGTGCCAAATCATGTGTGACAGCCCCCCCCCCCCCCCCCCCCCCCCCCCCAGTAATATAGAAAAAAAAGGTTGTACAGCAACAGATTTAAAGAGTGTCCCCCCCCCCACACACACACACACACACAATTATCCATAAATTAAGCTGTAATATTCCTTCACATATAGAGCCCCCTATTTCCCTATATATGCCATCAGAGCCCCCTCATAATCCTTTATATGCCAGAGGCTGAGCCATATCTCCACAAGGCCATTTTAAATTCGACTACCATATATATAGATATGATATGGCTTGTGTGTGTGTGTGTGTGTGTGTGGGGGGGGGGGGGGGGGTGTAAAGGGCCACATACATCAGCAATTAATTGTGACAATTTTCAGATCTGGAGATGATTGCCACAATTAATTTTAGATGTGTGGGCTCCCCCTTTTAGCAATCCCAATCAAAATCGCCAATCGATTGCTTATTCAGGTTTTTAACCCCTTCCTGACACAGCCAGTTTTTGCCTTCCTGACAGAGCCCTTTTTTTCAAATCTGACATGTATCACTTAAGTGGGGATAACTTTTTTTTGCTTTTACTTATCCCAGTGATTTTGAGAATGTTTTCTCGTGACACATTGTACTTCAAATTAGTGGTAAATTTGGGTCGATACAGTCTGTGTTTTTTTGTGAAAAATACCAAAATGTCGTAAAAAAATGGAAAATTTAGCAATTTGCAAAATGTTAAATTTTCTGCTTGTGAGACAAATAATCATACCACTCAAAATAGTTAATAACTAACATAGACCATATGTCTACTTTATGTTTCCATCATTATTTCAAAATCCTTTTAATTTTTTTGGACACTAGCAGTGGCAAACGCAGGATTTTCAGAAGGGGGTTTCCAGAGGGGCGGAGAAAAGCACGGAGATGGACACTTAGGGGACCCAGTATATGCCGGGTCAGTTAAAGTATTATAGATAGACCAAATGCCGGCTCTGACGCAGCCAGCGGAAGTGACGCACCGTATGGGAAGTTGGAGCTGGAGCACGCCGGAAAGGACGCCAGGCACGGAGGACAGGGGAGGAGACGCATGGGGTAAGTGTATTTAATGTGTGCAGTGTATTCACTTGTTGTATCCTGACGAAGGAGGCGAGACCTCCGAAACGTAGATTAAAAGGCTTTTTCACCACAGTTCCAGTGTTGACAGTCCCTGAGTGCCGCCGCCGACAAAGAGCTTAGACCAAATGTATATAAATAATAATAATTATATATATATATATATATATATATATATATATATATATATATAACACACATTACTTTTTGCAGTAAGGGAGGCCTTGCAAATACGTAAAAACAAGGGCCCACCAGTAGAATTTTTAGTGTCACTCCTTGAACTGGTCTTGACAGAAAATCACTTCATGTACGAAGGCGACCATTTTGTCCAGTTAGCAGGTACAGCTATGGGGTCCAATGTGGCCCCTAGCTACGCAAACCTGTATATGGACCTGTATGAGAGAACCTATATAACACCACAATACAGTAATCGTCTATTGTACTTCAAACGGTTTATTGATGACGTGATAATTATCTGGCAGGGTGATATTGATTCATTTAACAATATGGTGACATATTTAAATGGCATTAAGAGTCCGGTACGATTCACGGCTACTTGTAGTACTGTTGAAATAAACTTCCTGGATGTTACCATCTCAAAGAAGGATGGAATGCTACAATATACACTTTTCAGGAAGGACACGGACCGCAACACATTGTTGTGGGCCACGAGTCACCATCCTCCAAAATTGAAATCAAATCTCCCTGTATCTCAGTTCCTCCGAGTACTACGCAACAACTCTGATGGTGATACTGCAGAGGGGCAACTGACGGAGTGCTTTGAGAGGTTTTTATCCAGAGGCTACAACAAGAAAGATATTGAGAGGTGTCTCAAAAAGGCAAGAGCCACTCACCAGCTGAAGCAAAGTACCACTAAAAACATCCAGCAAGAACGCCTGATACTAAACGTCCATTGTGATACCAATTTGAGCACAACACAGAACTCAATTCGAAAAAATTGGCATTTGGTCAACACAGATCCGGCTTTTAAGAAGCTAAAAGACACCAGGCCGTTATTGAGTATCACAAGAGGTCGAAATTTGAAGGACACTTTATATCGTACCAGTATGAAACACTTGGAAGTACCAGACAGTAACTGGTTGAGCAAAAAGAAAGGATGCTACAAGTGTCTTGGCTGCTCGACCTGTCAGGGACTGATGGTGGGGACTTTCTTTTGCCATCCCCATAGTGGGAAAAAGATCTTCTTGCGACATAGGCTTCATTGCCTACTAGACCACATAGTCTATTACCTAATCTGTCCCTGCGGATTGGGGTATGTGGGAAAGACGATTAGAACGCTGCGGGAGAGGATAAGTCAGCATAAATCCACTATCCGATCCGCTCTGGCCACTGGCACCACAGACAAACCTGTGGCAATGCATTTTTTGAGAGCAAAGCACCAGATCTCAAATCTGCGCTACATGGTGATAGACTGGATACCCCCGTCATCAAGAGGAGGTGATCGTGGACTGACACTCCTAAAAAAGGAAGCATTTTGGATACATCATCTTGATACGGTAGCCCCTAGGGGGTTAAATGAAAAAAACACTCTGACAATGTTCCTAGAAGAACAATAATGTTCTGAATAGGCATACAGTTGCTATAATGATTTTTCTATTATTTGTGGTATGGTTATTTTGCAATTTTCTATTATTCTGGTTCTTGTTCATTTTTTCCTTGCCTGAGTTTGTATTACATATTGTTTAAAAGGTTAGAGGCGAATATCAAACACTGGAGAGAATTCATGTCGATGTCAACATCGATGGTGAAGACTGATTGTCCTTGCCGTCGTAGTTGATCTTGACATTTTTATTATTGTGTGATAAATGTTTGTTTTGTGTTGAGCAGTAACTGACTGAGCGATGATCAGGTACCCGGATAAAAGCCATTATTTAATTGATATTTAATAGGGTTCAGAGCCATAATGTTTATATGCGTGGAACGCAAAATGGCGGTTCCAGGAAGCATCCGATATGGGGTGGAACGCATTGAGAAGCTTAGCACATCACATGGGTGATGACGGTGTTAATCTCCCTTAAAAGTCTGATGCGCAAGTGACACGCATATAGGAAGTGCCCTAATTGGGTGGAACGCACGCTGGGCTCAGATAGCAGGAAGTATAGCGCATCACATGGGTGATGACGCCGCTAGCACTCCGGCAGAGGGATGATGCGCTAGTGAAGCGCATACCGGAAGTGCCTTATTGGAGTGGAACGCACGCTGTTGTTAGATGATTGTGGCAGCGTGCAGGAGCCACATAACCTGGAGGGGTAAGTGGTATTAACTACACCTGCGTTATTGATAACTTAAGCGTGACATTGGTTTATGATTGGCTAAGAATGAATTTGTCCCATCCTTATGGGCGGAGTATAATGGTATTTTAGGGCACCTGTGATCAGTTTTGTTAGCTGCTGCTCAAATGGAGTAATGACACCTTGAAGCTGTCTTGACAAAGGGTCGTTTTATGACTCGAAACGTCGACTATGCTGGATGTTTTTAACTGAAATGGATTAAAGAAATACTTTTTTAACAGTGGATGAAGTCTGGTGAGTGCGCTTTGTTGTACCAAACAACGTCTATGGGATATATATATATATATATATATATACATACAGGGGCGTCAACAGCAGTGTAGACCCCTGGGCATAGCAATGTATTGGGGCCCCTACCGATCCTCCAGCGGTAGGGGTGGGGGAAGCTTTGATGTCCCGCGGGTGGTAGGGGGTATTATATCAACCGCTCCTCATGTAGGGCCTGGATCAGTAATTTCCACTAATTACCCCTTTACTGCACAGATGGTGGGAGATGAGGTGGGAGAAGGGGGCATTGGGCTGAATGAAGGGGCCCTGATACATAACTTCCAGGAGGGTAGAGGATGTTTAATATGCAGAGGAGGGGTGTATAGTGGAGTGGGCTTATTATTCATAATTTTCTGGTGGGAGGACAGCTTGCTTGACTGCAGATATCTCCAGTTCCCAGAAATAGATTTCTTAGATTTTAATGGAATTAAACACTAGAGGATCCCACCTACCAAATGGTACTGGGGACTAGGGGATCAGAGTTCAGTAGGCAGAGCAATCTGCCAACGAGTATATAAAACTACATACCAGGTGTGTGGAGCTGGAGCAGTAACCAGCTGCTGGAAGGCTGATATCTCTGGTTTTGGGAACAGTAGAGACAAGCTACTAGTGTCCATCAAAGGGGGAGAGCCGCAGCTTTTGGAATATACCCTCAGAAAAACTCTTAATCAGACAGAACCTGAAATATCTGACTGGGAAGAGCAGTTAACAGGCTTGGATGGGGACCACTGCTTTGAAGTCAGATATCTCCGGTTCCCAAGGGCCGATTTTTAAAATTCTTGTACCCATGGAAAGAGGGGACCCTCAGCTTTCAGCCTAGGGCCCTTAGACTCCTGGGGGGGTTTCTGGGTACTCAGAAACCCCCCCTGCGTGCGCTACTGACTAGGAGGCTTAAAATATGAATAGCAAATTCTCAAATTTTCAAGAAAATTTCAAACACTGATTTTTTTAGGGACCAGTTCAGTTCTGATGTGACTTTGAGGGACTTGTATGTGAGACACCCCCATAAATGATGCCATTTCAAAAACTGCACCCCTCACAGTATTCAAAACAGCATTTTGGAAGTTTGTTAACCCTTTAGGTGTTTCACAGGAATTAAAACAAAGTGTAGGTGAAATTTCAAAATTTCATTTTTTTTGCAGATTTGCAATTTTAATACATTTTTCTAAGGAACAGAGTAGATTTTACTAGAGAAATGTGACGAAAAATTGATTCCCCCAATTCTTTTGTTTTCATAAATATCCTATATGTGGCCCTAGTGTGCACGTTGACCAAACCACAGGCTTCATAATAGAAGGAGCACCTACTTGATTTTGGAGCCTCCTTTTTATGAGATTATTTTTTAGGCACCATGTAGGTTTCTAGGCACCATAAGATGCTAAAAGTTAGGAACCCCCCCACAAGTGACCCCATTTTGCAAACTACACCCCTCAGGGAATTCATCTAGGGGTATAGTGTACATTTCAAACCCCCAGGGGTTTCACCAATTTTGATACAACTGGGCAGTGAAAATGAAAAATTACATTTTTTTACACAAAAATGCAGTTCTGGCTCAAAATTTTTCATTTTCAGAAGGTATGAAGGAGAAAAAGCACCCCAACATCTGTGCCCCAATTTCTTCCGAGTACGGCAATGCCTCACATGTGACCAAAAAATACCATTTGGGTGCATGGCAGGACTCAGAAGGGAAGGAGTGATTTTTGGATTTTGCAGCTTAGATTCTGGTGGAATGTTGGTGGGTGCTATGTCGCATTAGCAAGACCCCCGAAGCACCAATACAGTGGAACCCCCCCACAAGTGACCCAATTTTGCAAACTACACCCCTCAGGGAATTCATCTAGGGGTATAGTGTACATTTCAAACCCCCAGAGGTTTCACCAATTTTGATACAACTGGGCTGTGCAAATGAAAAATTACATTTTTTACCCAAAAATGCAGTTCTGGCTCAAAATTTTTCATTTTCACAAGGAATGAAGGAGAAAAAGCACCCCAAAATCTGTGCCCCAATTTCTCCCGAGTACGGCAATGTCTCACATGTGACCAAAAAATACCATTTGGGTGCATGGCAGGACTCAGAAGGGAAGGAGTGATTTTTGGATTTTGCAGCACAGATTCTGGTGGAATGTTGGTGGGTGCTATGTCGCATTAGCAAGACCCCCAAAGCACCAATACAGTGGAACCCCCCCACAAGTGACCCCATTTTGCAAACTACACCCCTCAGGGAATTCATCTAGGGGTATAGTGTACATTTCAAACCCCCAGGGGTTTCACCAATTTTGATACAACTGGGCAGTGAAAATGAAAAATTACATTTTTTTACACAAAAATGCAGTTCTGGCTCAAAATTTTTCATTTTCAGAAGGTATGAAGGAGAAAAAGCACCCCAAAATCTGTGCCCCAATTTCTCCCGAGTACGGCAATGCCTTATGTGTGACCAAAAAGTGGCAGGACTCAGAAGGGAAGGAGTGATATTTGGATTTTGCAGCACAGATTCTGGTGGAATGTTGGTGGGTGCTATGTCGCATTAGCAAGACCCCCAAAGCACCAATACAGTGGAACCCCCCCACAAGTGACCCCATTTTGCAAACTACACCCCTCAGGGAATTCATCTAGGGGTATAGTGTACATTTCAAACCCCCAGGGGTTTCACCAATTTTGATACAACTGGGCAGTGAAAATGAAAAATTACATTTTTTTACACAAAAATGCAGTTCTGGCTCAAAATTTTTCATTTTCAGAAGGTATGAAGGAGAAAAAGCACCCCAAAATCTGTGCCCCAATTTCTCCCGAGTACGGCAATGCCTCATGTGTGACCAAAAAGTGGCAGGACTCAGAAGGGAAGGAGTGATATTTGGATTTTGCAGCACAGATTCTGGTGGAATGTTGGTGGGTGCTATGTCGCATTAGCAAGACCCCCAAAGCACCAATACAGTGGAACCCCCCCACAAGTGACCCCATTTTGCAAACTACACCCCTCAGGGAATTCATCTAGGGGTATAGTGTACATTTCAAACCCCCAGGGGTTTCACCAATTTTGATACAACTGGGCAGTGAAAATGAAAAATTACATTTTTTTACACAAAAATGCAGTTCTGGCTCAAAATTTTTCATTTTCAGAAGGTATGAAGGAGAAAAAGCACCCCAAAATCTGTGCCCCTATTTCTCCCGAGTATGGCAATGCCTCATATGTGACCAAAAAATACCAGTTGGGTGCATGGCAGGACTCAGAAGGGAAGGAGTGATTTTTGGATTTTGCAGCTCAGATTCTGGTGGAATGAATGGTGGGTGCTATGTGGCATTAGCAAGACCCCCGAAGCACGGTGAAATGATAAACCTAATAATCCATAGATGTGTGGTATATTTTAAAACACTCCTTTATACATAGGCCGGGTTTGTCGGGGCAAGTTTCACAGTGGAAAATAGTTTCCTTTCTTATTCCCTTTTTATAGCAAACTTTGCACCTTTTTTGTGTCCTGCCCTTTCTTGCAGTGGAGGGGATTTCGTTAGGAAAATGCTGCCCTGGTACAATACGGGGGCCAGTACTAGAAGTACTGGGGCCCTCTGCCTGCTGGTTCCCAAATATTAGGCCCTTTATGACTTCCTCTTGAAAGTGCATAAATGTCCCCCTCTGGCTGGTAGAACGGAATAGCACGTAAGCGTTATACAGTGCCATCTGGATGATATACACGGCCAGCTTCTTGTACCAGATTTTTGTTTTCCGCAGGGCACTGTACGGCTTCAGTACCTGATCTGAAAGATCCACTCCGCCCATGTACCTATTGTAATCTAGGATACAATTAGGTTTTGAGGTGTGGGTACTGGTACCTCGTACAGGGATGGAGGTGGTACTGTCTCCATGAATTGTTGTCAGTATAAGGACATCCCTCTTGTCCTTATATTTGACCAACAACATATTTTCGGTGCATATTCCCCTGCTTTCACCCCTTCTCATTACTTGGGCAATGTGCGTTTTTGGGAGGCCTCTTTGGTTCTTACGCACAGTACCGCAAGCTGCTGTACCTCTTGAACCAAGGGCCTTAAACAGGGGGATGCTAGTGTAAAAGTTATCCACATAGAGGTGATAACCTTTATCCAGGAAGGGGTGCACTAAATCCCAGACAATTTTTCCACTAACACCTACGAGGGAGGGGGGGCATTCTGGCGGTTCAATTCTTGAATCCTTCCCTTCATATACCCTAAACCTGTGGGTGTACCCTGAGGTGCTTTCACACAGCTTATACATTTTTATGCCATACCTTGCCCTCTTACTGGGAAGGTACTGGCGGAATTTAACCCTTCCTTTAAAATGTATAAGGGACTCGTCAATACAAATAAATTTTTCAGGGATGTACATCTCTGCAAATTTGGCACTGAAATGATCAATGACCGGCCTGACTTTGAATAGCCGGTCAAAGGTGGGATCATCTCTGGGTGGGCACAGTGTATTATCGGTGTAATGTAAAAATTTAAGGATTATCTCAAAACGAGCCCGAGTCATGGCCATACGGTAAAATGGGGTGCTGTACAGAACATCTGTACTCCAATATTGCCTAATTTCTGGCTTTTTTACTATGCCCATATGTAACACCAGACCCCAAAACGTCATCATCTCTACTGCATCTACAGGGGTCCACCTAGCAAATGATGACGTGGGGTTTTGAGCAATAAACTGCTGGGCATATAAATTAGTTTGGTCCACCATTAAATTTATAAAATCATCAGAGAAAAATAATTTGAAAAAGTCAATTTCTCTGAGACCTGCTGAATCAAATTGGATTCCTGGGATGGCCAAAAACTCAGGAACCTGGGGCTCAAAATTGTCTGGTGGTGGGGTCCATACGGGATCAATCATTTGGGGGGGAGTCTCAGCTGCTCTACGGGGGCGTCTTTGAGGGGGTCCCTCATCAGCAGAGGAGGAAGAGGAGCTTAAGGCGAATCCTTCAAATTCCCCGCTTGCATCACTGGCTGTGTCAGAGTCAGAGTCAGAGGCAAGCATGGCATATGCCTCCTCCGCTGAATACATTCTTCTGGATGACTGGGATGACATTTGGGATGACATTTGGGATGACATTTGGGATGCCATTTTTATTTTTGTGTTTCTGGTAGTGAAATGTTTCAACACGTGTATAGTGTAGGGGGGGTACAAACTTTATTTCAACACGGGGGGTATGTAGTGTGTAGTGTGTATGTAGTGCAGAAAAAAAAAAATACTTTATACAGGAATTTGATCCCAATAAAAAAAATAAAAATTGAAGGGGTTAAAAAAAAAAAAAAAAAGGTCCTGCGCCAAAAATTGAGCACAGATGTTGGTCAGTAACGTCCGTCACTGAACAGCGCTCAAAGGCAACAGGAATTTGATCAAAAAAAAAAAAATAGATCAACCCTGTGCCGAAAAAGCTGATCAGTGATGTACGTCACTGATCAGCGCACAGTGGCCACAGGACACCCACAAAATCACAGTGTGTGTAAAAAAAAAAATTAAAAAAAGACCCCACAGCACCCTCAAAAATAAAAAAAAAGGTGATCAGTGATGCGACACTGATTACCAGTGAGGGGCAGCAGGTGCACAACCTTTGGTGCAACTGACAGTGCAACTGGCAGCAACTGACAGGTATATATAAAAAAAAAAACCCTGCACCCCCAAAAAGTTGCTGATCAGCACAGATATACTGATCAGCACAAAAGGGGGGGTAGCAGACACAAAATATAGCACTCTCTATCACTCTCTGTCACTATCTCTCTCTATCTCTCTCTATCTCTCACTCTCTATCACTCTCTATCACTCTCTATCACTCTCTGTCACTATCTGTCCCTATCTCTCACGATCTGTGACTCTATGACACTGCTGCAGCAGCACACACAGAAGTCACAAGATCCAGGAAGTATCCAGCTGCTGGCAGCACGCTACCAGCGGTGATCAGCGGTGATCAGGTAAGTTTCAGGCAAGGATCAGGTATGTATCACGACAGATTGGCACGGTGACCGCTCTGCACGCAATTCCAGACCGGAATGGCGTCTGCAGCGCAGTCACCGTTAGTTTAAATCACGCGCCTTGGCTGTGATTGGTCCGTGGGTCCCACGGACCAATCACAGCCTTGGGGGCAGGTGGGGTGAGGTGTCGTCGTCACCGATGACCCCCTCATGCCCCCTGACGCCCGGCGGTGATTGACACCTGTGTTACCGAGCGTCTGATTCGCCAATAACACAGGAAAACGCTGTGAATGGCTGTTCACACTGAACAGCCAATCACAGCGATCGCCGACGGGGGGGCGGCATCGCAGCCCCCCCTGGGCATGCAGGGACATGTCTGCTGTCAGGGACAGCAGACATCGTCCCTCTGTCACTGCGTCTCGAGACGCAGTGGCACTTTGAAGTCATGACGTATATATACGTCATGTGTCGGGAAGTACATCCCGGCCATGACGTATATATACGTCAAATGTCGGGAAGGGGTTAAACATGCTTAATAATCTGGTATTATCTGCAGATCTTTTTTATATGTGTGAGCATTCCCAATTCGTCTTCTTCATCTATTTACATTATGAACAGCTGAAATGACAATCGAATGGGCAATTTACAGATATGAAGATGCAATCTTTAGATGGAAAAATCTTCCAATCACTGAAATAAATCTGTAACGTGTGGGCAAAGTCAGATAGATTGTAAAATCCATTTATCTGGCCAAAAAATCCCTGGATCTGGAAATCCATAAATTGTGATTGCTGATGTATGGGGCCCATTATGCCAGCAAATGGCATGTGATGCGCAATTCGATTTTTAATTGTATAAGCACCCTGATGGGTGCTTGCAATGTTAAATGAAGCTGAAGCTCGCTGCCTATTTATTTACAGTTACATAGCGCAGCAGATTCCGTTGCGCTTTACAAAAGGAGACACTGATACAACAAACTGGGTATTTAGAGATAGTCAAAGGTATGAGGGCCCTGCTCGCAAGCTTACAATCGATAGGGAAATAATAATTGATACACAAGGATACTGTAGATATTCTTTATTGCATTAATTCCACCATAATACAAAGGTTCCTGGTGTGCTGTATGATACGGTGACCCAGCAGTTTGGCCAGGGATCAGGAGGATGGAAAAAGTGAAAAACAAAGAGAGTGGATATGTGTGGCCAGTACTTTGGGGATGTGATTGGATAGGAATGGTATATGAAGGTTAATTGGCTGGTTCTGGAATTTGATAAGCTTGCCTGAAGAGGTGTGTTTTCAGGGAACGCTTATTGGTTTGGAGACTGGTGAAGAGTCTTATTGTGCTTGGGAGGGCACTCCACAGAGTCCTGCAATCGGGAATGGGAGCGAGGATACAGAAGGCATTTTATCTTCCTCTTTCCTGCTCTTATGTTCTCTCTCTCTCTCTCTCTCTCTCTCTCTCTCTCTCTCTCCCAGTCCTCTCTAAACAGCTCCAAACACCAACCTTTCAAATTATCTTTTTTAAATCAACTTTATTTAAAATGACACTGGATAAAGTAGCAACTGCAGGATATGAAACCCACAGAGCCCTGGCAGGCTTTTACTGTAGGTCATCTTATTGGTGCCAGAATGTGGAGACTGACAGCTCTGGTGGTGGAAAATGTGCACCAACAAACATTCCATCAGTTGTCGGTCTCAAGGGTGAGAATACACAAGTAAATGTGTGCAGATAACTGCATGCACTGTAGTACATAGATTTAATTTAATTTCCTTTTCAAGCCGCATGCCCCAAAATTGCACTCCCAGTGCGTCAACTACAGCCCCCCGCCAGAACAGAAGACTAGCATAACCGGTAAAGAGTGTGGCTTCATGACACGCCCCCTTTTCATCACTCCAGTGGCTGCCCTTGGAGATGATGTCACAATGCAGCTCATGTCACTGCAGAGGAAGAGGAGCCAGAATTTTGGTATCATTCCCTCGAGGGTGACACCCAGCTGCGGTCAGGGCTGTATTAAGGGCCCAATGGGCCTGAAGTTGAAATTGGTTTTGGCCCTATTATGAGAAGTGGCGGAGGTGAGGCTAATGCCATGTAGAACCCATACACTATACACCCCAATGTCTCCCTAATTATATAAAATAACACAAATTGCACTATTGTGTGAAAATAGGAATGCAATTGTAATACTTATAATTAATGGCCAACCATGTGTCCAGCTGGTGTCTGTGTGGTGGTCATCATGCTGTCATGTGTGGAGGCATGCAGCTGCAGGTCCATCTGGTCATGGGTGCAGTACACACATCCCGCCTCCCCAAAGTAAAGCCCTATACACATTAGACGATCCACACCGACAACGATATTGGCGGCAGTGGGGACCCATTGGGGTGCCAACTTTGGAAAGTGCATACAAACTTGCTGATTCCTTCAGATAGGGGGGGACAGGGGGAGCGAGGGCCAGCATGGCCGTCATAAGGAGGACTTCCCTTGTCTGTACATGTAGGACAAGGGAGGGGGACGTTAACGATGCATGGGAGTGAGCATCGTTACTGATATTGCATGTACATACTAGACGAGATAGTAATCTATTTTTTCTCGTGCAAGTCCAAACTGTGGACCTCCAGCTGTTGTGAAACTACACATCCCAGCATCCCTTGCCATAGTTTTGGCATTCCCTAATAGCAAAACTGTGGCATGGCATGATGGGACTTGTAGTTTCACAACAGCTGGTGGGCCATAGTTTGGACATGCCTGGGGCGGGTGGCTGAGGTCACATGACCTCTTCGGGGTACACTGACTTTTTTTTCCGAATGGTGTTTTCGAACGATGTCTCTCACCTTCAGCTACATGCAAAGGGGTGTGTTGGCGTACATCCCCTTGCATGATACCGAGGGGACTCAGCAGCGGGGGGTGGTGGGCGTTTATCGGCTTGCTAACACAGCTTAGCCATGCGGATCAAAAAATTGGTCTATTTATGTGACTCCTCATTAAATCAGGAAAATCGTGAAAATGCTTTAAATGTCGAACTCTGTAAACCTCCTTGAACACCTTATAAGATCATCAATGCATTAGTCTATTTTGTAAGTGGATATTTCAAATTAAACCAGTGATTAATAAGCTTTTGAGAGCATGATACACAGTACTGAATATTTTCCTCCAGATCTAAAGACTGCAGTGGTTTTGTTTTTTATCATTATACTGCGGTTTCCCGGAATCCTTATCGGTAACATCAAAGGGAATATTTTAACAAAGTACTGTTCATCATGCAGATTATTTTGTGCACTACAACAAAGAAATATTAGTATACAATCAGAAACCGTCCAAAGGCAGAATGAATACAAATAGTGAAAGCATTCTATAGAGTAAGGTTTGAGCTGCACCCTAAAGAAAATCAGTATACACTATACTGCAACCTGGATGGTTGTATACACTAATGCAATCAGATGCGACTCGACATCGCAATGCGATGTCTCATCGCATCCGATCGCATCTTAAGTGCTTTTTTCCAGCACACAATGTCGAATGCCACATGTGATGACACATCTGGTGCTGGAAGAGGGCTGCCAGGCGGCGGTGTAGCGGTGCAGGTGGCAGGAGGGCGGGTGGCGGTAGTCAGCAACGGGTGGCAGAATTTGAAAACATATTTTGAAACACTGGGCTGCCCCCTGATTGGCTGAGAACACTCTCAGCCAATTTGGGGGCTCACATTCAGGCGGGCCACTGATTGGCTGAGAGAGCTCTCTCTCAGCCAATCAGAGAGCCGCCCAGTCTTTTGAAATGTTTTTTCAAATTCTTCCGCTTCCACCACCATTAGCCCTCTTGCCGCCCGCTCCGCTACCCCGACGCCCGCAAGCCCTACTGGCGCCTGGCGCCCTCCCCACTGACTACCGCTGCAGATCGCTTTGCGAACAATCGCGTGTGGTTAAAAATCACATGTGATCGCACATACAGTGCTATAAATATTATGGGCAGCGCATAATATCTATCGACACAACATTTGCCCTGGCGGACCCGCGCATCGCGTCAGGTGACACATGTGATGGCATGCGTTCCATGCGATTTGTTGCACCTAAATCACATGGATTGCATGCAATATCTCAGATGTGTATGTGCGCCATTAGCTTCCAAGTCTCTGGAGTCGTGAGCTGCATAGACACTATGCAATATTTGCAAACGATATGCAGGATATTGTTAATGATATTATCGTGAATATCGTCTATTATGTACTTACCCACTATATTGTTAATGATATTATAGTGCATATTAGCTAGTGTGTACACACTATAGCATTACCAATGCGCTATCCCGTAGGTCTTTAATGATCCCCCTTCGTCTGAACATGCAGTAAAATCTGACTATATCGTCAATGTTCTGTGGGGGACCAGGTGACATACAGAGGGAGCACCTCTCAGCCAGCGCTGGGGTTTGCTAGAATGCCCCCGCTGGCGAGCCAGCAATTCATCTGACTGCCAGTTTCCAGGCGGCGGGAACGCGAACCCTGCCCGTTGCCGCTTCAGGGAAATGGGCAGGGTTGGGGGGGAGGTGGGGGATATCGGCGGGGACCGGCGGGGAGCTCTGTGGGAAGGGGATGCATGAGCATCTTATGCGCTTGCGCCCCTTCTGGCGGCTGCTGGTTGGCGATCTGAACCCCACTGAAAGAGAGCAGCTCCAGCTGTAACTAAACAATATTGTTAATGATATCGTACAGTGTTTAAGCGCTAGATCATTCGTCCAAGACCAACGCTGATATCGATAACGTGTGTACACAGCTATACAGCAAGTTTACAGAGTTGAAGTAAACATCTACTTGGTTCAGCTGGGTTCATAAAAGACCCCGAACTATACTACACACCATGTACCAACTCTATTTCTAAATACTGCACTTTTTGCGAGTTGTTTTATAAACCATTATCTATATACTATGAAAGGTTTATACTGGTCTCTGTTGTACAGTTTAGGCCGTATTTAGAAGAACATCAATATTAATGGTCAGACAACACTCCAGGACAGGGGAGATAAAACGTTGCTGGTACTAAACACTTTATCATAAACTAGAAGTCTTATGGGCTATATCAATATTATTTATGTTTACTAAAATAAGGCGAGAAAGGGTGTTTTCACACCCACATTATTTCAGGAGAACGTAAATACACTAAAGGGCAGTTGGAGAAGAATCCGTAAAATTCTTCCCATGCCCTTAATATCAGTAATCAGATCACATGTCCCATACTTTTAATGAGTTAGAAAAAAAAGTAACGTATCTGCTCTGAGGGACTGGTAATAGGCGAACTCCGGTCAGGGGCGCCAACAGGTCCGTGGGGAAATAGAGGGGGTGTGGCTACTGATGGGATGTGGCCTCTGGGAGGGCTGTGGCCAAGGCCCCGTGAAAAAAATTAATGAGAGGGAGAGCTGTTGTTGAACTATGCATCCCAGAATGCCTTGCAGCAGTTTAACAAGGCCATATAGCAAAACTGAAGCAGGGTATGCTGGGATGCGTATTTCAACAACAGCTGGAGGGCCAAAGGTCCCCGCAATATAAATATACGCCACTGCATAAACCCAAGAGTGTGACTCAACATTTGTGGGCAAAATTCTGTATCGTCCAATGGGGAAAAAAGCAGAACATAGAGTTACATCTACCCCCTCACACATTGACAAAAAAGGTTGACACAAGCAACAAGGACAACAGAATGAAGGTCGACTTTGGAAAAGGTTGACATGGGGTTTTCATGGTTTTAATGTCAATGTTGACACCTGTCGACATGACCCCCAATTAATGTCACGCATGACTTGTTGTTTAGATTTCAGTTTCAACATTCCCCCAATTCTATCTCTCTCTGCAAATGTTACATCAGGGTGCCTACTTTTAAAGTCTCCTTTTGGGGAGAAGCCTGGAGAGGAGACTGTCAGCAGCACTTAGGGGGTGGGGCCTGATGTAGACATCATCAGGCCCCACCCCCCAGTACTGTAAATCCCACAATTTGTGGGTCTACGAGTAGGGGGCAGGGCTAAATGATGCAATTTGCATCTTTAGCCACCCCCCTCCCTGAAAAATCTCTAATCTCTGAAAATTAACGCAGCCGAGGGGGAGTTGCCAGGAAAGTTGCTCATCTTACCAGGTGGTGGGACAGGTGGGGGACCCTCTTTTCGGGAGCCTCCCGGCCATTCCTTTAGGGAAGGCAACCCTGTGTGTTACATCTGCCCCACCAGCAGTACAGCATGGTTTCGTGCATTTTGAGAACAAATTTGCCCTACGATCTAGTCTGAATTAGGACCAAAGAATAGTGAATAAATATCCCACATCCTGATCTAGGCAACCAAACGCTTTCTATCAAAATCTCATAAAATCCTAATTTCTAGGGAAATCAATTTTTTTTCACAATACAGATGCATAACACCAACAACAAGTAGCAGAGCAGTTCTAGCAGCACGTGGGAGCAGTGTGTCAGACCTGCCGGGGAGATAAAAGAGAGGTAGATGGGAGTGAAATCCACCCACGCTATGCAAAGGTTATACACTTGTATGAAAACAAGAAGAAATCAGCCATGGTTGTACAGCAGCACAGCTTAATAACTGTGCATTATTATTTTTAATATTGAAATCACTATTACCCATTAACGTTCAGCATTACTTCTCTCGTTTGTATGGAGGATAATTATCCTTTATTAGATTTCGGTAAAATCATGGCAATTATCGTTCATTCTCTTTATATTTTCATTGTCCTTCCTTTCTCTCATCCTGGGGAAACTCACTTATGTATCTGGAGAAGAGGAAGGTTCTTTGAATTTAATATCACACAGAGACTCTATTGGAGAATTTATTCAGAGCTTTTTTATTTCCAAAGATATTTACATATGGTTTTGGTGTGATTATGTCCATGCACCGTAGCCTGTGATGCTCACGTACAGTGATTGCCAGGTAGGCTTGCACACAATAGTAACCTGGAGCTGCAGGACAACACAAGACAATTTCACGTTTCGGAAATAATTTCTCGAAATGACTTATCCATCCTTAACCATGCAGGAGGCATTTGATGGGACCTGCATTTTGGAGATCATGCTGGTTCCTGTAGTGGCACAAGGAGGTTTTAGGGGTGCTGGTTCCCATACACTAGGGCGATATTGCACACAATCCTTAGATTTCGACCGCATCAGTGCGATAAAATGAAGTTTGGTGTATGCAAATCAAATGTGTCACCCAACGCGATGTGCGGGCCCGCCGTTAAAAAAGACTGCGTTGATAGATATTATGTGCTGCACATAATATTTATCGAATTGCATGTGTGATTGGCGGTGTAGCGGAGCTTGCGGCGGGAGGCCTGCTGGTGTAGCAGAACCGGTGTCAGGACGACTGGTGGGTGGCAGAATAAAAAAAATAAAAAAATTAAATACTGGGTGGATCTCTGATTGGCTGAGAGAGTGCTCTCTTAGCCAATCAGCTCCCACCTGAATGTGAGGCCTCTGATTGGCTAAGAGCTTAGTGTTTTGAATTTTTTTTTTTCAAATTCTGCCACTCACTGCTGATTACCGCCACACTCCAGCCCTCCTGTTACCCTCTTCCATAACCAGATGGCATGCGACATCGGATGCTGTAAAAAAGCACTTAGATGCGATCGGATGCAATGGGACATCCAATCGCACAAGTGTATGTGCACCATAACTCCTGATATCTCTCAGCTTTGGTATATTGGTAAGCGCTATTATCATGTAGCCTTACAGTAGACAAGTATATGGCCCAGAATGGGTGCTGTTATCATGCAGTATAGGGACCTGCAGTATCAGAGTACCCTGTTTCACACCTGGAAGCTGTTGGTGCTTCCCTGTCAGAATGTTTTTCCTTATGCTGTGTTACCTTTGCATATAAATCTGTTCACACATGTACGTAACACTCAATACTGTCATCTAGTGGACTGGGGTAGGTATGGCTAATCAGGTACACTGCAACAGGTGTGCTTTCTCCTTCGTCCTTGGAAGAGAGGTGAGGGGAACCAGACTCCAGTCAAAAAAATAAAATCAAACTTCTTAAATAAAGACACATTAATTATTACATCAACACCTTAATATATGTACCATTGAATGACATACAGTAGAGACCAGTTTCACTGGTTTTACTATGGACAACCAATGGTGCAAGTGTACAGTGTACCATTAAAAAAATAATTGTAGGCCGTACCACCCAGCCACCTTACCACCAGCAGGACACAATTTGTTTAGGTTTTATATCTGACATGAAAACGAGACAAACTACAGCAGAGAGAGATGAGGCTTTACAGCCTGGATGACCGCCCACAGTCCCACAGGCGGTCATGGTATCACACTGGTATTGTGTCACTGGACACTAAAGAGAAGCCAAGTGCCTGTAAAGACCGAGCAGCATAAAGGGGGAGGCTGACACAGAGGGAGATTTTGAGAAACAGAGGGGGAGCCTGAGACACAGTTTATGAGGCTGACACAGAGAGGAAGGCTGAGGGAGGCTGAAATACAGAGGGAGAGGCTTAGAGACACAGAGGACAGGCCAACAAAGATGGGGAGGCTGAGAGACACATAGGGGAAGACTGGCACAGATGAGGAGGATGACACAGAGGGAAAGGCTGAGAGAGGCTGAAAGACACAGAGGGAGAGGCTAAGAGACACAGAGTTCGGGCCGACACAGAGGGAAAGGCTGAGAGACACATAGGGGAAGGATGACACAGAGTGGGAGGCTGAGAGACACAAAGGGGGGAGGCTGAGAGAAGCTATAAAACACAATAAAGTAGGCTCAGAGACACAGAAGGGGAAGCTGAAAAACCCAAGGTGAGGGGAAGGCTGAGGGACACAGGAGGGTGTTCTGGAGTGATAGGAGGTTAGATTGATGGGGCAGCAGCCTGGAGAGACACAATGGGAATAAGGATAGAGGGATACAGGAGGCAGGAAGTGAATGAGGGTACGCAAGTCTGTTTGACCCTCTGTGATGGTGAGGACATGGGTTATTTTCCTACACAAACCGGCATCTTCTGGATCAGGTGATCCCCTACACACAGTACAGTAAATAGTGAATACCAACTGAAGACACTTTTTATTCAGAGGTTCCCTGTTGCAGTGAAACCACCGAGTAGGTAAGGTATATTTGGAATAGAATAAAGAGGATTGCTCTCAGAGTGGTGAGAAACTGTTGACATGTCATGCTGACACACCTCTGTTTTGAGTAACCCCCATGACGGTAACCTGAACATTCACTTAGCAATAAGGTATTTATTTTTACATAAATCACTTTTACAAAAATGGTCTATTTTAACAATATGTTTATTGAATTTTCCAGCAAAGGGAAAGTCAAAAAGGGGGGGGGGGATACAGAAAAGAATAAAGGGGGGGATACAATAAATAGACTGCAACACTGATAGGCCCAATGACAATATTATGACATTTATTATTTAATGGATTTATGAATGGTGCCATTATCACAGATACATTTGTCTTACACCAATCACCAGGTAAAACCCCGTTCTCATTGCCTAAAAAACCCGGGTATTTGGCAGGGCGAGCGGTAATTTCCCGTGTCGTGTCTCAGTGTGAACGCGTCCTTTTGAAATTCCCGGGTGTTATGCCCCGGGAATTACACACGGGTTTTTTGCAGGGTTTTTCCTGGGTAAAACACGGGTGTACTTCAGTCTGAACAGCGCAGACACGGGTTTTTCAAACATGATGGAAAAAAAGAAGCTCATTGGCGGATGTGATCAGGTGACGTGACGTCCATTTCATGCTGCGTCTGACGTCCATATGCTGCGTCGAGGAGAGCAGACATGTCGCACTGGAGGGATGAGGAAGTGCTCGAGCTGCTAGCAGTGAGAGGAGAGGAGGAGATAAAAAAGCAAGTGACCGGCACAGTGAAGGACTCCGTTGTTTACTACAACATCGCCAAAATCCTGTCTGCCCGTGGCATCGTCAAAACGCAGCAACAGGTAGTGAATAAACTCAAAGCCCTGCGGAAGCAGTATGCTAAGGTCCATGACCTAAACAGGAGGAAGAGTGGTGGTGCCCGTATGGACTGGCCATTTTATGACCAGTGTAATGTCATCTTTGGGAACTCTGCACTGGCTAATCCCATATCACTGTCCTCCTCCAGCAGTTTTGCTGGCAGTGCAGCAAGTGTCTGTGAAGAAAACGCAGTAGCAGCAGCAGCGTCACCCATTGACCTTGAGGCCACAGACCATACTTGCCTACTTTTGAAAACTAATTTCAGGGAGATTTGAGCTGCTAAAAGAACGCAACGTGTCGCTCAGAGGGTGTGTCATGCTCCGCCCAGTGGGCGTGTCTAACTTCACTTATGGGCGCACCTATGGCCACTATGGGGTTTTCGTGCAGTGGCAGAAGAAAACTCTGGACCACTTTGGGCCTGATTCAGTTACGGATGTTGCTTCCTGTAACACTACACTAAACATGTGAAAGACAACTTCTGCCTCTCTTGCTGCCTATACATATATAAGTATGCATTACACACATCTACCCCACAACCCTCCCCTCATATTGCAGTCAGTACACACCACTATATTACATTACACACATTCCCCCACATTACACCCAGTACATACATGCTATTACATTACACCAGGGCTTGGCAAATGTTTAAAAATGTAGGAGCCAGGATGAAAGTGTGGGAACTAAACAAGGAAAAGAGTGTGATAGTGCGCGCCGAAGGCGCGCAAAAAATTACACCGCAATGCCTATTATACATGCTACACACCCATTACATATTATACCACTTGCTTGATGCCAGGGGTAACATGCTCTTTGCCAGGGGTAACATGCTATTTGCCATGAGGGATTACCCCTCCTCCTCTTCCTTCTCTCTCCCTCCCCTCCGTTACAATGTGCGGTAATGACAAAAGCCGGGCAGAGTAGGGGACAGTCCACCTGGCTCCGGCTGTATTAGATCAGGTCTGCGTCATGGCTATTTCAAAACTTTAGGGCCAATTGGAGCTTGTGGTCCGACAGCCAGTCAGGAGCCACCACTGTAGCTCCTGTTTGGCTCCGGAAGTGCGAGCTCCGATTGGTCGCAAGCCATCTCCACACTGCGGACTTGATCTGACACAGCCGGAGCCAGGTGGAATCAGGTGGATTGTCCCCCACTCTGCCCGGCTGTGGCATTAACACAAACCACCACTCTGCCCAGCGTGATCAGATGCCTGGCAAATCTGGTCACCAGCAGGGTCTGGTCGCCATGGCGACTTGACCCGGGGTTTGTCTAGCCCTGCATTACGCACAGCTCCACCCATACACACACTGCCACATAACACACATAATATTCAATTATACACAGCACCCCATATTACAACCAGTACACACACACACTGCTATTTCATTACACACACACACCACACCATTACACAGTAATACATTATACACATCCCGACCCCCCCCCCCCCCCCAAATAAAAATCATATTAAAGCCATTAAAACCACTGTTTTCAATTACACACAGCCAACTCCTAAATAACACACACACCTTTTATACAGCCCACCCTTTGCCCCAGGAGATACAGCTCTCACCTGGCTGTGTTCTCCCTCCTGTGGAAGTGCAGGGACCCGGCAGTGTAGTGGAGCAGGCAGCTGAGCTCTCCGAAGGCAGACATAGGAGCAGGAAGGAAGAGGCAGGAGCAGGGCATGCTCCTGATACACGGAGCCTGGCTGCTGCTGCTGCTGCTCTGAGTGTGGTGGGCGGGGCCAGCCTCAGCCGTGCAGAGCCCTGGCTGCTGTCAGTCTCACGCTCTCCTACTCCCGCTGATCAGCCGCACTAGACTGACTACCTCTCAGCTCGGCCACCGTTACTCGCGGCGGCCGGCTGTGATGCGCGCATGCGCAGTCTGTCTCTCTAGGGAGGGGGTCCCAAAAACCGGGAGGATAGAGCAGGCTTGCGGGGCAGCGGGAGGCTCCTGTAAAATCCGGGAGCCTCCCGCTAAAAGCGGGAGGGTAGGCAAGTATGCCACAGACAGTGAAATGGATTCCCGCTCTGTCCATGGTGAAGCCCAATGTGAAGTTCTGGATTCATCATTTAACTCCCACAATTCAGCTGTAGGCCCCACGGCATTCTCTTCACCTGTGCAGCATCCGCCATCACCTTTGCAGCGACCACCATCAACGCCTGCATCATCACTACCTGCTGAAGGAAGTCCAGCCTTTGAAGCATTGCCACAGAGTGCACGTCCAAAGTTGCGGACCAACAGTAAGTTTATAACTTTTTACACACACCATTATTACACAGTACTATATTTTTGTTTATTAAAGAAATATGTCGCAGCATGTAGCAAGAGTGCAGGAGGGAAAAGGCCTCAAGCATGCATGTGCCAACACTGCTTTTTTATTTAAGTATTTTTGAAATTTAACATCCACATGCATCTGTGCAGAGGGGATCTGATTCAGGCCTGTCAGCAACATTGCTAACACGTCTGAATGAGAAGTTAAGGTTTTACTGATATCTAGCCTTCAGAACAGATGGTTTTCCAAGTGCATGGGCACCAACAATGTCTTTTGGGTAGAAGGAGAAGTAACATTATTATAGTCTTGTATAGTAATGTGTTGTTTGTTTTTCCCATAGTTTATAATGTGCCACTGAGAAGAAAGAGGTCCACTAAGATGGAACAAGCCACAAAAGCAATGACCACCGTAATGCTTGAACACCTGAAGGAAATGGATAATTCGATGCAAGTTCATGAAGATGCTCGTCTGCAGCGATTTATGGACAATGAGCGTGACCTACAGAACACGTTCATTACTGCCATTGTTGGTATGCATGAGCGTATCAATCGAGAGAACCGAGATACGCAGATGGAGTTCCTTAATAGTCTATTTAGGGCACAAGGCCATGCACTGCCCCAGCCACCACACAATAATTTTCAGTATGGTTATCCAATGTATAGCGCAGGCCAACCAAATTTTGTAGGCCCAACCCAGGGGAACATGGTGCCATACAGCACACCTCACCCACCACCAATGTCACACCTTTTCCCTGAGTATGCTGCTGGGACTCCTCAGCCTCAAGCAAATGACCTCCATTTCCCTGAGCGTACAGCAGGTCCACCTCAGCCTCCCCCAGTTCCACCGCACTCCTCAGAGTATGCGTCTGGGACACCACAGCCTCCAGCAAATCCTCGACATTTCCAAGAGCGTACAGCTGGTGCACCTCAGCCTCCACCAGTTCCTCCGCAGTGCCCCGAGTATGCTGCTGGGACACCTCAGCCTCCAGCAAATCACTGCCATTTCCCTGAGCGTACACCGGGTGCAACTCAGCCTCCCACAGTTCCACCACACTGCCTTGATTATGCGGCTGGTCCACATAGTCATGCGGAGAATCGAACGGCTCCAAGAAAGGAAAAACCCCGCTACCATGTGCTGTAGAGGTGTTTATTGACTTTTTGTTTATTTGTCTGCCCACCCGGCCTGTACAGAAGTTATGTAAGGCATTTGGGTATTGTCATTACAGTTTTATTATATTTTTCTATGTGCATTTTTGGTACACTTTATGCTATTTAACTAAAAAAATATATGTTGTACATATGAATAAAATATGTACAAACAAACAGAAATGTTTTTGAAGTTTATTGAAAATTAAAAACTATAGTACACTAGTGGGTTAAAGCAAATATGTTATTGGTAATGGTGTTGCGAATGTCTTCTGCACATGTGTTTGTCCCCTCATACATCTCAGAATCTGCAGAGTGATCTGATTCCTCAGGCTCCAGTACGGTCCATTCTGGTAGAAACTGTTCTTTCTTAAACTCACATATGTTGTGCAACACACAGCAGGCAGCAACTACATGAGGCATGAAGCTGGTATCAATGTCATTGCGCTTCATTAAACAACGCCAACGGCCTTTTAGACGGCCAAAGGCATTTTCTACCACCATTCGTGCAGAACTGAGGGTGTGGGTGAAATCAATTTGTTCCGGGGTAAGTTGATGGCGCTGGGTGAACCCCTTCATTAACCATCGTCGTAATGGGTATGCTGCATCCCCGATTATATGTACTGGGATCTCCACCCCATCGATGATCTTCGATTTCTGCAAAGTAAAATAAGAGTTACAATATGGAATTCTTGGAGTACAAGTATGCTATTCAGATTGCCACTTTTCTCTACCGGTGTAAAGAGAGACATTGAAAAACAACAATACATGTGGTACGTTGGTTATACATACATGCATACATAACACTAAAAATATCCCAACTGCAACATGCAAAAACATATCTTTACCTCTCTAGGGAACAACCAGCCATCCTGCTTCTCCTCAGCAATAAGGTATAGGTCCGAATTTGCTAGAACCCTTGCATCATGGGAACGGCCAGGCCAGCCAATGAAGACATCAGTGAAGCTGAAAATATAAAGTGTTAAGATTTCTGTTTAGTTACCCTAGCAATACGCAAAGTACAGTTTAATATTATCATAAAAAAATGTACTTACCAATATTTGTGGTCCACTACAGCCTGTAGAATTATGGAGTGCCAGCCTTTGCGATTAAAGTAATCCGCATGGTTTTCTGTGGGGGCAATAATAGGAATGTGTGTACCGTCTATAGCTCCAGCACACTGTGGATATCCACGATGCAGGAAACCAGCGATGATGTCGTCCAACCTTTGTCCTTGAGGTAAGGTGATGAAACGACGGTAAAGTCCTTCCAGCAAAGCCTGCGTCACCTCATGGACTATAGTGCATACAGTGGATCTCCCCACTCCAAACAAGCAGGCGACTGTGCGGTATTCTCCCGGTGTAGCATACCACCATAGCGCTATCGCTAGTCTCTTTCTAGGTGAGATGGGTATTCTGCAGTTTGTGGTCTGTCTGGAAAGTGCAGGGGTTAGAAGGTCCAGCACATACTGAAAGGTCCCACGTGACATGCGAAAATGCTCCATCCACTGGTCATCCTCATAACCCTCCACTGTAGACCAAAATACCTCGCCATGAGAGCAGTCTCTGGTCCACATTCGCCGGGTACTGGATGTGCTGAACCTCAATATGGAGGTAACGCTGGAGGTGATGAAAGCTCTTCTCCTTCGCACATAATGAAGGCGAGCACTGTCTCTCTCAGCAAGAAATTGCGCTCTCCTCCTCTTCAAAGTGCATTGTGCAAGGTAGCACAATGTAAGCAGCTGCAGCAAGCTCTCATTTGCTGCATGAAACAGCAAAATGGTGCAAAACAAAAGCATCTCATCAGCCATGATTCCAGCAATGCAGTGTGCTTGGAAAAAACAGGCCACTTTATATGACATCATCCTCAGCCAGCCAATAACAGCTGCTTTCTAAAACAGCCAATCACAGCTACTTTTTCAACAGCCAATCAAAGCTGCTTTTATATTCACACACTTGTTGGCAGGGCAGACCAGGGGAAGCAGTGTGAACGCGTCATACACGGGAATTTCCCGGGTTTAAGGTGCTGTATGAACGGGGTAGAAAAGTATCCATTCTCTGTGCCCCGCCAAAAACCCGGCAAGAAAAACCCGGGATTTTGCAGGGGCGGCAATGAGAACATGGTATTAATGTATTATTATTGCTGTATATTCTCAACTACACTGCAAAGTAATAAAGTTGGTTATGATATAATATCGTCCTTGTTAGCTGGAGGCGCGGAATGTAGGCCCAAAACTGGCTTTTTTTTTTATTATAAAGCGGCAATCAATTACATGGTAAAACTATGCCTTGTAAATAGAGATGTACAGGCTCTGATTTACTCTGATTTCAAAGCAGGATCCTATTGGCTATCCCAAATCACATGACAGTTGTTGACAGTTGATGGCCAATAAGATCCTGCTTTGAAATCAGAGTAAATCAGAGCCTGCACATCTCTATTTGTAAATGACTGCCACTTTAAAAAAACATCAGAGTTTAGCCGCGATCCCGCATGGAGATCCTGGACTCTATTGCATCCCGCCGCTTATGTCTATTACCACTGTGGAGGTAATATTCAACTGTACCTTTGCTTTGCTATTGGTACATAAGAACCGCAGACCAATCCTAAATAGTTGTTGAATGCACTCCAGGATGAGAGCCAGTTGAGGTTTAATCCAGGTTGTGTCTTGTCAGCCATGACTTTACCTACAGATGAAGAGCCTCTCAGCCAGAGCTGGTGGTTGGCCAGAATGCCCCCACTGATGAGCGCCGGTGGAGAGGTGCTCCATCTGACTGAGACCTGTGAGTGTCTCAGACGCATGCACGTCGCAGTATTTGGGTGGCGGGGGACGTGAGCCCTGCCTGTCTCCGCTTCAGGGAGACGGGCAGGGTTAGGGGGTGGTGCAGGGAGGCAGCGGGGACCAACGGACATCGACGGAGAGGTGGGGACCGACTGGAGCTCCATCGTAAGGGTATGTGCGAGAGTCTCATGGCTGGCGGGTGGTGATCTGACTGCCAGACCCCCGCTGAATGACAGTGGCTCCATATGTTCATTCTTTCATCTGAGAAATGTTTCTTCAAGCAAGATGCTGGAATACAGTACCAACAGCCAGCATTCAGATAGTTAAAGGCCCCCATACACTACAACGATTTTGCACAATTTCATTCATTTTCGATGTTTCTGGTCAATATATCGTTTGAAAAGTGTTCCATCCAATATGATGCGCGGTCCCATGAGTGTCGGATAGGAGCCCCTAGATCGCTCGTACTGCACCATTGATTTATTGGAATCACATAGAATCGGATGGAAAAAGGAGTTCTTTTTGATATATCGCAGGAAGTTTAACTGACATTTCCAGTCCCTCTAGCCCCCTAATCCAGCCCATCAGCTATATCTTAGGGTACAATTGTATACAGTAACATAAGATATATCTCATGCGATTTATCTCGGCTTGATCAATAATATGAGATATATCCTATGCAAAAAATGATATCAAAGTACAAAATCGGATGGGATCACTACCAGAAAGGTCCAGGTGGAGTTCAAGGGAAATTCCATCTGACTTCAGAGTCAGACAAATTGTTGTAGTGTATGGGGCCCTTAAGTATGTGGGGCAGGCTAGCATGCGCTTGTAGAAGGGGAGGTTAGGTTTTGTTAGGGCCAGCTGAGGCAAAACCAGACCTGTCCTCTAAACTTGCCCCGGTCTGATGTTAGCGACTACATGCAGTGCTAGTCTTCTCCTGTAACCGCCCCGGCTGTAAGGGAGAATTAGGTCCACCCAGACTCCATTGCAGTCAGGTCTTACGAGGGACAACGTATTCCCTAAGGCAGACTGGGCACAAGCTTGCACACAGAACTATGGCTGGGAGCTCTGAGCAAAAGGCTATGACTGACAGGGTTGCACAGGTCAGGATGCCTTATCAAGGCCTCAGGTAATTAGGGCAGCTGTGCGCCATCCAGCCCAACATGACTGATGAGGTCAGACTTGTGCATAAATAACTACAGAGGACTGGGCTGAAATGGCACAGACTCACCACTGGAGGCCACCAGAGAGTTAATTCCCAAAACAGGCAGAATTTGACCCATGACAGGCAAGAAGGATAGGAGTCATATTACTGACTCCTAACAGGTTTTGGCAGTAGTGAGGTGACTTAGGGTTCGACTGCAAGGGTGGTTAGTTAGGCTGTGGGGAGGGGGGGTTAGGGTTAGGTACTAACTAGGAGGGGTTAAAGTTAGGTGTAGGTTTAGGTTTAGGCACTAGAGGGGAGGGTTATGATCAGGCAATGGGGGGAGGATTCAGCTGCTGCAATAAAAGGGTTAGGGTAAGGAGCTAGGAGGAGAGGGTTAACTTACTAAGGAAGACCCTGACGGGATTCCATGTCTAGGAATGCCGGTGTGGATCTATGACCGCCGGCATTCCCACTGCCCAAGATATCATATGTAACCCCACAGAAGGCCTTCCTCCACTCCTGTGTTTAGTCCTCATGGTTGGACACCTGCAATACACCAGAAAATAAGTTGCATCACTGGCTGTTGGTAGAACGTTTAGCAACCAGGCTGTTAACACAATACCTACATTATCTTCACTGGCTGCCTGCTGTTATATTGCAAATCTGTTTTAATACACATTGACGTTCAAGGCCTGACATTATCAGGGTCCTATACTTGAAGCAGCTCGAGTCTCGATACTCCTACTCAATCTCTTTGATGTGCAGATGAAGGACAACCAATAGTTCTGTACCTAGAATCTTTTATACTTCCCCACACACTCAGAGAAGCCTTTGAAAGACTGAAGACTTACCTGTTTATTCAAGTATTTTATTAATGCTTAAGTAGTTTCTTAATACCAAATGCTTAGCTCTCTTTTTTGTGCACTGTTCATTTTAATATGTTTATTTTTGTCATATGCTTTGATTCTGTAAATGTGAAGAGCTTTGTGTCCTACTGGGAGCAAAGAGCTACGTAAACCGAATTGTTATCATTATTATACTTAGCACTATTATTTGTGATTTCATCTACCTGCGATTAAATAGGACACAGTGGGGGAAATGTACTAAGACAAATATGGCTCAAATAATCGTATTCGTATTTGTAAATATGATTATTCTAGCCATATTCCTATTTTTGGCATTTACTATGCCAAAAATACGTCCATTGGTATTGATGACACATTCGTATTCGTATTTACGAATACGAATCCATACCCCAACAGAAAATATAAAGCAGTCAAATAACTTGTAAATGAAATACGATGGTGATGCCAGTTGTATTCATTCGTATTAAGAATACAAATTTTCATATTCGGGGGTCTAACCTGGTGGTGGTCCTATTGCACTACTCTCAGACCTGTGTATTGTATATGAAAAGTCACAAGGTTGCACGGCTTCCCCTAGTGGGCTGACCTATTGGTGCTGAGACTGCTGGGTAGATAAATAACATTGATCTAACCTCAATGGCAAACTCATGACTTCAAGAGTCCTGAGGGGGATGAATTTCTCACTGAGATAGAGTTCACTCCTGATGGGGTCATGCATTCCGCAACTCTGTCAATTATATACTTCTAATATTTATTGAATTGTAGGTATGTTTCAAAGAGGTGAAAGCTGAGGTTGAGTGCACAAACATCGCAGGGAAAGTTTACCAATGTCTGGCTTCAGATGGGATTTTCCACATCATCTGCCTTTTAGAAAATGAATCTGTACAAAGCAATTATTTGTTTAGATAAAGCGAGGGCTGCATAGGCATGAGGGCATTTAAGAGCCTGTGAATTTTGTGATTGTCTCAATAAAGTTGTTGTAGAGATATATATATATATATATATATATATATATAGATAGATAGATAGATAGATAGATAGATATATAGATATATAGATATATATATACAGTATATATATCTATCTAGATATATATATACAGTATATTACCCATAGAGGCTTAGATGTGTGATTGATAGATGGTTCAGCCAATTAGGTAGCCAGGGAGTGGTATCTTGTACAGGGGTATATTAGGAAGAATCAGATGATGCTGCTTCCTTTTTGAGTCTGGAATCCCACCCTCTCAATTGCTACCCTGCCGATTGGCCATCACCTAACTTGGCTTTAAAATTTCTAGCCACATCCAAGTGAAACACTCCTCCCAGAATCTGGGCGTGAAGAATTACAATTAGTGACACCTGTGTAACACAGGTTAACCATCATGTGTCTGTGTTAGGAGTAAAGGCAAATATCTGCCAATTACATGATTATACGAAACATACAATATATCAAAAATACATAAAAAAAACACTTCTAACAAAAACACGTATAAACAAGTATAAAAAATACTACAAAAAAGACTGCATCTTCTAACAATAATGTCGCATCCTACAAGATTTTTATTCCCTTAATACTTTGGGTACTTGTGTATTATCACGGCTCCCACGATTTCCATCTTATGGGATCTTATACAATTTAAAATTGTATACCATTGGATATGGCATACAATGGCATACGATGAGATGAGATGAGATGAGATGAGATTTTAAATTGTATAAGCACACTAATGGGAGCTTTCAAGGTCAATTGGCCCCCCTATAAGATTTTTAATTGTATAAGCACCCTAATGGGCCCAATGTTAAATGCACCCCCATGCCACCCCCATTATCAACGCCAACCCGAAGCGTGGCGAGCGCAGCGAGCCCTCGAGGGGAGGCGGTACGCATCCTCCGACCTTTTCATACCCCCACTATCCATGTCGGCGTGGGGTTGATTTTATATAGTGTGGCGAGCGCAGCGAGCCACCGAGCCCGAAGCGTGGCAAGCGCACGCGTAATACTTTACATGTATTGCAGCTGCGCTCGCCACACTTCGGGCTCGGTGGCTTGCTGCACTCGCCACACTATATAAAATCAACTCCACGCCGACATGGATAGTGGGGGTATGAAAAGGTCGGAGGACACGTACCGCCACCCCTCGCGGGCTCGCTGCGCTCGCCACACTATATAAAATCAACTCCACGCCGACATGGATAGTGGGGGTATGAAAAGGTCGGAGGACACGTACCGCCACCCCTCGCGGGCTCGCTACGCTCGCCACGCTTCGGGTTGGCATTGATAGTGGGGGTGGCGTGGGGGTGCATTTAACATTGTAAGCACCCATTAGGGTGCTTATACAATTAAAAATCTTATAGGGGGGCCAATTGACCTTGAAAGCACCCATTAGTGTGCTTATACAATTTAAAATCTCATCTCATCTCATCGTATGCCATATACAATGGTATACAATTTTAAATTGTATAAGATCGGGTCCCATCGCAGCACATCTCATCTCATTGCATACCATCTTAAGCCTTATGGAACCCACACACGCACCGATCCCAGCGTGCGTTGTGGGCTTAACTAGCACACATAGCATCGTATGCCTTGTGCATACGATGTGCATGCGATGCAATGCTATGCTAGAAAAGGCTAGTACAAAAAGTATGTGCAGCACATACTTTTTGTACTGTACGATGAGGTGCTGCGGGAGCGCGCAACGGTGCGTGTGTGGGCTCCTTTATGGTATGCAATGAGATGGGATGAGATGGGAGCCGTGATAGTACACAAGTACCATACTTTGGATATACGTACTCCACTGACCCCTACTGGTCTAAGAGGAGATGCCACTTTCCATCTGAAATGAAAAGATCGATATTTATAAGGCTGCCATGAAAAAACTTGAAAAACACAGGTAATCATAGGAATGCATTCAGCCCTAGACTCTCATATGGTCTAGGTATTGCGCTTATCAATAGAAATAATGAGTCGGGACTCCAAGACGTCTCTCCTGTTAGTAAGAGACACAAATTGGTATGGATGGAAGGGGGGTTTGTCTGTAGTGCGCTCTAGTAGTACCACCTAGTCCGTACATACAATCAACATGATATTACCATAATTCAATATATAGAGTGGAGTTCTGATGTTTCAACAATATCACGTAGATCTTGGTATTTGTGTCGTTTCACGGCACCGCCGCGCGCATAGTCTGTGTTTACTCTTTCTTTGAAAATTGGCAGCTTGCCAGACTCTGTGTTTACTATGTGAATCCTGGCAGCTTGCCAGACTGTGTTTCTATGTAATAAGTGTACTGTAAAGAAGTAGCCAAGTACCGTGCAGGCAGTACGTAGTTAGTGTACTGTGTGAATCTGCGAAATACCGTCTAGTTTTAGTGTTTAGTTTTATTGCAGTGACAAACAGCGTCTAGTTGACCGTAGACTGAAGTTGCGTCCCAGTCAGAAACAGCGTCAGATTGAGCAGTACGCGTCCGTCCGACCGACCTTTTCATACCCCCACTATCCACGTCGGCGTGAAGTTGATTTTATATAGTGTGGCGAGCGCAACGAGCCACCGAGCCTGAAGCAAACTGTGAGTGCAGTTCATGCTGGAGCCATGAAACTACACAAGTAACACTCTGTTTCTGACTGAGGTCAACTAGACGCTATTTCTGACTACAGATGCTGTTTGTGACTACAGATGCTGTTTGTGACTACATAGGGGACTCATCATCTGACTCTTATTGCTTTGCTTGCTCATGCCCTCCTCATTTATTTTATTATAGGCTTGAAATTTAAATATGGTTTTATATATCTATATTTTAAATACATTGTTCGGTATATTAATTAATTATTTTATGTACATGGATTTTTACTTTTTTATTGTTAATTCTGATCATTTATAGTATTCCCGTCTTTCTTTCTGTACCACTTTTAGTATTGCCCCTGATGAAGTTGTGTTGATGAAACGCGTTGGTCTTTTTTTTTCAATAAAAAATTACTTTTTGAACGAAGTCTACGTGATATTGTTGAAACATCGGAACTCCACTCCATATATTGAATGATTGTAATATCATGTTGATTGTATGTACGGGCTAGGTGGTACTACTAGAGCGCACTCCTGACAAACCCCCCTTCCATATCTCATATATTTGGCTACATCTGTCACTCAAAGTGTGTGAGTGTGTCTCTAATGCTGGGTGGAGCCTCTGACTCACATGACAGGGAACCAGCCCAGTGAGCCCACAGTGCCAGACACCCTCTGCCTCCCCATGCTGCCCAGGTATCTACTCCACAGCCACCAGGTGTTGACCTTTCTGTGTTTATTTTTTCTTGTGGCGATTCGCGGCACCCCCCCCCCCCCCCGCGACCCCCCCTCCCGCAATTCGCGGCAAAACCCCCCACCCCACCCCATGACCCCCCTCCCGCAATTCACAGAACCTCACCCCCCCCCCATATGCCCACACACCCCTATCACTACCCAGTTTACTGCTCTCCTGAACCGTAACTTCCACCACTGGGGAGTCCCTGATGCTGTGTTGCCCACATACCCCTATCATGCCTCATAGCCCAGCCTCCTGCTCTCATGCACCCTAACTCCCACCCAGTAGGAGGAGACACTGACTCAGGGCCGCCATCCTGTACTCCTGTACTGCCACGCTGGACCCTCACCCACTGGCAGAAGCTGCACAGTGTCTCCCACCCTCCTCTTTAGTCCCCCTTATGCCCACACACCCCTATCACTACACAGCCTCCTGTTTTCCTGTGTCGTGACCTCCGCCAGTGGGGAGCCGCTGACTCAAAAACACCCTACTATACTATTGCACACACACACACACCTAAACAACATGCACACACAGCCCCCCCACCCACAAATGTCACTGTACCATCCACACTATCAATGTACATCTTACTCTGTAACCGCTTTTTAATTAAACAAAACAATACACACCCCCTTCCACATCATATGCTCTCTATTTAACACATTTCACCTATAACTCAAGTTGCAATACAGGCATCTTTCATACAATTCTAACCATCTTTCTCATATACAAACGTTCACAAATTAAGGGGGCGCAGCCCCTTATGCCGGTGTGAAGAGCGCCCGTATGAATCACCTAGTATATATATATATATAAATGAATGAAGAACAGAGAGCGCTCTAGATATGCCACCACCAAGTTAGTGAGTTTTAATTTTTCACTGGAACAATCTCACACAATTTCATAATATAATGATATATTTATTAAATCCAAAGAAGAGTCATACAGTATACAGTAATCCATTACGCAGTCAGTTCTTGATGGATAAGAACTCAAAACCCAACACATTTCATCACAATGACTTCATCAGGGGTAAGGATTATAAACTGTCATATAACTAGTTTGGGATTTTCAGCTGTTACAGTAGGTCCCTTTACCTGGGCTCGTAAAACTTTGAAGTTCATAAAAAATCCAATGGACTTGGTATAGCATAAAAACTATAATCACAAAAGGCAGAAAGCATAAACTAGAGTGTTGGAATTCTGTGTGTGTATTCCTCCAGTGTCAACACTGGAGGAATACACACACACACACATAATACACATGTGTGGGTGGGGGGGGGCACGCAGGGGCGTGGGGTGGTGGCGAGTGGTCGGACAGATGGGAATGCACAGAATTTCAATGGTTTTCCCATGGAAATACGTCTGCGATGCCGGTGCCGGGGGGGGGGCAGCTGACACCAGCGGATGTCAGCTGCCCGACCGCTTCATGCACAGGGAAGCTGCAGATCTGATCTGCGAGCGCTGTAGAAATCATTTCATGGTCGGCGACCATCGAATGATTTCACCCCAGCACGCAAGGCTGCGAATGGAAGTTTATGCCCTAAAACCTTCGGATTCTTTAAGGTTACCTTTAATTCTGAGGCAATGAAGCCACGTCTGCGACTCCGGCTTTTGATAGTCATCCATATGCAACTTTATGCAAATGCCACTACAATACCCTAGTGTAGATCAGTACATCCAAATATGCGAGGACCGAGACTCCCGAAGTCACTGTTAGGAGACACTCCCAAAGTCATTTGTTAGCAGTGACATTTACCTCTGTGAAAAAGGGGGCTTCTGCTGCCCATGTGCCTGGTCCGAAGGAGTAGAGGAGAGGCCGTGTCACCAGCCATGGTCAGGCACCTGAATAACAGGCACCGGGACTGGTGCATGTGCACAAACGGTGGCTTGTCTGCACATGCACAAACCCCCTGCTTCTATAGACTGCATCGGCTGCAGCCCATAGAAACACTTTAGGGCAGATGATCAAGCTGGGAGAGGTTTCCTGCAGGAAGGTAGCTCTCTGCTAAAACTGGCTGAGGGCTGGATAAGCACGATGCCACATAAGAGCCTTATCTTTTGGGATGATTAGTATGAAGCAACTGTAAGGCTGGTTTCAGGTGGGTGGTCTGTTTTAGTCTGGTGACAAGGTAGCATCCTATGGAGGAGTTTAAGGGGCATAACATGAGTGTGTCCTTCCCATGTGGGCAGACAAAGGGCATTGCTGTGAGGGAGCATCCATTGCTTTGCCAGGGTAAAGGGTGGAGGTTCCCGAATAATGCAGGTCATGCAGGTAGGAGGCGGTGGTGAGCCCCTCCTGGATATTTTGGGTAAGATCAAGTTGACTGTGCTGGCGTTGGTAGTTAATTTTCCTCTGCCATCCTCCTAATTTAGTTTAAGAGTTAGTTTCAAATTTCAGATAAAAAATTTAAAGTTAGTTTAAACATGGTCACCAAACAATAAATGCTTGAAATCTAGCACTTGGTTTTCCGTGTATTTATTTATTGTCTGTGTGGCTTATTTCAGTGTGATTTATTTTAGGTTAAGCTCGCTTAAGTTAAGGTAGAGGTCAGTCACAAAGGCCCTTATTCTGATCGGTGCGTACTTTCCCGAATTCTTACGGTGCGGTCCTCCCGCGAGATGAGATGATGTCATCATCTCGCAGGTCACCGTCTCCTGACTGTGGATCAGCAGACTGCAGGCCAGCAGCTGGGACCGGATGATACAGTCTGCTGCCTGTGACAGGACACCAGGAAGGGGAGGGTCGGTGCGTGCGGTGTGGAGCCGGAGGAGCTCAGAGGCTGAGCAGCTCAGCCTGAGCTCACTGAAAATTTCTCTGAAAAGTCAGACTGACCCACGCTACGAGTAAGTGCATGCACCATTTGTCTCCTGGCTGCCTGTGCCTGACTAATAATGTATGATTTGATTTACCAGTATATAAATTAATATATATATATATATATAGATATATAGTGTGTGTATATATATATATATATATATAGTGTGTGTGTATATGTGTGTATATATATATATATATATATATATATATATATATATATATATATAGTGTGTGTGTATATGTATATATATATATGTATATAATATATATATATATATATATATATATATATATATATATATATATATGTGAGGGCGGCACTCAAAATAAAGACATCACAGCATCATGCGTGTGTATTCAGCGTGGGTGAGTTCCGGCTTTCAGGTGCTGCGAACCCGTAAGTGACGTCTGCTGAACATCCGGCAGAGGGGATGGCGGTGCCAGACGGCGAGAGAACCAGACGCGGGACCCTGTGGGTACTTATTGGGGTAAGTGTTCACTGTTGATTGTTGATTTGCTTCTCTCCTGTGTACCTGCTGCCCTGAGGATAGGGGTAACCCCGAAAGCGCTAGGCGCTGAATACACACGCATGATGCTGTGATGTCTTTATTTTGAGTGCCGCCCTCACCCCTGGATTATCCACACGTTGACCACTACACCCGTCTGGTAATGTTTTCATTTTGAAATCCATGAGAGTGCTACCCAATTCTCCACATATATATATGTCTAAATCCATTGTCCGGAGTGCCAAACAAAATTTTGGAATATATATATATATATATATATTTATATATATATATATATATATATATATATATATGTATATGTTTGCGGTGGGCCGGCACTCACTGGTTCTATGCAGGGGGGTAATGCAGCTTGCCTGGGTGCCTTCTCGTGTATACCGAGGTTCTCCATGCTCCTGTGAGTGGGTTCGTCTTATGTGCTAAACACGCCCCCAACATGCTGTGGCCACACCCCCCCCCCATGGGGGCCCTGGGGAATTGTTGTACCGGGGCCCAGGATTTCTCTTGGCAGCCCTGGACCCACTTAGGCAATTAGGCAACCTCATGAAAAAGGGATTGTTATCAATTTCAATCAATTAAATGCTCATCTATACTGACCCACATTCCTACTACATTCATGACACACATTAACCCTTACAGCATGTGACCCTAACATACATCTATATACACTTTTTACATTTTGCTTATTTAAAAGATTTTAAACAAGTTACACATATACTTTTGCATGTTAGAAAAAAACACTGACAACTTTGAACTTTAAATAACTATTTATTATAATAAACACGAAAAAATAAATGTGTAAGAAATTAATTTTCCTCATCAATGAGCCGGTCCATTTCGTCCAAAATGTGCCGCATGTGGGCTCTAATTCTTAGGAGGGCCCCACGGCGACCCTCCTCTGCTTGGGCAGGCTCATCTGTGGAGGAAATACAAATAGAAAAATAAATAATGATATTCATGCATACATTTAACATAGTCATACCTACATTTTAAACATGCACCGTGACAGGTGTGTGTGTGTATATGTATGTATATATATAGATATATATATATAGATATATATATAGACACATATATAACTATATGTATGACACATACACCTATAAATACATGCATACATACTACATGGAAAGCCTGATTTTTGCCCTATACCCTTTACTCTGTAGAACACCTCACAGTCATACTGCTCCTTCTCAATCCAAACCCACCCATGACTAAGCTCTGAGAAGCATGTCACGCGCTGCACCAATCACAATTCTGCAAACAAAGTTCAGTGTCTGTTATATGATGGAGCCTGGCAGGGGAGTTACACAACTCTCAGGAATGCACAGTACATTGGTGCAATCAAGCATGGCTTGCCTGCTGATGGTCTGCTCCAGAAATCATTGTCATAATGCCAGTTAGGTGAAGCTGCAGCACTAACCCACTCCCATGCACAAAATCATTACTAAGATCAAATCATCAAACAATTATGGTGGCAAACATACATGCAGACCGCAGGGGGTGGTTAGCTAGAGGAGGGCCCAGGGGCACTGACCACTTGTTACTCCAGTCTAAGCCACGCCTGTCCATACTCCATTTATGCCATACTGAATCTAGTTTGGTCAAATTAAGCACCTGTAAACTATACTCACCTATATAAGCCTACAGATTGTACACTTGCAGCAGGGACATGTAACCCTTACATGAGCACGTCATCACTTTCTTCCAGGATACAGATTAACTACACTGGTTCATTGACACTTTAAATCGACCTGAAAGCCATCCCCACAACCTGTGTCATTAATATGTGTCCTGGATGAAAGGGATGGTTTGCCCACCCTATCTAACCCCTAAGTGTGTCTGTTGCTACCCAGTTTGTTTTATCACTTTATAGTATTGAAAAACACAATTGAATCACCAGTGCTACATAGCAAATAGTAGATGACAAAAGGAAAAATTAATCCTTATGTATACATACCAATTTCTGCCGCCTGGACAACCTCACAGGCCTCAAACTCCTCCTCTTCCTCTTCATGAGGGGCCTCCACTGCTGGCACCTCCTCCTCTGGTGGCACGTCCTCCTCTGGTGGCAGCGCCTCCACAGCCCACCCCTCCTCCTCCACTTCCTGTGCCACCTCCTCCGCCATCCCTTCCTCCTGAGGCACCTCCTGGGCCCTTGGTTGGGCAAGCTCCTCCTGGCCCACCTCTGGCTCCTCCCGGGCCTGTCTTGCTCGATCCCGTGCTGTGTTTGGGGAAAAACAAAAAAGTGCTGATTAGGGGTCATTTGTATTAAGCCTTATCAAGCTATACATGCAAAGGTTATAAGTACAGATAATTGTACAGGCAAACAGCTCTTTAGTGGCCTTTACAAAACACAGCCTGTAACATGGCAGGTATGCTGTGACATTTGGGCCATTGTAAGCATCACAAACATTAATCCTACTCAATGACATATTTTATCACCATTACAGGGTGTCAAACAGGAAGTAGCACACATATAGTGTATGCCATGTTTCATTTATGATCAGGCTGGTGGCCTTATTGCCTTAAATAAGGTCATGTAAGCAATCATGTACAAATGGCCATTTAATGTATAAACACTCACATCTCGCTATGCTGGCCCTGATTTGCTGGAGCAAATCCGGCTGGCGTCGTCTCAAGTCGGACCACCGACCAGTGTCCATAACGGCGACCAGTGTCCTTAATTCTGCAGGGGAAAAAGGGGCTGCTCTGCCATAGGCCGCCATCTTAGCAATGGCACAAATCAAACAATCATGTGCTGTCATTGGTTGATCAGAGTGATATTTGGTATTAACTTTATTGTTCATTTTTACACTAACAGCGTGTATGCGCCCGAACAGACGGCTAACCCATTGCATCGCACACCCATCCTAAACAGACAGTGTAAACTAAGATGGAAACACATTATATATAATCTATAACATTCACCAAACATGGGTATAAGCAACAGGTGAAATAGTCTGCATCACTAGACACTTACACCTAACTCAACAAGGTACTAAACAGCTATTTTATAATGAAAGCTATGCAGCAGAAACATAGCAAATAGTGGCAGACCTTTTCCCAAAATTAGGCCATGCTGCCATGTGTACACTTACCTTCTACTGGCCCATACTACAGAGGTGGAATGAAAAGTAGCTAGCATCCAGCCAGAATTTGGAGTGCTTTCACATGTGATTTGGATGCTAGCACTGATTACTTGTGGCTAAGTGGTGGACTGGATTTACATATGGAATGGGTACATACCAAACAAGTGCACAGTACAGATGTACATTCAAATATACATTTCATGTGTGACCTCAGTTTTATTTGGTTATTGGTGTTCAAATCTGCATTTAGCTACTAAATCAGACTTACTGAGTTTGCCAGGTTTTTGAGAAATATTTATCCACACCAAGGGGCGTGCCGTATGCGCCGCACGGTTGACGCTGCCGTACGGAACGCGGCCGTACGGAACGCAGGTTGCAGCTGATTAACGCCAATTACAGAAATAGTATTTAAAGTTGTCCTAGAAAGGCAAACAGTTGTTGCAAACATGGCTGGCTCAGAGTCAGAGGAAGAACAGGTGGTGCAGAACCTCTTGTCACGCATGGAGTCCAACACGACCTATGTCCCCCTCAACCCAGAACAGCCAGATGGGCCATCAACATCAGGCCAATCAGCAGCTGGCCCATCCTCAGCATCAGCAGAATCATTGGGAACACAGCAGGTGGCTTCCCAACAGAGTAGCCAGGCCAGCACTTCAAGTACAGCAACCGGTGGCTGTGGCCGTGGCAGTGCCAGTGGCAGTGGCGGTGCCAGTGGTCGTGCCAGTGGCCGCAGTCGGGCAACAGAGGAACCAAACACAAGAAACATGGCATATGAACCGCAGGAGCTTGACATCCTGGTGACCCGGGCACGTGATTTGATAGAGTGCCCACCGGTAAAGTTGACACACACAAGGAGATGGAAGATCTGGGAGGAGATAACGGCGGAGATTAATGCGGTGGCTCCATAAGTTCGTGAGGTGGAGCATGTTAAGAAGAGGCAAGTACATGTGTGTTACATTTGAGCAGTACAAGTCCAGTAATGTTTACATTCAATATTAGATGGAGTTGGTCAATGGGTGGTCACGTTGCTTGGAGGCACAGACATGTTTGCCATGACATTGAATTGATAGTTATTGTAGGGTGACTGTGGTTGTATCTTCTAAGGGTTGTTTTGCAAAATGAATATAATGTAAGTTTGGTGTCAGTAGGCACATGTTGTATTATGTTTCAGATTGCAATGGGTGCTACAGCAAACATGAGGAGTGACATGTATTAATATGTACACTTTGATTGCAGGTGGCACGACTTCAAAGGCAACCTCAAGAAGAAATTGACCCAGCGGTGGGAACACAGCCACACCTCTGGGGCTGGCCCCATGCCATCAAAGCTGAAGCTCACCCCCCTGGAAGAGATGGCACAGTGCTGCATTGCAGTGGAGGAGGTCCGGGGGGTGAGCACCATAGACAGCGAGTCCCCAGCGGAAGTGATGGCTTCTACGCTTGAAGGTAATTATTTGCCAGGCCATAAGTAGATGTTTAGAATTTTGCATGGAATGTGTGGTAATTGGTATTTTCTCGTTCAACAGCATCCCCACCGCTTGGTCAACAATCTCTTGAGGAGGTTGTGGAGTCTGTGCCACCTGGCCCCAGTAGCAGGCCCGTGCAGCAGCAGCCGGCAATGTCCGCGGCTGAATTGGCCACGTGGGGGCATGTGCTTGAAAGTATTGTGCAGCAGGGAGACTCGGCATCAGAGCGGGTGCGTAGGGCCGAGGAGGTGCTGCAGGGTTTGACCACCAGCCAGCAGAGTATTGCTGCGAGCCTGCAGGCTATGAGTGCCAGCCAGCAAGCTATGAGTGCCAGCCAGCAATCTATTGCTGCTAGCCTGCAGGTGCTGGCTGATCAAGCCCTGCGGCAAAATGAACTCCTCCTCCACCATAATGAACTTATGGTGGAGCTAGTTACCACCAATAGGGTCCTAATGTCACCCGTTTCTGGTGCATTACCACCATCATCACTCCCTGCTGCCAGAGGGGGAAGAACATCCACCCGTTCCCAAGCATGTGCTCCACGTGACCCACCATCAGACTGTGGCCGTGGGCGAGGCCGAAGAGCTGCTGCACGTGGCAAGGAGCCTGCCAGGGGCAAACGTGCCCGCAAATGAACTTGTGTCCCCCTTAATCTCCACCGTTATGTCTTCCCAAATCTTCCATTGAGCTGTGTGTGTCAGCATCCTGTGTCAAAATCCGTGCCGAGGGTCACCACATTTGCCCGCGGTTCAAATGTCATGTTTGGTTCCCCTGTTGCCCTGTTTCGGCTACCATTACTGTGTGCTGTACTTGGAGTGTTGGTGCTCTACTTTTGTTGTGAAGCCACCTGATGTGTTCCCAATGATTCTGCTGTGGCTATTTATTATATATTATTTACTTTTAGTCCTGTTATGGTACCATTTATTTTGTGATGGTTTCGAAATTATTTTCTAAGTTTCTTTAATAAATGTTATTTTGGCCCCCCAAATGTCTGTATTAATTGATACATGCAGAAGTGACATGTGTATTAGTATTATTAATATTAAGTTGTGTTCATTATTTGCAGTGTAAAAGTGCGTGAAAAATGCAGCATATATGTGTGTGTTTAGTAATGGTCCATTTAAGCTGCAATGGTTCCAATTGAAGCAGTGAGAAGCGTGTAATTAACAAGTAATGAGTAAAGTAGGTGATTGCATTGTGTTCAGCTGACATTGGTTGAGGTGCGTCCGTCCTGATTAGGCGTTCCGATTGCCTAGCGCATGACCGAGTGGTGTCCGCTAAGCAATACTAGCCTTTTGGACACCGCACATTTCTTCCCTTTTTGTTCGCGTGCATTCGGCGTGCTGTCCGAATGCACGCCTACCAAAATATGTGTACTCCCCCGTGTCCGCCCATGTTTCCGCCAAGTTTAGCCCACTTTGAAACTAGGCCCCTGTGTCATTCCGCATGACGCCCATAACACGCCCATATTGCCCCAGTGATTGCGGTGCACATTTCTGTACGGTATTAGTGAGAACAAGTACGGAGACCATGCGTGGCACATGCGCGTGGCGTTCCCCACGCATGCGCAGACGGCTAAAAAACGCGATCCGAAAGAATTCGGGAAAGTACGCACCAATCAGAATAAGGGCCAAAGTTATGGGCCGTCGAGTCACCTCTAGTGGTCAGTGGCAGTACTTTGGGTGAAATTTACGAAGATGTGAAATACACTTCACAGGTCATGTTGCTATCGGCAACCAATCACATCCTGTCTACTATCTTCTAGAGAGTGGTAAATAAATAAGAAGTAGCTTCTGATTGGTTGCCCATAACAACATGACCTGTGAAGTGTATTTCACATCTTTGTAAATTTCACCCTTTATCTCATAGAGGTGGGGAGTAGTAAGCCTTTTATATATATTTAGATTAACTCATTCTATAAAATATAAAAAATTCAGGTCCGAATTCTGCCTGTCTCCGATGCGCATAGCCGCATGCGGAGCATAGTCGCATGAGGAGCGAATTACTTCAGCTCATTTTCACCCCAGCGTTTCCATGGGTGTGTCCACTGTTTTTCCATGGGTGTGCAAATGCAGTTGTGGCCCTGCCTGCTTGGGGGTGGGCGGATGTAGTTATATGATGGCAGCAACAGAGGAAAAATCATTTGATGGTGAGATTTTTCCTCTCTGCGGTGCATGCGAGCGGATGTGCTCGCATTGTACTGCGGGGATTCAATCAGTGGGGGATGTTCGGCGGGGGGGGGGGGGCATTTTCATGCTCACTAACCAGGGAATATTACTCAGTCTAGCAAGCAGGTCTGAATCAGGCCCCTAGATACGCAGCTTTGTATCTCTGGCCATTGGTTATATTTGAACCAAAATGACACGAATGAAATATATGGAAGTACTGAGATATGACATTTAGCTATGTAATGTGTCTCTTCGTTGCTGGGTTTTTAAATATCTTAAATTCTATGATGAATTTGACCCAGTGTTACCCAGGAGGGCGCGGCACCGCGGCTCAGCGCGCCGCTTTGTACCATTTCTGTCGCTTGCTACGTCCTGTATTTCTCCATATGGCTCACAACTTCCAGTATATCATTGCAAATAAGAAAATTGCTATTTTTCCATTAGTGTATAAAAAAAATGAAACCTCATTATAGGTAATGGAACAGCAAACGTTTTAGGTCGGCGTATGTCTCCACGGGGTTCCTAAATGGAGCAACCTATATATATTCCACTATGTACTCCGATGGTTCATCATCGCTTCTTTGTAACATTGCGGAATAAACAGCTTGGCTTACTGAATTACAAGCAAGCCGCCTATACGACGTTCTACCTTATTATCTCTGTTATTTGAACAAAATAACAAGCGGCGTGGTACAAGGCGGAGATGGCGAAGCTTTTGAAGGACATGGAAACGACAACAGAAGGCAGCTATGCAAAGAGAACAAATGTATTTGCTGAAGCACCTTAAAGAGATTGTACTCCCCCTGGTGGTGGAAATATAGTAGTGCATACATAAAAAGTCATCTCCACCCACCCCTGTACTTGTGATGTCATAACATCTGTACACTACTTGGTGGTCCAAGTGTTCAGGTGTCGACATTGACACCAAGGATATGTGAAGAACACATGTCAATTTTATATGCGTCGACTTTTTCCATGACAACACTTGGCCTGTGGCAACCTTTATTCAATGTCAACCTTTTGCTGTGGACCTGATGACTGTACACCTAGACATGTGAGCTATACCACATCCCAACAATTTTGTGTACTTACATGAAATTTATGTTTCATGGGGTGGGATGTACTAACATCCGCAGCCCCCTTACAGCCCCCAACCACCGGATACCGCAATAATACTGATCGCATATGCACTAACATAATGCGATTAGTATAGCAAAGGGCAGCTGTTTGCAAAGCAGTTGGCGGGGGGGGGGGATGAGCGGGTGCTCGCGGCTCTCCTCCTCCTTGTCTGCCTGGCAGCCTCCTGCACAGGCAGCGGCAGGGACTGCCGGGTTCCGCCTCCTCCTCCCTGCACCTGGAAGGTGCTAGGGAGGAAGAAGTCACCGGTCCGGGCAGTACAGCAGGAGGCTGGCCAGACATCAGGTGGGGGGGGGGGGGGGGCTGTGGGGGTCGTGCAGGGCGGTGTGGTATGCGGTAGGCAGCCCATAGGCTTCTATAGGGTATCACCTATTGCTGTTGGAAACCCCCCACAGTGGAAACCGGGCGTGCAGGCTTTCCTGCATACCAAAATGCAGTAAACACCCAGATAACAGGGTTTTTACTGTATTTTTCCTTCAGTGCATCCCGCCCAGAGAGAGAAAGGGCCAGATGTATCAAGCTTCAAAAAGTGATACAATGTAGAGTGATAAACAACCAGCCAATCAGCTCCTGTCATGTTGCAGGCTGGGTTTGAAAAATGACAAGAAGGAGCTGATTGGCCGGTTGTTTATCACTCTGCACTTTATCAAGCTTGATACATCTGAGCCACAGAAAGATGAGACAGCATATTAATGTACAGTATATGACATTTTCTCAAACATAGGGGTATGTGCCACTATAGTTCTTCCTGCTTCGCCTCTTTACCGAGGCAATGCAGTATCACCGAGATGTATTAACATCTTCGGCAGTGGCGTAACTTCAAATACTGCGCCCCTCCGCCAAAGGTTTCTGGTGCCCTGCCAGCCACCACATATATACTTACATACTCTGGAGTCCGGCTGTCAGCAAAGTTTCAGAGAACTGTCTGCTATATGGGGTCGGACATTTTATGATGGTCCGTTCTTCATATCATCAGAATGAAGCCGGGACGGGAGCCTGGACAACCACATCGCTGACAGGGATCCCAGCTCCCGCCCACACCACTATTACAATAGCACCTCAGCCCCCCCGGCGCCCGTACTTACACTGCGCCTCCCCGCGACCACGGGGGCTGCAGTGCTATTGTTACGCCACTGATCTTGGCCAGCAAAGTTACATAGTTACATAGTAGGTAAGGCTGAAAAAAGACTTGCGTCCATCTAGTTCAACCTGGTATAGATATCCATTGCTGATTTGGTAGGTTCTGATCTTTTACAGACAATTTATATTTCTTATTTGTACCCATGGATGTTTTTCTCCAGTAAATGTTTGTCCAACTTTGCCTTGAACGCATTTAATGAGCCAGCCATTACCACCTCTCTGGGAAGAGAGTTCCAGAGTTTGACTGTTCTGACCGTAAAGAAATTCTTTCTACTAGCTGAATGAAATCTTTTTTCTTCTAATCTATACTCATGCCCTCGCGTCCTAGATTCCTTTCTAGTAGAAAATAGGGTGTGTGACAGTTCCTTATATTGGCCCTTGATATACTTGTACATGTTGAGCATGTCCCCCCTTAAACGTCTCTTTTCTAATGTAAATAGTCCCAAATTGCTTAATCTCTCCCCGTAGCTTAAATTCTCCATTCCCCTAATAAGCTTTGTTGCTCGCCTTTGGACTTTTTCTAATTCTATGATGTCCTTTTTATAGTGTGGGGCCCAGAACTGTACTCCGTACTCTAGGTGAGGTCTCACCAATGCTTTATATAGTGGCATAATTACCCTTGAGTCCCTAGTTTCCATTCCCCTCTTAATACATGCCAGAATTTTGTTGGCCTTTTTTGTAGCTACATTACAATGGGCACTACATCCTAGATTGCTGTCTATTTGGACTCCTAGATCCTTTTCAAGTATGGAATTACCCAGTTCCTCTCCGCTAAGGTTGTAACTTGCACACTGGTTGTGTCTCCCAAGGTGCATAACCTTACATTTATCTACATTGAACCTCATCTTCCATTTTTTTGCCCACTCATCTAGAATTGCAAGATCATTTTGAAGCATGGTGACATCTTCTGGTGATTTGATGACTTTGCTAAGTTTTGTATCGTCCGCAAAGATGGATACATTGCTGAGTAACCCTATCCCAATATCGTTAATAAAAATGTTAAACAAAATGGGCCCCAAAACCGAACCCTGGGGCACTCCACTTAGTACCGGTATCATATCTGATACGGCACCATTCACAACCACTCTTTGTTCTCTATTACATAGCCAATTCCCTACCCATCTGCAGATATTTTCACCCAATCCTAGGTTCTCCATTTTATTAATCAATCTCTTGTGTGGGACAGTATCAAATGCTTTAGCGAAATCTAGGAAAATCACATCTACAGCATTTCCATTATCGAGGTTTTTGCTAACCTCTTCATAGAACCCTAGTAGATTAGTTTGGCATGAACGATTTTTCACGAACCCATGTTGGTTAGTACTGAGTAGACGGTGATGATCTAAATATTCCTGGATACCATCCCTTAAAAATCCTTCAAATAGTTTACCCACAATTGATGTTAAACTAACGGGTCTGTAATTAGCGGGATCTTCCTTTTTTCCTTTTTTGAATATTGGCACTACCTCTATCACTCAGTGGGGGAGTGATAACTATCTGATGATCCCTACCAAGCACAGCCTACTGCTGATACGCTATGTCTCCTGTGCAGTCTGTAGCTGGTGGGGACAGCGCTGTCCCTCCTGTGGGCTATGGTCACTGACACCGGCCGCTGACTGCTCATACATTGCCCACTGATATCAGCGTGTTATCTTACAGATAGCAGCACCGATAATCATATGGGCGTATAGCGCCCCTGTCACTGACCGCACTGTTCCTCCTCCATACAAGAGGAAGAAGTGGTATCATCAACACAGATAATGGCGCCAATACCGCTTCTCCCTCATAATACAACCCCAGAATCACAAGTGAAATGGTTACTTCCATCTGTTGATCAGTGAGTAATGAGTACACCTGTGGACCTGCAAGGTGACCTGGAAAATGTGAAATGTGAAAATCCTTCACTCTGGTGTTGTGGCGTATACCTGATGGCGGGGCTCTAGCAGCCTAGTGATCAGACTCTGAATTAGGCCCTGCGTTTGCGAACCAATGATGTATATTAATGCAATAGACTGAATTTGATTGTACTTTATATTGGTTCATGTGACAATGTTGCATTGCAGATAAAGCAATGGGGGTAATTCAGGGGGGTATACGTCATCCCCGGAGAACGAATGACCCTCCTTCCACGCCAAATCCCCGCGCTTCCATGCGGATGTTTACGCTTACATATCCGCTTGCATATGGCTGCACGGAGGAAAAATCATTCGATGGTCGCTCACCATGAAATGATTTATCCTCCCTTCGCCCACAAAATGCTGGGAAGACCCCAATAACCGCCCCCTGTCTGCTCGTCATTTAGCAAACCACCCGGCAAGTGTATAACTCACCGCAGGGGTTCCCTCCTGGGGTTTGTGCATGCACCGACCCCGCCCATCGAGGACAGGCCAAATTTGGACCACTGCGAACAAGTCTGAATCAGCCACAATGCTGGAAACATCAGACACAGGCCCTTATTCTGGTTCACCCGCAAAGGCAAATTCCTTCTCAAATGGACAAAACCATGCGCACTGCAGGTGGGGCAGATGTAACATGTGCAGAGAGCGTTAGATTTGGGTGAGGTGCGTTCAAACGGAAATCTAAATTGCAGTGTAAAAATAATGCAGCCAGTATTTACCCTGCACAGAAACAAAATAACTCACCCAAATGTAACTCTCTCTCTCTGCACATGTTACATCTGCCCCACCTGCAGCGCACATGGTTTTGCTCATTTTGAGAACAAATTTGTACTGCGGTCAGAACTGAATAAGGGCCATAATCCACCACAATCTTTTCTCTTCCAATGCGCAGTACTTAGAATGGCTGCAGGCTCTATTGTGTGGCATTACTCTGTGAATTTCATTTCATTTCACCTGATTAAATTTCCTAATTCGGTGTTTTCTAACAAGGGCACTTGAGAGTAACCCTAAAGGTTGAGCAACAGAAGGAAACAAATTACTATGTGATTTTAGTGCAAGGTTTGTGTAATGAACTTACCCAGAATATGGAGGAATTTGCACTTGTATATGGAAATGGTTATTGTCTTTCTGATAAGCTGGTCATTACGGACTCATCTGTAAGCGGAACCTGTATTTATAATCAGGAATTCCATTTCGGCGTTTGAGCCGCTTGATGTGGACTCTTGCTAGATTTATCTCTCCGGGCGGCTGATGGCCACATAAACAACATGGGAACTGTGATTTCTGTGCTGTTTATTAAACATTACGGGTTGTGCGGAAAACATTTCATGAATAAAAAACAATTCGACTTATTTTTTTAACCTATATTTATATTTTGTTGTAGCCGTTTAACTTCACACCGACTACAAATAAAACTCAGCCTCTCCTGATGAGTCATATAGCGCCGACTCAATGAAGGTCGACATACGCTGAGTCGACCACTGAAGGTTGACAGAGCTTAGGTCGACACCTGAAATATGTTGACATGGCTAAGGCTGACAAGGTCAGAAGGTCGACGCAAGCATTAGGTTGACAATGAGAAATGACCCCATTCTTAATAAAGTGGTTAAAGAAAGACCAACCTTTATTTATCGCAAGGCACAGAACCTCAAGAATAAGTTGGTGAGGAGTGCAATTAATACCCCAACCCCACTTAATTATATTAAGACTAAGGGCTTTTTTCGCTGCGGGACATGCAGCATTTGCCGTGCATGTAAAGGTACAATAAAGGTTGTTCAACAATATCGCGCACCGCACACCAACAAGATGCACGATATTGTAGACTTTATTACATGTAATACCAAGTTCTGCGTTTATCTGTTAGAGTGTTCATGTACAAAGGTATATATTGGTAAAACCACGCGGCAATTAAAAGTAAGATGGGCCGAGCATGTTCGGAATATTGCCAAGGGGGTTGAGTCCCACAATGTGTCCCTGCATTTTAAGAAGGTACATGGCAGTGACATTAAACATCTGGTGAACTTTTGTGGCATTAAACTTGTGTCAGATCATTGGAGAGTCAATGACAGGGATAAAAAACTGTCACAAGAAGAAATGCGCACTATATATGCATTAAAAACTATAGAACCAGAGGGTTTGAATGTGGGATTCGAACTAAAATGCTTTTTATGATTTGTTCTAATCTTTCCCATATCAATTCATCACTTCCACTGCCTTATGGTACGTCTTGATATGAAATAATTTGTTTTTTATATATATTAATTGTTTCATATATATATATTAATTTTTATTCTTCGTGTAATCATGTTGGTTTTATGTTTAAAAACTTTTTTATACAAACTAATTTAAAATCAGGCATAATACTAAAACTGTTTTTTTATCTATTTGTTTGTACGTCTCGTATTATACAATGCATGATGAGAATTGAGCGGAACCAAGTTGGCAGCAAACATGTTTCAGAGATGAGCATAAAGGAAGCTCTTACTTCCGCCCTGAAAGCCCTGTGCGTTCCACGAAGCCTATTAATCATCTCCATCCAGCGTGAGATACGTATCATCAACCAGGAAGCATCATCTAACAGAGTGATGCGTTCTAAACGTCACCGGAAGTGACGCAATATGACGCGATATGCGTCTCACACACCCGGAAGCGCGGGGATCGGCATACTAGTAAACGATTCAGCTGTGATCCTACGAGCTAGCGGTAAAACCGCAAATGGACTGAGACCTATGGCATATATGATATCAGTTGTTTGGGAACCTGTAAGTTTGTATTTTATCTGTTTTTCCGCTGGATGTATAACCTTATTATATGTATATGCATTGAATATGTTTTTGGATTGGATTGTTAAATGGTTTTAACTTTGTCAAATTTTAGTGCTTTTCCATGTTTTGGTTACAGCCTTGTACATGTGATACTTGTAACCGGTATATATACCGGCTAGGTGGTTGTGTCCTCCACACCTTGAAAAAGGGCTTATTCAAAAGAGCCCGAAACGCGTTGGTGGTTGGAGGAGTAAGTGAATATCCCAAAGGTTTGTTGGTAGGTGCTGTGTGTGATCTTCAGCAACTGGGTGGCCTTCTATCCGGATTGGAAGGTACCCAGACCACCACTTACCCTGGGATTCCCTTCCCACTTTTTTACCTGCTTTTTATCTATATTGTTTTTTGGAAATAAATTTGGATTTTTACAAGCACTTTGGAAGTCAGCTGTCCCCCTGTGTCCTGTGAGAGGAAAGGCCGCTCATAAAGAAACCTTTCAGTGCACATAGGGCACTTAATCCTGGTGAGTGCATATCTCAAAGGGTTTCCTGTTGGTGGGATTTTGTCTGAATATTGTGTATGCAGAGGTCGGGAGAAGTGTAAAGAAACCGCTACATGCACATAGGGAACTTTCCCCAGGTCAGTCCTATATCCTCATTATACGACTGGACGGAAGATTGGTGGATTGTTCTCTTTTTGGTGATAGATACTTATCATCTCGTGAAGGAGGGACTGCAGCGCCATTTACAGACACCATTTTTGTATATTGACAATGGGAAGGTCAACGGTCAAAAGTTCAGTTTTGCGTCATTTTTTTAACCTAATGTCGACATAGTCGACATGAACACAGTGTAGCGCGTCGCCTCGCATGGCTCGATGCGCATGCCATTATATTCTCCCACCGTGCCGTGTTGGATCGAAGGGTATGAAATCCCGGCTGTCAGCACATGTCGGCTCAAAAAAAAAGGGGGAAACTCATGTCGACCTTTTTGACTGTCGACCTTCCCGTTGTCAACCTAATTATTGTGTCAAGCTTCCGACCCTGTTAACCTTAGCCATGTCGAATTTAGGTGTCGAAATAAGGTGTGAGTTTTTAGAAGTGAGAGATTTTGCCTATAGCAACCAGTCAGATTCTACTGACCATTTACCTAGATTCTAGACCGCCGCCTGACCTCTCACCCATAGGCGAATCTAGGGGGTGGTCCGGGGGTGCACAGGACCACCCATTAGCCCATTTTGTAGCTGAGGGATGGAGCTTTCCAACGAGCCTAGCCCCGTGTCTCTAGCCCCCTGGGAACCAGAGATACGGCCAGGCAAACCTGGAACGTTTTCCCTATAGGATAACATGGGACCCGCTAATTCCGACCCCCACCCAGTTCAATGGCTGCCAATTCCCCCTTCGGCATCACTGAAGGTTGATCTCAGTCGAACCCAAATCGCTGGGCTTTCAATCTGATACCAGGCTGGATCCATATGGGTTAATTGGTTCCAGGGATATTGAGGTTAAACCGTTTTTTCTTAAATGTAATTTCATGACTGTTTATGTTCTTTGAGGGCAGATTTCTCTGGAACCAAACAGCCCAGTTTCACGGGACCAAAATCATTCAAAGCCAAATCAAAAGTTCATCAATATGATACTGGTCTCATGTAAATGGGTCAGTTGGTTCCGAAGATATAGCTGGTTGGTTAAAGGGGGGTAGGGAGAGGGGAGTGGTTGTCTCTCCCCCTCACACCAGAAAATGCAGGGACTAGGCTGGTATATAAGGGGTCAGCCTGGGAATGTCCCTGCATGATCCTGGGACCATATTCCCGGGTAAATCCCTGCATTTTCTGTTGTGAAAGGGGTATTATTTCAAACAGCAGTGACCTGCAGTGCTCTGAATACAGCCGGGCAGCCCCCTGCTCTCTGCCCAGCTGTCAATGACTGTCACCCCTGCAGCTTCCTCTCCAATTCTACTCCCTGCTTTTACCTCAGCCCGCCCCCCCTTTAATCGTGTGGTGCCGGCGCCCGGCGTGCT